>NW_026606063.1:4482500-4950000 GCF_029834395.1 Sorex fumeus
GTTGGCCTAAGATCAATTCCTTTTTCGTTAGCAAAGACTGCAGAAAGGAGTGTAGCCTTCGTTGCGTGGGATCCCATCTTGCCTGGACCCACGGCTCTCCGAGAGGGAAGGAAGACCTCTGCAGAAGGTGTGGGCTCGGGGAACGGAGAAGCGGCCCCACTGCTCTCTGGCGGCTACAGACCAGGAAATCAGACAGCGCAATCCCCAACCGGAATCTTCATGCACAGCCGCTGGCTAATAGCACAACTGGGGGCCAACAACTGGGGGCCATTCTTCTTTTTTAAGAAATTGAATCACAGTGAGATACACAGTTCCAAAGTTCGTGATTGGGTTTCAGTCATTTAATGTTCCAACATCCAATACCCATCCCTTCACCAGTGTATATTTCCCACCACCATTGTCCCCGTTTTCCTCTATCCTACCCCCCCACACACACACCCCTCTGTGGCAGACACATTTCATCTGGCTCTGCACTCAGGAATTACTCCTGGCGGGGCTGGGCAGGGTTGGGGGGTACCATATGGGATGCCAGGGATCGAACCTGGGGAGGCCGAGTGCAAGGCAAACGTCCTCCCCGCTGTCCTGTCACTCCAGCCTTCGTCTTTGGGACTCAGGGGCGATGAGGGTTGCCGGGGGTTCTTGGCTGCAGAGCACAGAAGCAGCCTGAGGGGTAAGACTGCCGAGAAAGACAGGCGGGAGACCCAGGGGAAGCGGGCCCTGAAGCAGGGAGGGAGCTTCTGTGCCAAGCAGACCCTGGGCCACTCTAAAATGGGGACAGTCCCCACAGGGGGGACAGGAAGCTCCTTCTAAAAAGGGCCGCGGGTGCGGGCGAATGGTACAGTAGTCAGGGCATGCACTGAGCAGGTGCCCAACCCGCGTTTGATTCCCAGCACCTGATGAGGGTCCCGGGGCAGGGAGGCCTGGAGGGCCCAGGAAGCACCGGTGGGTCCCTGCACTGAGCCAAAACCTGACAAGGGGGCGCCCGAACCCCCACAACTTTTTTTTTCTTTTTGAGTCATACCTGGTGATGCACAGGGATTCCTCCTGGCTCCGCGCTCAGGAATTACTCCTGGCAGTAGCTCAGGGGACCACATGGGATGCTGGGAATCGAACCCGGGTCAGCCGCGTGCAAGGCAAATGCCCTCCCCACTGTGCTATCGCTCCAGCCCCACCCCACCCCCTGCAAATTTAAACCAAAATATAAAAGAGCCAGAGGGTCTTCCGCCTCGCAGACCATGTCCTGTCCGCTCAGGCTTGGGCTCCCCGTCAAGCCCCGGAAGGCCCAGAGGACCCGCGAAGGAAGTGAGGGGCTTCCTTTCCCATCCGCCATCCGTGCTGGGCCCACCGCCAAGAGGCAGATTTTCGTGAAAACCGTTACGGGTAAGACTTTCACTCTCGAGGTCGAACCCTCGGATACGATAGAAAATGTCAAGGCCAAGACCCAGGATAAGGAAGGAATTCCTCCCGCTCAACAAAGACTGATCTTTGCTGGTAAACAACTCGAAGACGGATGTACTTTGTCTGACTACGACGTCCAAAAGGAATCCGCTCTTCATATCGCTTTGAGACCTCGGGGCAATGCAAAGAAAAGGAAGAAGTCTTACCCCGCTCCCAAGAAGAATCAGCATAAGGGAAAGAAGCTTGAACTGGCTGTCCTGAAATACTGCAAGGTGGAGGAGAATGGCAAAATCAGCTGCCTTTGGGGCTGGAGCTATAGTACAGTGGGTAGCGCGTTTGCCTTGCATGTGGCCAACCCGGGTTTGATCCCCAGCATCCTATATGGTCCCCTGAGCACCACCAGGAGTAGTTCCTGAGTGCAGCGCCAGGAACAACCAACCCCTGAGCATCACCAGGTGTGACCCAAAAAGCACTGTAGCACCATCCTCCCGTTGTTCATCGATTTGCTCGAGTGGGCACCAGTAACGTCTCCATTGTGAGACTTGTTGTTACTGTTTTTGGCATATCAAATACACCACAGAGAGCTTGCCAGGCTCTGCCGTGCTGGCAGGATACTCTCAGTAGCTTGCCGGCCTCTCTGAGAGGGACAGAGGAATCGAAACTGGGTCAGCCCTGTGACCCAAAAAGCAAAAGCAAAAGCAAAAAAAATCAGCCACCTTCGCCGGGAATGCCCTTCAGATGAACGTGGTGCTGGAGTTTTATGGCCAGCGTCTTTGACAGGCATGATTGTGGCAAATGTTGACTGACATTGTTTCAACAAACCAGAAGACAAATAATTTACCTGTACAGGTTAATCACTGTCACTGTCCTCCCGTTGTTCATCGATTTGCTTGAGCGGGCCCAGTAACGTTGGGGGACTTGTTACTGTGTTTGGCATATCGAATACATCACGGTGAGCTTGCCAGGCTTTGCCTTGAGGGCAAGATGCTCTCGGTAGCTTGTGGGGCTCTCCGAGAGGGATGGAGGAATCGAACTGAGGCCGACCGTGTCAGCCACATGCGAGGCAAATGCCCTACTCACTGTGCTATTGCTCCAGCCCCGTACGGGTTAATAAAGGGCATGGACTCTTTTAAAAAGAAAGGAAGAAAGAAAGAAAGAAAGAAAGAAAGAAAGAAAGAAAGAAAGAAAGAGGGAGGGAGGGAGGGAGGGAGGGAGGGAGGGAGGGAACGGGTGTGAGGAGGGTGCTGCGATCCGTGGCCCACTGCCCCCGTGCATGGCTCCCGTGTTGCTTGCCACACACACACACACACACACACACACACACACACACACACACACACACCCCTCCTGCCCCCTGTGCGTGCAGCCTTGGCTCACAGCAGTGGGTGTGAGGGGCCGGATTCTCGGAGAACCCTGAGCTGGGGTTTTGCGGCCAGGGTGTTTATTCAGGAATGTTCTTGGGAGACATTCACCCCTGTGGAAAGCACGAGAAGGATGTGCGGTTGGGCAGAGAGAGAGAGAGAGAGAGAGAGAGAGAGAGAGAAGGCATCCCCAGGAGAGCAGAGCCCCAGGGTGTCGGGAAGTCTGACGGATCTCGGCCTTCAGAGATGGGGGTTCAGAGGGCCTGAGTGGGGGTGCCCCGGGTAGGGGGCAACTCAGGTACGGCTGCTCTCTGCCCTGATGCACCCAGAGGAGCCGGAAATGTGGCTGGGGCAGAGATGGGGTAGAGAGTGCTCAGGGGCCACTCCTGCAGTGCTCAGGGGACCGCACGCGGTGCTGGACACCAAGCCCAGGTCAGCGCAGGCCAGACCAGCAAGCGTCTCATCTCTGCAGCCTGTCTCTGGCGCTCTCCTCCTCCTCCTCCTCCTCCTCCTCCTCCTCCTCCTCCTCCTCCTCCTCCTCCTCCTCCTTTCTTCTCCTTTCTTCTCCCTTCCTGCTCTCTCCTCCTTTCTCCTTTCCTCTTCTCCTCCACACCCAGTGGCATCCAGGCTCACTTCTGGTGACTCAGGGAAGCCTGTGGGGTGCCGGGGATCGACCCCCGTCAGCTGTGAGCGAGGCTCGCCTGTTACGTGCCGCATTTTCTCCTTGGCGCCAGGGACCATCGTTTCTTTATCTGGTCGCCTCTTAATTTCCCAATCTCGGGGACCGTGAATATGGCTTCAGAGGACAGGGCACAAATGTCTTTTCAAACTGAAGCTTTTGTATTCTTGGGATGGATGCCCAGGAGATGAATTTCTGGATCATATGGAAACTCTATTCCCTCTTTTTTTTTTGGAATTCTCCATAGAAGTGAAACCAGATGGCATTCCTTCCAGCACTGGTTGCCTCTGTCCAAGAGTTGTGGGTGGGGCCAGAGGGAGAGTAAGGCGGGGAGAGGGTTTGCCTTGCACACGGCTGACCTGGGTTCGATCCCTGGCATCCCATAGGGTCCCTCAACACTGCCAGGAGTGATTCCTGAGCACTGCCAGGTGTGGCCCACTCCAAACAAACAAAAGACCAAACATCCCAACTGCCTCCCCCAAAAAGCCACCTAGAAATTGTTGGATTCAACCCTCTGATGCAAATGAGCGAGAAGTCAGCAGCCAGCCCACGCAGAGCCAATACCCACCCAGCACGTGGCAGCCCTCCGCACCCTTGCCAGGGGGAGGCAGACCCAGGGAGACTCTAGCTGAAAAACTTTGGAAAGGGTCCCCAGAGGCCACACCATCAGCTTGGATATTGGTTGGAATAAAACCGATTCCAGCCCTTTCACCTGGTCCCGTGCCACCGGCAGGATGCGGAAGCGTCGTTGCCTTGGTACTGTCCACCGGCGAGAGGAGATATGGCATGACAAGCAGTGTGAGAAAGAGCCCTGGGGTATGGCGGGGAAGGTCAGGCACTCAGGGGTCCACACACACAGAGGCTCACGCTGGACAAGGTCGGTGTGAGGCCAAACAGTCAAACTCTGCTATTAGGAATCACGTCCGAGTTCAGCAGATCCAGAATGGCAAAACCCTCACACCTCTGTACCCCCACGGTGGTGGCTGCCTGAGTCTTACTGACGAAAACGATGACATTCTGGCAGCCGGATTCGGTTGCAAAGGGCAGGGGGTTGGTGACGTGCTCAGAGTCCACTCTAAGACTGCAGAAGTAGGCCGAGTGTCCCTTTGGGCCTAGCCCAAGGCAAGGAGGAAAGACCGAGATCCTAAGGTTTTGGGATGAAAGCACAGTCGTAAAACATTTTCATACACCCCGAAAAAAAATGCAAAAAGTAAGTTCCAGGCCCAGAGGAGCAGCAACAGCCTTGTCAGCATACGGCCCCGAGTTCCACCCCCCGGCGTCCCATGCGTCTGTCGGTCTGCTGTCTGCAATTCCCGCCACGCCGTGGCCAGGTATGTGAGAGCAGGAACAAAAAGGGGGTACAGCCTGGGTGAGCCCCACGGCTAAAAACAGGTGAAGGCACCGTGGCAGGAAGAGCGAGCTCTGGTGGGCACCACAGCGCCCCCTGGAGGTGCTGCAACCATGGCCCATACGCCTCAGGTAAGCAGGGGAGCCCCACCAGGGCCTGTGCACCCCAACCTGCCTGGGGTACGACCTGGAGAGCTCCCCAGTCACCCCCACAAAATAGCAACAATGGTGGAGAGGGAAAAGGCGTGACAAATTAGCAAATTGGTGAATTTATTATAAAAAAGGAAAAGGTGGGCCTGAGAGAGCAGAAAGAGGTGAAGGCATTTACCTGGTATGTTGCTGTCATACTGTCATGCTGTCAGTCTCCTGTCCCCGCGCCTGACTGTCCTCGCCGCCGGGGCCCCTTGGAGGGGAGCGGGTTGAGCTTTCCTCCCCGCCCCAACCAGGGATCCGGCAGCCAAAGATGTCCAGGACCAGCCACCACCATGCTGAAACCACTCTCCGCACACATGAAGGTACTGGCAGAGAGACAAAGCCACGCGGGTTCCGGGGCGGAGATCTCCAAGCCTACTTGGATTCGGGCCGAGCATCCTCCACCCAGATCCTCCAAATTCCAGTAGGCGGGGGTCACACCCACCACCTGGCCCCCTGGCGCCGTGTAATCCCATCAGCGGCCAAGACTCAGAGACTATAAAATCCAGATCCCGGACGAGAACAGTGCAGTCTCTGCCCCTGCACCTGACTGTCCTCGCCGCCGGGGCCCCTATTATGACATCCTATTATGACATCTTATTATCTCATTCCTACTTTGGACAAACTGGCAGGCTACCGAATGTAGCCTGCCCACATGGCAGAGTCTGGCAAACTGCCTGTGTCGTACCCAATATGCCAAATACCAGTAACAATGATGGGTCTCATTCTCCTAAAGAGCCTTGAATATAATCTCAGGGCTAGGATGAAGGAGACGTTACTGGGGCCTGCTCGAGGCAATCGACGAATAACAGGATGATTTGTGATTTGTGATTGTGTTGCTGTCATCACAACAATGGTTCAAATCCCAGCCCCGTCTGGTTCCCCCAACCTCAGCTAGGAATGGCCACTGGACACGAAAAAGAAAGATGGTTCCAGGGGCCGGAGCCGTAGCACTGAGGGGACGGCGCTTACCGTGCATGCAGCCGACCCAGGTTCAGTCTCTGGCCCCCTATAGGGTCCCCTGAGCCCCGCCAGAAGTGACCCCTGAGCACAGAGTCAGGAGTAAGCCCTGGCCACCACCAGGCGCTCACCCCCCCCGCCCCCCAAAAAATAATAACAAGAAAAAGCAAGTTCTTGCTCCCAAGCACAGGTAACTCCACCCATAAGCCAAGTCTCCCGGGTGGGGCTCAAATTCCTGCCACTATATCCTCCTCGCCAGGTTCAGCCAAATAAGCGAATTTGTGCATTTGAAACAGTCTTGGGTGAGTAAGAAGCTCCCCGACACTTGGCAAACATCAACAGAAGCAGAAGGAAGAGTCTTGCCAAATTCTCATAGACAATGTCACAACAAAAACAATACACTGAGCTCACAACGCAAATGACTAGGCGGCGTGGCGGGCTGTGGGAGAGAAAGTTTAGCAGAGTCATCTGGGGTGGACTCCGAGGTCTTCTGGCCCAGGGGTTGGCAAACCGTTTCTTTAAAGGGCCTGGTAGGAGAGATTCCAGCCTTCGGAAAAACTCACCTTAGCCTGTCTGGGGGAAAGTGGCCCAGAGGGTTGGTAAGTCATAGGTCTGGGGCTTTGTTTGCAGAATCAGGGGGCGAGTCAGACTTGGATGGCTGGCCTGGTTTATCAGGTATGTGGATTATTTTCAAAAATGATTTTTGATGATGGAATAAAATACTACCTTAAATTTCCAGAAGGATTCAACCAATGGACGTGCAACGTGCAGTCAAAACTTCCAGTGTCCACATATGAGTTAACTGGCAGCACACACACAAAAAAAATAAAAAAGCACACAATTAGCAAATACAAAGTTAGATACAATAAAACACCCAAAACGCCAGTACAAAACAGATGAGAGGAGAAAACGAAGAGACATCAAAGGACACTGCATATAAGATACCTGAGTTCCCAAAGGAATCCGTTGAAGGATGATTCAAGGGGCTGGAGGCATAGCACCAAGGGGAGGGCACTTGCCGTTGAAGGATATTAGAGAAATAATATTCAAGGATGTCTGTGGAGCCTGATGTTTTGGAAGTTCAGGAAAAGTTGAAAGGGTTCTGATGCCTGGATGCACTCTGCTGCCTCGAGCAGGCCCCAGTAACGTCTCTTTCATCCTAGCCCTGAGATTATATTCACGGCTCTATTCATGGTTATATTATATTCTATATTCATGGTCTCACACTCTGCTGAAACTGCAGAAGTTTGAAGACAAAGTGAGCGACTGTTTTTGAGTTGGGTGGGGGGAGTGTTTCACACCCAATGGTGCTCAGGGGTTACAACTGGCTCTGCGCTCAGGGCTCACTCATGCAGGGCTTCCAGGACCATAAGGGATGCCGGGGATCGAACCCCGGGTCAGCTGTGTGCAAGGCAAGTGCCCTCCCTGCTGTCCTATTGCTCCAGCCCCCAAAGTGAGTCGTTTAAAGGCAGCCAGAGAGAGAACTCACATCCTTGGTGTCTTCTTACCAACAGTCACAGACACCAAAATGCAGAAGATCGTGTCTTTGGAGTGTCGGAGGGCCAGAGAGCTAGCACATGGTCAGCGCTTGTTTTCACACAGCTGACCCCAGTTTCATCCCTGGCATCACCTCTGATCCCTTGAGCATTACTGGGAGTAACCCATGAGCACAGAGCCAGGAGTAGCTCCTGGAACGCACCTGGGTGTATCCCCCAGAGTCATGAATAAAGCAGTGAAAGAAAGTCGCTGCCCCCAGCAACTGCACACCCAGTGAACTGCATGCTTGAAGGAGGAGGCTGGGAGAGGCCAGAGCGAAAGAAACTGCACTACAGCAGGGAGGGCGCCTGCCAGGCACCGGGCTGACTCGAGTTCAGTCTCCGGCTGAACTCAGACCATCTCAGATCATCTCCCAGGCCAGCCAGGAGTGAGCCCTGAGCACAGAACCGGGAGTGAGCCCTGAGCAGTGCTGTGTGGCCCCCAAATAAAAACAAAGTGGGGTGAGGGCAGAAAGATAGATAGCACAGGGGTTAAGGCACTTGCCTCATCCCCGATCTCACTACAAGTGGTCCCCAAAATAGTGCCAAAACTGACCCCCACGCATAGCCAGAGGGTTGCCGAAAAACAAACAAATTAGAAATATGATCTAAGTTCTAATATACTGCACGGTAGCACTGTCCTCCCGATGTTCATCAGTTTGCTTGAGTGGGCACCAGTAACATCTCCATTGTGAGACTTGTAGTTACTGTTTTTGGCATATTGAATATGCCACGGGGAGCTTGCCAGGCTCTGCCACGCAGGTGGGATACTCTTGGTAGCTTGCCGGGCTCTCTGAGAGGGATGGAGGAATCGAACCCGGGTTGGCTGTGTGCAAGGTAAACGCCCTACCCGCTGTGCTATCGCTCCAGCCCTCTAATCTACCAGAAGAGTAAAAATTAAAATCCAGAAAGAGAAGTTCATAGGGCATATAGAAAGCAGGAAATAAGAAGAAGAAGAAATTCAAATATAGCAAATATCACAAAAGTAAGACTCACACTTGCTAATCAAATCAAGTATTTTTTTCAACGCCACCATAGTTGACTCACACGAAAGACACTTACAGCTTAAGTACATCAAATATTTAAGAGTAGGTGAGACACACTAGATAAGGCGTACTCATCAAGCAAGCAAATAAAAACAACAAGAGTCTTGTTATTTTTGGACCAGACTAGCCTTGGCTGCTTGGACATAACCAGGTGTTAGACTAAGGCAGAGGGAAGAAATGAACATAGAGAGAGAAACAGGAGAAGGGAGATGAGACCTGAAACTTTTTTTTTTAATTATGCCAGAGAGATAGTAGAGTAAGTACGGTGCTTGCCTTGCATGACGCCAACCCAGATTTGATCTCTGACACCCCACTCAGATCCCCAAGCACCGCCAGGAGGGATCCCTGAGCACAGAGCCAGGAGTCAGCCCTGAGCCCTGCTGGTTATGGTCCAACAAACAAACAAACAAAAGACAATTCCATAACATCGAATCAAGTCGGGGGCTCATGGTGAGGGGAAAGGTGATTTGTTATTTCAGTGTGTGTCCAACTTCTTGCCTTCACAATGGAGTTTACAAAGCAAACGTGGAAATTTCATTTAAGTCACTTGTGTGAGGGGTTGGAACGGTAGTCCAGCGGGCAGGGCGTTAGCCTGACACACGGCCAACCTGGGCTCCATCCAAGGCAGCCCCGCCAGGAGTGAGCCCCGAGCATGCTGGGTGTGGCCCAAAAACCAAAACCAAAACCAAAAATAAGTGACTTGCCAGAGACAAAAGCCTTCTAACTATTAATATCACTGACATTTACAAGACATGAATTATTGAAATGGAAGGGTTCTAGGAAGAACATAATACATAATTTTGAAGTGTGATGTTTGAAGTGTGGCTATTTTAAAGTTTCAGGGACAACAAGCAAATTCCCAAAGCAGGATATTGGCTGTATTAAAACAGAGAAAGAGAGGGCCAGAGTGGCAGCACAACGGGTTGGATGTTCGCCTTGCACATGGCCACCCAGGTTCGATCCCCAGCATCCCATATGATCCCCCGAGCACCCCCAGGAGTGACTGATGAGTGCAGAGCCAGGAGTTGAACCCTGAGCATCACCAGGGGTGACTCAAAAAGCTAAAAGAATTAAGGTAAAGGTAAAGGTAAAGGCCCTCCCGTTGATCGTCGATTTGCTCGAGCGGGCCCAGTAACGTCTCCATTGGAGACTTTGTTGTTACTGTGTCTGGCATATCAAATACTCTCGGTAGCTTGCCGGGCTCTCTGAGAGGGGCGGAGGAATCGAACTCGGGTCGCTTGTAAGGCGAATGCCCTACCGCTGTGCTATCGCTCCAGCCAGAATTATCCAGAATTATCCAGAATTAAGATAAATGAATAAAGAATTATCCAGAATTAAGATAAATGAATAAAGATGCAAGAGTGTTGGTGTCTTGTTTTTAAAAAACAAAACAAAACAGAGAAAGCTCTGCAGAAACCTAAATGAATATCGCAGAGTTGATTGAAGCAGGAAGGTGGAATAATGAAAAAATTTTTTTTATTGAATCAGCATTGTACACAGTTACAAAACTATTCATGATTGGGTTTCAGTCATACAATGCTCCAACACCCATCCCTTCACCAGTGCACATTTCCCATCACCTTTGTCACCAGTTTTCCTCCTGTCACGGTCCCCTCCAGCCTGCTTCTATGGCAGGCACTTTCCTTCTCTCTCTCTCTCTCTCTCTCTCTCTCTCTCTCTCTCTCTCTCTCTCTCTCTCTGTCTCTCTCTCTCCCTCCCCTTTTGGGCATTATGGTTTGCAATATAGATACTTAGAGCTTATCATGTTTGTTCCTTTACCTACTCTCAGCAGACTTCCAACCGTGGACCAATCCTCCTGGCCCTTGTTTCGACTGTCCTTGAATATTAGTCTCATACTATATTTTTTTATTTACAGAAATTTGGGTTGGCTTCATGCAAGGCAAGCAGCGTACTTACTCTACTATCTCTCTGGCATCATTAGAAATCATTCTATGTCTGTCCCTCTCCTTCTGACTCACTTCACTCAACATGATACTTTCCACGTCTATCCATTTATAAGCAAATTTCACGACTTCAAACCCAGGTCAGCTCCACAGAAGTCAAGTACCCTACCTGCTGGACTATTTGTATGAAAGCAGTTAAAGCCTTTGAGGTTTTCAGGAACTTGTGTGTTCAGTTTCAGCACGAGAAAGTGAGCTGGAGAAAGTGTATTCCAGTGAGAGCAGATGAGAGTGGGGCCGGGGAGGCAAAGGAGTCAAGCCGGGTCATCAGAGGTAAGTGGGGGCACCTTCAGTGGTTCTCATTCTGCTCCCCAAGGTAGAGGAAGGAAAGAAGCGAGCACCTGTGATTTTGCTGCTAGCCTTGCCCCGTTCCCTTGCCCTGTCAAGCCTGCTAAGAGATTCACAAATGCAGCATTTGGAATATGCATGTATGTAGCCCGGTGTATTTAGCCCGATCTGCCTATTGTCTGTCATCTACAAGTTGTTCACTCAAGCCATCCTGAATAGGGTTGGCAGAACACTAGATGAAGGACAACCATGCGAGCAAGCCGGGTTCCGCAAAGGATTCAGCACCATCGACCACATCCACACAATAACCAAGCTCATTGAGGTTTCTCGGGAGTTCAAGATGCCGCTCTGCTTAACGTTCATTGATTTAAAGAAGGCCTTTGATTCTGTTGAGACGGAAGCGGTCATTGAAGCCCTAGCCAATCAGGGCATTCAAGCCCAATACATCAGGATCCTCCGTGAGCTGTATTGCGGATTCACTACCAGGATCTCACCATTCTACAAAGAAGTGATCGTTGATGTCAAGAGAGGGGTGCGGCAGGGTGATACCATTTCACCGAAACTCTTCAGTGCCACCCTCGAGAACATCATGCGACGACTGGAATGGGAAGGAATGGGAGTGAAGATAGATGGTCGGCAACTACACCACCTCCGCTTTGCTGATGACATTGTTTTAATAACACCAAACATCAGCCAAGCGGCACAAATGCTGGCCGACTTTGACCGTGAGTGTGGAAAGGTAGGACTACAGCTGAATCTTACGAAGGCAATGTTTATGAGAAACAGCCTCGTTCCTGATGCCCCATTCGCTCTCAACGGAACAACCATCTCCGAATGCAACAGCTATGTGTCCCTAGGTCGAGAGGTCAACATGACAAATGACCTGGCACCCGAGCTGCGCAGGAGGAAGAGAGCGGCTTGGAACGCCTTCAAGAACGTCGAAGAAATAGCTAAGAGGACGAAGAACCTCCGGCTCCGGGCACATCTCTTTGATTCCACTGTTCTTCCTGCATTAACATATGCCTCAGAGACCTGGGCCCTACGCAAACAAGATGAGAACGCTATTCAGGTCTCCCAAAGAAGAATAGAAAGAACTATGCTTGGAATATCACAGTTCACTCAAATGAGAGAAAGAATCCGGAGTTCTGACATCCGTCGACGATCAAGAATCAGGGACGCTGTCTCATTTGCCAAGGTGTCGAAAATCAGATGGGCTGGTCACGTAATGAGATTTGGAGATGACTGCTGGACTAGCGCCATTACCTACGGGATTTCATGAGACATCAAAAGATTGCGTGGCCGCCCACCTACCAGATGGTCAGACTTCTTCATCAAGACCCTGAATGATCAGTTTGAGGCTCTTCGTGTTCCTAGAACTAACAGATGCCATTGGGCTACACTAGCACGCGACAGGGACAAATGGAGACGTGACTGGTGCCCACTCGAGCAAATCGACGATTAACGGGAAGCCAAGTGATCAAGTGATCAAGTGGGGGCCGTACCTGTCAATGCTCAGGGGTTCCTCCTGGCTCTGCACTCAGGAACCACTCCTGGTGGTGCTCAGGGGACCATATGGGATGATGAGGATCGAACCTGAGTTGGTCGCTTGCAAGGCCAACACTTACCCCACTGTACTATCTCACCATCACACGCTGTATTTTTAAATAATAGGTTTCTTGATCGAGGTGCCGTGATTTACAATACTGTTGACGATGGCTTTCCATGTAGACGATTCCACTGTGCCACCTCCCTGCCCCCAGCCAGCACCTCTCCCTTTGGATACTCCCACCCACCCACCAAGGCGGCTCAGTTCTTCTGTGGCCCTGTGTGGCCTGTCGCCCCCTGTGGCTCCCCCAATGTGTATGTTTAGGTCTCGCTTGTGAGAGAGACGCTTCTGTATGGGTCCCTTTCCATCTCACTTACCCCAGGCTCCCTCTAATTTCACTACAGAAACAAGTTCTTTCTTGTTGGTTAAAATGATCTCAAGAGTAGCTTTTATTTAGTTATTTATTTATTTATTGGTAACTGGGACCGTAAACAGCATAGTATCCTCTAGTTCCATTCATGTAGCAACAAATTGCATGACTTTGTTCTTTCTTGGGGCTGCATAGTATTCCATTATGATATATACCATAACTTCTTGGTTCATTCATTCGTAGTTGGGCATTTCACTTTTTTTTTTACATATCTTGGCTATTATACTAAATGTCATACTGAACATAGGTGTGCATTTATTCTTTTAAATGAATGTTTTGTGTTCTGGAAAACAGTATGG
Source organism: Sorex fumeus (assembly GCF_029834395.1). Classification (NCBI taxonomy): domain Eukaryota; kingdom Metazoa; phylum Chordata; class Mammalia; order Eulipotyphla; family Soricidae; genus Sorex; species Sorex fumeus. The sequence goes on from NW_026606063.1 coordinate 4,495,543, forward strand.
ACATTCCTCAAAAATCTAGGAATTGAACTTTCATATCACCCACTTCTGGGAATATACCCCAGCAGCCCAAAAACACGCAGCAGAAATAGCAGAAACACCATCTGCACTCCTATGTTCATTGCAGCTGGAAACAACCGAGTGCCTAAGAACAGACAACTGGTTAAAGAAACTACGGTACATCTACACAGTGGAATACCATACAGCTCTTAGGAAAAATGTAGCATTGTCTGTCCTCTAGTTGTTCATCGATTTGCTTGAGCAGGCACCAATAACGTCTCAACAAATTGTGAGACTTGCTCACAATTTTACTGTTACTGTTTTTGGCACATTGAATACACCACGGGGAGCTTGCCAGGCTCTGCCGTGCGGGCTGGATACTCTCGGTAGCTTGCTGGGCTCTCCGAGAGGGGCGGAGGAATCGAACCTGGGTCACCCGTGTGCAAAGCAAACGCCCTCCCGCTGTGCTATCACTTCAGCCTGAGTGTGAAGGAAGAGGAAGAAACCAACAAAACCAAAGAAATCCCAAGTAACTAATGAAAACCCCAAGGCTTTTTGCTTAAGCAACTTAAGTAGACAGGGAGAGAAAGTCACAAAAATACAGATGACGGGGGACTGACGAGATTGTGCAGTGGGCAGGGCACTTGCCTAACATGCCGTCAACCTTGGTTTGATCCTGGGTTATATCAGAAATCACCACTTACCGCTGCCTCTCCCCAAGTCAAACTTCCCTCAAGGAAAAAAAAGTATGGGGTTCCCCCACACCATGCAAATGAAGATAAGAATTCCCTTGGATGAGCCAGCGGGCAGGGGGGTGTAGATAAGAGCCCACTGGGCTACTCACTTGATCACTTGATCACTGGACTTCCCGTTACCTCTTCGATTTGCTCAAGGGGGCACCAGTAACGTCTCCATTCATCCCTGTCGCGTGCTGGTGTAGCCCAATGGCGTCTGTTCGTTCTAGGAACACGAAGAGCCTCAAACTGATCATTCAGGGTCTTGATGAAGAAGTCTGACCATCTCGTAGCTCCCAAAACAAACAAATAAAAGGGAAGGAGGAGAAAGAGAGGAAGAGACAAGTAAGCGTTCCAAAAATGGTGCAATGCTGATGACAAATGACCAAATACTCCAACTCCGTCTTCGGGAGCAAGGGAGGCTTCATTTGAATGTCAAAGGTGCAGCCAAGAGGGTCACGAGAGAGAGAGGCAGGGAGCCTGGACGTGGCTCAGGGCTCAGGGCGTTCTCTCACACGGGCTTCCCCAGGCAAGAGGAAGATGGAGCCCGGGTAAGTCAGGGAACAAGAAAAACCGAAGCCTAAGTGATTTAAACCTCTTGGTCCAAATTATAGGACAGAGTGCGAAAACAAATGGGCAGATATTATCTCAGAACCGCTGGGGAAAAGTCTGAGAAAACACGGGGAACAGAAAATGCCAGAAACCTTGGGACACGTTCCAAGTTTTGATCCCGAGAACACAGGAAGCCTACGTCAGAAGGCTCTCATCAAGGGCTGGGTGTGGGGCGGGGCTATTCTTGGCCCCCCGGGGGTTAGACTATCTCTCAAGGAAGCTGAGGCCTGAGGCCGCATCATACTCCAGGGCAGACCCTCTCCCCGGCCGAGGGCCCCTCAGGAATCAGAACCAATGGCGACATGGAAGGACAGGCCTCACTCGTGTGGAAGACAGGCCTCGCTCATGTGAGGGACAGGCCTCGTGTGTGAGGGACAGACAGGTCTCACGTGTGAGGGACCGGCTTCCTATGGTGAGTGACGGCGTTTCTTCTCTCACACACTCACTGGACCCGGCTGATGCCAGGGACACTGTGCAGCTCTGAGGCCACAGATCCAGGTGGTATCCCTCGTGCGATCAGCATCACCGAGAAACAGAAAGAAAGGAGCCTGGCAGGGAAAAACATCCCGGCATGTGGGGAGACGTAGAGATGGTGCCGATGAGAGGTCCTGGAGAGAGGGTCGGGACCCACGGGCACTGCACCATCCAGGAGGGCAGGAACCCACGGGCCACTGCACCATCCAGGAGGGCAGGAACCCACGGGCCACTGCACCATCCAGGAGGGCCGGGACCCATGGGGCACTGCACCATCCAGAAGTGCCAGGAACCACGGGGCACTGCACCATCCAGGAGGGCTGGGATCCACGGGGCACTGCACCATCCAGGAAGACCGGGACCCATGGGCACTGCACCATCTTAAATGGAAGAGGGCATGAGGGGCATTTGGGGCAGAGGCCTGGACTGGAAAGAGCTTCAGTGGTTCTGAGAACTGAAAGGAGCAAGATGCAGAGAAGGAATGAGAGACCACACGGAGACAGAGAGGGAAAGAGAGAGGAAGTGAGAGAGGGAGAGATGGAGGGGGGAGGAGGAGGGGAGAGAGAGAGAGAGAGAGAGAGAGAGAGAGCCAGAGACAAGACGGAGGGTGGGCACTGTTTTCTGGGGGCTGGACAGGCAGTGCTGGCCCCCTGCCACCACCAAAGAATCCCCCTGCTCTGGGAGCCCCCTGAGGTATGGGCACCCCCAACCTCCACCACAGGGGGACGGGCGAGGGGGCTGTGGTTCCCTCAAGGCAAAGGGAGGCTGAAGTGACATGCAGGACACGAGGCCTCGGGGTCAGGGCGGGTCCCCCAAACAAGCCCTCCTGTCGTCTCTGCCCCCGAGGGAGAGGCCCCTTTCCGTCCATGCTGGCCCGAGGGGCAGTGGTGGCAGCGCTGAGCCTGTGAGCAGGGGACAGCACAGGGGAAGGTGCCAGGTGGGTCCACCCCGGCACGGGGACAGCCCCGCAACACCTCAGCGCCAGAGGGGCTTTGGGCCATGTGGGCTCAGCGTCACAGCGTTCTCGGGCCCCGGGTGCAACTGCCTGTCGGCAGATCCAGGATCAGTGGTCGGGCCCGGCCCCCCTGGCCACACGGGGACGCCCACGGGGACGGATGGGCTCAGCAGGCCGGGCTCTGATTCCAGCCCACACTGTCCCCAGACGGGGCCAGGAGAGACGCCACCCGTCAGGCTCCCAGCCAGAGCCCTGCTGGGCACAGCCCCAAAGTCTATAAAAATCAAAAGTTGTTCGGTCGATTGGCCCGCCCGCGGCTCATTCCAGTTTGATCTGGGCCCGGCCGGGAGGCAGCCCTGAGCATCCACTGCAGAGACTTGCGGCCGCTGGGGTCCGGTCACTCCTTCTTGCCCCCTGCAGTGGCCATGGGGAAGCCTAGGTCGCCACTGTCATTCCCACACGGCCAGCAGAGCCCCCTGAGAGAGGCCAGGCGGTCCCTGTGGGCACCGCGCCTGGGCCTCTGCGGGCGTGAGACTCTCTGATGCTTAATTCTCCCTGGAAAAGGAGAACCACCCGGAAGTGGAAGCAAGGCTGGAGCCTGGCCACGGGGAGCGACCTGAGCCCTGTGGGCTGACATCTGGGCCTGGGAAGAGGCGGGTCTGGCCGGGAGGCCTGTGGCTCTCGTCGGGGAGGCTCTGAGGGGCCGACGGGTCCCAGCCTGGACAGCACAGGCCCGGCCACAGAGTATGTCTATGGAGAGTGGGGTGACAGCCCTGACTGGGGGGCCAGGGAAGTCGCACCCAGGCCTCACTGGGCCCCTTTAATCCACCTTTGCTGGAAGCTGGCACGGTTCCCTGAGGCCTCAGTGGCTCCCCTGTGGCTTTCCCCCTTCTGCACACTTCTGGGCTGTTCTAGTGAAATATTTTTTGGTTTTTTGTTTTCTTTTTTGCTTTTTGGGGGGTCACACCTGGCGATGCACAGGGGTTACTCCTGGCGGTGCTCGGGGGGCCATATGGGATGCTGGGAATCATCCCTATCCACCCCGCACCCCTGCTTGGCCCCCCACACCCCTGGGTGCTGTAGGAGTCAGTCTGGCCTCACTGGCCCGGCTCTTTGCTCGTTACTTGGGGTCCCTATCCTGGGATTGCCTTTCACTTCCTGACCGCTTTCTTTTGGTTTGGGGTCACACTCGGTGATGCTCAGGGGTTCCTCCTGGCTCTGCACTCAGGAATCACTCAGGAATCACTCCAGGCGGGAATCAGAGCCCGGGTCAGCGGTGTGCCAGGCAAGCTCTAGTCTGTCCCTTCCTGACTTACTGCACTTAATTGCCTCCAAATTTGTCACTGCAAAGCACACATTTCATTCAGCTTTGGGGGCTGCTGTGTGCTGGGCGTGGCTGACTCGACGTCGGGGGCTGTGTTGTTGTGGCCGTTTCAGCGCTCACCCCTGGGCAGTGGCTGGGGGTTGCCCACCCTCAACTGGGTGGCACCTGATGGAGTGGGCTGAAGCCTCATGGGTCCTGGGCCGTGTCCTCGGACCCAAAACCGCCTTCGTTTGGCCTGGTGGCAGAGCAGCCTCTCACAAGAATGACAGTGCGGATCACTGGGGCCTGAAGGCTTGTGGCGATGGTCCCAGGTGGCCAGAGGGACGCACAAAGCAGCTGCCCGTCACCTGACAGATGGGCAAAGAGACACAGTCTACCAGAACCTTCTGGAAATGGAAGCACCTTGGGCTATAAACAGCTATGAAGAGGGCTGGAGCAATAGCACAGCGGGGAGGGCGTTTGCCTTGCACGCGGCCAAACCGGGTTCGATTCCCAGCATCCCATAGGGTCCCCTGAGCACCACCAGGGGTAATTCCTGAGTGCAGAGCCAGGAGGAACCCCTGTGCATTGCCGGGCGTGACCCAAAAAGCAAAAAAAAAAAAAAAAAGCAATGAAGAAACCACGGCAGCTGCATCATAAAAGCATCAGGCTCAGTGAGAGACGCTACCTACCTGTGCACACACATGCATGGAACACACGAAAGCACACGCATGTACATGGACCTACTGCACGCAACGCACATGCACACAGGCACTACACAGACTCGCAGACACGTATGCACACACAGAAGCTGGACGCCAAAGGACTCCTACCGCGTGAGGAATTGCAGGACAGACCGGTCCCTGGAGCAGAGGGGGGTGGGGTATCCCAGGCGGAGTAAGTACTCGGGCAATGTGGAAGCTGATGTTTAATTGCCCGGTGGTTGTGTGCTTTGTTTATCCGTTAACCGAGGGCTGCCGGGCTGCCGTTGGTGGGGCTGTTGCAACCGCCCTGCAAGCGCCCTTGTGAGCAAGTTCCCAACACGTGTCTTTAATTCTCTCCGATATATACATAGGAGTGGAGCGTCTGGGCTCTGGGGAACTGGATGTTCGGCGTTTTGAAGGGCTGCCAGACGGTTTTCCACGGTGGCTGCACCCTCGTATTTGCCCAGAAATATACGAGGGCTCCATTCTCCACCTCCATGCCAACCCTTGTTATTTTCCATGAAAATGCTTTATGACAGCACCTCGGCCGCCACGCAGGGTATCCCGGGTAATTTGACTCGCCTTTCCTCGGCGGTCAGTGAGGAACAGCCGCAGAGCCAGGATGGCAAGAGGCAAAGAAAAGTAAACCTCAGTGGCGGGCCCGCGAGGGCTTGGGCCACTCCAGGCCGTCTAGACGTGCCCTTTCTCGCGCCGTCCTCAGAAGCGCGTCAGAGCAGACTCAAGTCCCGAGAGGAAAACCAGAGGCGAAAGCAAAGTGGCAAACGCCCCGTCGCGGGCTCCGTGATGCCCAACAGCGGGAAAAACAAGAGCAGAACTGAACCCATGGGCCCGCATCCAGCTAAGAGGCCAAAGAGGAGGAAGAGATCGTCACCACCGACCACAGTGACCTCGTCAGGAGGAGGAAGACGGACGCTTGCGGGATTTCGTTCATGTGGAACAAAAGTCAGCCCTAGATCCAGACGATGGGTTAATGGTCAGCTGAAGGGGCCGGGCGTGGACCCGATGGTGGTGTCGGGGCCTACAGCCCCGTGGAGGATGTGGCGTGGTACCGCAGCTGCTCACTGGGAGCCAGTGGCCTGCCACGGAAACCCAGGCCACTGGCAGGCCCACGGGCAAGACATCTGCACCCATGTTTTCCTCGTAGTATTCTGTAGGCCTGGCCCTTACATTTAATTTTTAGTCTGTGTGTGTGAGTGTGTGTGTGTGTGTGTGTGTGTGTGTGTGTGTTACAAAGTAGGGTTCCGGCTTCAAATGTCTGAGGGCAAAGAGCTGTCCCAGCATCATTTGTTCAAAAACAGATCCGTCTGGATTCCCTGTCTGACAGTTCCTGACTTGTGACTCCCTTCCTCGTGCAGTCTCTCCTCCGTGCTGAACGCGCTCCTGCTCACCTCCCTCCGGAGTGGGCTTCGAGACCGGGCAGCAGAATGACCAGCTGCCTTTGCCTTTTACAAGAGTGTTCTAGCTTTGCCCCGCTACAGACTTACTTTGTTGTCTTTTCCCAGGTCCTGGGGGCTTTGGGCTTCATATCCGGGCCTCAGGGGCAGTTCTTGGCTCTGGTGGTGCATGAGGGGATCACGGGTGGGGCCGGGGACCAAACCCGAGTTGACTTTGTGCAAGGTAAGAACCATATGCCTACCCCTCCCTCTCTCTCTGTCTCTGTCTCTCTCTGTCTCTCTGTCTCTGTCTCTCTCTGATGCCTCAGGGAGAGAAGAGAACCAACAACCTCTCAAAGCCCTTCCCCTTGATAGTCTCTTCCCTCTGAATTGGCTCCGGGCCTCGTCTTAGAAACAAAGGACCTTTCTCTTTCTCTCTCTCCAACTTCACCCCTCTCTCCCCATGGACTCGTACACTATTTCTCTATTTGTAAAATCCAGAATGCATGTCCATGTAAACATGATAAAAGGGACCTACGTTCCCTTTCAGCCAGCGTCCCGCTTCCTGGGCAAATTACAGGATGATTCTAGCAGGCTCGAATCCCTTTGCGTCTTGTATGTCTCATAAAGAACAAGCCTAGGCCGTTGGCCAGTTGTGCCTCTAAGGGGCCGAGCTCTGCCCGGAGAACGGCAGCAAGCAGCCCGCCGCGCTAGGAAGTAAAAGCCAGAGAACGCCAGCACTGCCTGTTACGGGAACCGGAGGAAAAGTGGGCTTTGGAAAACACACATGCGGTTTCTTTTTTCAATTGAAATTTTTTAAAAGTTCTTTAACGAGTGAGTCCTCATGAACACCAGTGTGTGGGGCCACAGTCCTGGGAACAATGCTAGGTTGGACTTGGGTGCTTGGTAGAGTGCGGAAAGACAGATCATCTCTCTGTGCGTGGATCTGACGGTTCGCTCTCCAGCTCTTTCTGCGTGTTTGTGTCTGGCCATTGTACTGCACCGGAGGAAATCTCGGAGGGCTTTTATGGGGAGGAGTAGCAAAGCAAAAGGTCACGTGAGTGATCAGCTGACAGCCACACGGACCCTGGGAGGCGCCCTGAAGGCAACCAGCCCTATGGGGGGCTGGAGACGGTGGTAGAGACGCTTGCCTTGAGTGTGGCCAACCCCGGTTCCAGTCCTGCCACCTCTTAACGGTTGCCAGAGTACCTCCAGGGCTCAATCCTGAGCATAGAGCCAGAGATAGCCCTTGAGCACTGCTAGATGTGCTCCCCAAAGCAAAAACAGTTCTCCCGGGGATGGCAGGGTTCTAGGAGTTGGCTTCTAGGAGCTGCAAATGCCTCACACCAGCGCAGATGAGAGCCAAGTACTAGCCCACTCCAAAGTTCTCGGTTTTTTTCCCCCACACTACACGCTACTCCTTAAAGCAAGCAACCAAGTTCTCCTCCGAGTCCTGCATTTGAAGAGATGGGGCCTTGGACCAGCCGGAGAAGCTTTATCCTGTTCCGCCCTCCCTAGAAGCCACCGCTCTCGGGAAATCCTCGGTGGCAGAAGTAACCTCGACGGAGGGGCTTCGGCTCGGAGTGAGTCTATGTCCAGTGAAAGACCAGAAACGCAGGGGGGTACTGGCCACTCACCTACGGCCACACGGAAAGCGTGGCCGGGACTGAAAAGCGGGACGGCTTTCCTGATTAAGTGTGTCCCTCCCGAGCCACGTGGAAACAGGGATGGGGAACCTAATATTATCTAATCCAGGGAGGTCGAAAGGAAAGTAAACAGCAGCCGGGTCACGGTTCCCGGCCCAGGGCATCGGGTTACGGCCGATTTAGCGTGGAAACGTATATTTTTAGATTCTGTTTCATAGGAGACCCAAGAATACGGCCAACGCAGGGGACCAGATTTGGTGACAAATAATGCTGGCCTGAGGGGCAGCAGGTGGTGTGATGCTAAACATATTCCAGGGTGTGTCTGAGGACTGAGCTATTCTGGAAGGGCCCAAGGAACTCAGGGGCCTGATCCGGGCTTGTGACGGCCTCCTTCCAGATGCTTTTTTTTTCTTTCTTTTTTTTTTTTGCTTTTTGAGTCACAACTTGCGATGCACAGGCATAACTCCTGGCTCTGCACTCAGGAATTAGTCCTGGCAGTACTCGAGGGACCCTATGGGATGCTGGGAATCGAACCCGGGTTGGCCATGTGCAAGGCAAACACCCTCCCCGCTCTGCTATCGCTCCAGTCCCACGATCTTCTTTCCTAAGCCCCTTCTTTCTTCCCAGCCTTGACCAAGCAAAGCAATTTCCTCAAGCGTGTGGGTGAGTGTCAGGAGGCAGAACCTGCCACCCTTTCTCTCTGCAGCTGGACATTTTTCCCTCAGGCGTTGGCTTCTCTTCACTCTCTTGAAAACTAAGTTCCTGGGGACAAGTTGAAGGGGCATGAGCCAGGCCACCACCCAGGGGCCGTCCATCCGAACATCCTGCTGAAAGGGACGTGCACCCAGGGGCATGAAAACAGCCCCCTGAATGCATGTTCATGTCACACAGAGAAGGTTCTAGAATTTCTCTCCAAATCACTGACACAGGAGAATGGCACCTCCAGAAGCACAAAAGAAACGATGACCATACCCTGAACTCTGTCTCGTCCCTCTCTGCATCCCCAGAAGGGACAGGTGGCATCTGCTTTGTCTCTTTAGAATCCTCCGTTCTGATCGAGCCGCCCCCAGCCTGGGCTCTTAAGAGAATGAGGCTGTTGGCAGGCGGGACCCAGCCAGCTCAGGAAATAGTTTGTTAATTAAGTTTGTTTATTAAGAAACTTTACTATCAATTTGGTTTTTGTTTTGGGTCACACCTGACGATGCTCAGGGGTTCCTCCTGGCTTTGCACTCAGGGATTACTCCTGGTGGTGCTCAGTGGGGGGACCAGATGAGATTCCAGGGGGGATCAAACCCAGGTCAACTGCGTGCAAGGCACGCGCCCTCCCCACTGTACTATTGCTCCAGCCCAACACGATTCACAATATTAGTCACATGTTAAAATCATGCATTTGGCACCTGTGGTGAAATACAACCTATTACTGTCAGTCCTTTCACCTCTTTCTTTTGGGGAATTGGTCCTGGGCCCACACCTGGCTGTGCCCAGGGCTTCCTCCTGGCTCTGTGCTCAGGCATCGCTCCGAGAGGGACTTTGGAGGACTTTGGTGGGGCCAGGGGTCCAGCCAGTGTCAGTCAGGGGAGAGGCAGGTAAATGCTTGAACCCCTGAACTATCTCTCCAGTCCCATCACTTTTTACTCTTTATTTTTTTTACAGATGAGGGGGTCTCCCCAGTAGCGCTGGGGGCCCCGGGGACCAGTTCTGACTCCACCAGACCGAACCAGATGAGTCAAACCTTGGACCTCATAACTCGGTGCTGCCTGGGGTCTCGGGGCCGCTCTGGCCAGTGCTCAGGCTTCAGGGCCACACGTGGTGGTCCTGGGTGGTGCAGGGTCGTGCAGGGCATGAATGCGGGCCCCTGAGCCACCAGCGCGCCCACCGAGTACCGCACTCTCTCCCAGTCCCTTTCCGCTTTGTGAAGGTGGCTGCCGCCTTCCCTGAGGACTTGCTGCCTCGGGAAGGGAGGCGAGACGCTCCGGGAGAGAGGACAGAGGGTCAGAGGAGCAGCTGGCCGGGACATGGCTCTCGGCCAGCGTTTCTGCTTCGGATCTCCTTCCAGATCTTCGCTTCTTTCAAACAACCGGGCGGACTGACTGTGTTTCAAGTCTCAGTGTTTTATTGTAAGACAATGTTTAAAAAGTTCTCAGTGTGCCAACTGGCCTTCTGCCCTCCGTAGACATTCTTCCATGGGGAAACAGAGAGGCTTTTGTGCGCAATGGTCCAGACCCCCCACTCCTGAGAGAACGTGGAGTTTTCACAAAAGGCGGCTACGTGTCCGTGTGGCTACACTGTGCCCGGACGGGAGGAAGAACCGCAGACTTACCCCAGCAGAACACTTCTTTAAAAGTACATAGATGAAGGGGCTGACGCATAGCACAGCGGGGAGGGCGTTTGCCTTGCACGCGGCCGACCCGGGTTCGATTCCCAGCATCCCATATGGTCCCCGAGCACCACCAGGAGTAATTCCTGAGAGAAGAACCAGGAGTAACCCCTGTGCATTGCTGGGTGTGATCCAAAAAGCAAAAAAAAAAAAAAAGTACATAGATGGAGGGGTGAGAGACAGAGTATGGCAGGTAGGGTGACTGCCTTGCACGCAGCCGACCTGGGCTAGACCCATGGCACCCCAAGTCTGGGAGGGGTGATTCCTGAGTGCAAACCCAGGAGTAAGTCCTGAGCACTGCAGGGATGACCCAACCCCCCCTCAAATGTTTTAATTTAAAAATTTTAAAAAGTATAGATGGTGCTGTGATAAAAGAGACCTAAGGTCACTTTTAGGGCTGGAATGATAGCACAGCGGTAGGGATTTTGCCTTGCGCATGGCCGTCCCGGCCGAGCCGGGTTCAATTCCTCTGCCCTTCTCAGAGATCCCGGCAAACTACCAAGAGTATCTCGCTCACACAGCAAAACCTGGCAAGCTCCTCGTGACATATTCGATATGCCAAACACAGTAACAACTTAATCACTTAATCACTTAATCACTTAACTTCCTGTTAGTCGTCGATTTGCTCGAGCGGGCGCCAGTAACGTCTCCATTTGTCCCTGTCGCGTGCTAGTGTAGCCCAATGGCATCTGTTCACTCTGGGAACATGAAGGGCCTCAAACCAATCGTTCATGATCTTGACGAAGAAGTCTGACCATCCAGTAGGTGGGCGGCCACGCGGTCTTTTGACATCCCGTGGGATCCAGTCGGTAACAGCTCTAGTCCAGCGGTCGTCTTTAAATCTCATTACGTGACCGGCCCATCTGATTTTCGACACCTTGGCAAATGAGACAGCGTCCCTGATTCTTGATCGTCAACTACAGTAACTACAGTCACAACAAGTCTCACAATGGAGACGTTACTGGGCCCGCTCGAGGAAATCGATGAACAACGGGAGGACAGTGCTTCAGACAGTGCTATGGTCACTTTTAGCATTTTCCTGAATCCAGGGACGTTCAAGGAATGGGACAGATGGCGCAGGGGTCAGCCCAGGGGCTGCTCTGCACCAATCCTCAGCACCCACACGATTCCCCAGGCACCCCCCAGGAGTGACTCCTGAGCACAGAGGCAGAAGGAAGCCCCTGAGGAAGCTTACATTTTAGAGTGTGGCCCCCGAACCCAAAAACATAAATGGATAAACGGAGGAGGTGGGGCGGAGACAGTGCAGGGCTAGGAGCGTGCTTGGCACAGCCCCTGAGGTCCGACCCCCCGCCTGGCATGGTCCCCGAGGACCCTGAACTGCCAACCCAGACAGCGGCGGGTCACTGGGAGGAGCCCTGAGGCCTCCTGAGCTCTACCCAGAAGCCCTCGCAAGAGGGGAGCGAATCCCGAGCATCAGAGAGACGCATCGATGCTTCCGGGAACCGGAGGTGTCTCAGGAGCCTCTCCTCTGGCACCTCCCAGCCGCCCCCCCAGCCCGCGTGGGTGTGTTTCACCACCAAGGAGAGGCGTGAGCACCGCAGCAGGAGCAGCAATGCCTGAGAGCATGTGTGTGAGCGGGGCCCCGGGTGTGCGCATCCCTGGCCAACCAGGCGGGACCCTTCTACACGCCGGGGAGGAAGGGAAGAGACAGCGAGAGGACGGTCCCTGTGAGCCCTGACCCAGGAAAGCTGGAGAAAAGGAGGAAACGTCACCTGGCCCGGAAGGTGGGTCCCGGGCGTCTGGAGGCCGCACAAGGCCAGGAGGGTTCCGGGTCGCAGGCCTGATCCAGTCCCCGGTGTGAATCGCCCGTCAGCGCAGGGCCCTGATTTACCTGATGTTCAAAGAGGCCCTTGGGGGGCTGGAGAGATAGCACTGCAGGTAGGGCGTTTGCCTTGCACGTGGCTGACCCGGGTTCGATCCCCGGCATCCCATAGGGTCCCCCAAGCACCACCAGGAGTGATTCCTGAGTGCAGAGCCAGGAGGAACCCCTGAGCACGTATCGCTAGGCATAGCCCCTCTCCAGAAAAAAAAAAAAAAGAGAGAGGAAAAAAAAGGTCAAACCAGAAAGAGGACACACAGGCAGGAGGTCTAGTACAGCGGGGAGGGCATTTGCCTTGCACGAGGCAGACCCAGGTTCAATCCCAGCATCCCATAGGGTCCCCTGGGCACCACCAGGAGTGATTCCTGAGTGCAGAGCCAGGAGGAACCCCTGAGCATCACTGAGCGTGACCCAAAAAGAAAAACAAACAAGCAAACCAAAAAAGCAAAGATGTCCTGGTCTCGTAAAGGCGTAAGAGGGGCACAGAGACAGCCAGCGACTCCCTGGTGCAGGATAGATACAGGCTGCTGGGCTCTGGTCTCAGCCATGTCCAGGGCTGAGTGGGCACCACTGCTTGGACACAAGGAGCAGCTGCCCCCAAGGCTCTGGGATGTGGAAGCCAGCTGTGAAGGATCGAGGCTGCACTCTGCGGGCGCTGGGGAGCCGTGGAGGGTGACAGGCTCTTCCTCTGCGATGCCCAGGCTGACAGCTCACAGGGCCTTTCCCAGTCTCCACTTGCTGCTGCCTGCTGGGGCCACCTGGCCAGCAGGACCCCAGGCCTCTGTCCTGGGCCAGGTGTGCGTCCTCCACAGCCACAGAAAACCAAAGAGCCCCTCAATCATTTGTGGTTCACGGTCACTGTCAGGATTTTGGTGTGGATTCACTCCCAAGACCCTGGACACAGCCTCTCAGAATCCCGACTCCTTAATACTGTGCATTCCGTGGGTCACAAGTCATCTCTCTGCACCCCATCTTCCTCAAGGGGAGGGGCCGTGCTGGAGAGAACAGAGGGAGAAGAGAGACGACGTGTGCGGGGGGGACGGGGGTCTGCTACTATCCTTATAGACCAGGCCCAAATCCCTAGGACATGTGACGTAGGGTTAGGGTTAGATGGCCGCTCTCAACGGAACGACCATCTCCGAATGCAACAGCTATGTGTCCCTAGGTCGAGAGGTCAACATGACAAATGACCTGGCACCCGAGCTGCGCAGGAGGAAGAGAGCGGCTTGGAACGCCTTCAAGAACGTCGAAGAAATAGCTAAGAGGACGAAGAACCTCCGGCTCCGGGCACATCTCTTTGATTCCACTGTTCTTCCTGCATTAACATACGCCTCAGAGACCTGGGCCCTACGCAAACAAGATGAGAACGCCATTCAGGTCTCCCAAAGAAGAATAGAAAGAGCTATGCTTGGAATATCACAGTTCACTCAAATGAGAGAACGAATCCGGAGTTCTGACATCCGTCGACGAGCAAGGATCAGGGACGCTGTCTCATTTGCCAAGGTGTCGAAAATCAGATGGGCTGGTCACGTAATGAGATTTAAAGACGACCTCTGGACTAGAGCTGTTACCGACTGGATTCCACGGGATGTCAAGAGACCGCGTGGCCGCCCACCTACCAGATGGTCAGACTTCTTCGTCAAGATCATGAACGATCGGTTTGAGGCCCTTCATGTTCCTAGAGCGAACAGACGCCATTGGGCTACACTGGCATGCGACAGGGACACATGGAGACGTTACTGGCGCCCGCTCGAGCAAATCGTCGATTAACGGGAAGTCAAGTGATCAAGTGATGTGACATAGGAAATGTGTATGATCCACGTATTCCTCATCTGGGTCCCAAAGCCCATAAAACATGAACTTGAGGGACGGAGGGATAGTGCAGTGGGTGGGCGCTGGCCTTACACATGACTGGCCCTGGTCTCATCCCCAGCACTCCACAGGGTCCCCCGGGCCCTGCCAGGAGTGATCCCTGAGCACAGAGCAGGGGTAAGCCCTGAGTACCACCAGGTACCTCCCACAGCCCCAAACGCGCATACTCAGAAAGACAGAGACACCCCGTGTTCACTGCAGCGTTATTCACACTGGCCAAGTCAGAGGGAACTGCCCAGAGAGACTGAAGTCGCTTCCACCCGCATGACAGAGCAGTGCCCGCTGTGAAGAAGAATGAAACCCACCACTGAGAACAGCAACTGTGGAGCGAGAGGAATTGGACTTTGTGAAATAAGTCAGAAAAAGGCAAACATGAATGATTTTACTCACGTGCGGTATAAAGAGACCAAAGAAACAAATGAACCAGATGAAACAATGCCATTTCGGCTCTAATAAATTGTTACAAGGATCTTAAAAGCACATTTTATTTTTTTGTTTGTTTGTGTTTTTCTTTTTGGGTCACACCTGGCGATGCACAGGGGTTACTCCTGGCTCTGCATTCAGGAATCACTCCTGGCGGTGCTCAGGAGACCATATGGGATGCTGGGACTCGAACCCGGGTTGGCCGAGCGCAAGGCAAACACCCTACCCGCTGTGCTATTGCTCTAGCCCCTAAAATCACATTTTAATACCTGTAGTATACTTGAATAAAATCAGATTTTCACTTTCTTCTGTAAAAAAAAAACAAAAGTATTATAACACTGGTCAACTTTTTCAGACTGTTAATGGCCTAATTAGGCTGCCCAGCAAATGAAGATAGAATTATTAAAATACTTTGACATGTTTCCTATAAGTTTCACCATGGGATCTTTGTATTTACCTGGTTTTGGTTTTAAGAAAGTGAAGTTTTATTTTTTAGTTTAAAATCTTTGCTTATTCAGGGCTGGAGTGATAGCACAGCAGGGAGGGCAATTGCCTTGCACGCGGCCAACCCAGGTTCGATTCCCAGCATCCCATATGGTCCCCTGAGCACCACCAGGAGTAATTTCTGAGTGCAGAGCCAGGAGTAACCCCCGTGCATTGCCAGGTGTGACCCAAAAAGCAAAAAATAAAATAAAATAAAATAAAATCTTTGCTTATTCCATGATAATCTGTATGTTTTAAACCCTTTAATACCTGCGAGATAAAACATACCAGAAAACAAAATCTTAACATATTCAAGGGAGGAAATGTGGACAAGCTAAGAGAGATCTCAAGGTAGCTGCTTTCTGCTAGAAATACATTTGAATTAGGCCGATTTGGGTGTACTAATGGGAAGCATTGTCACAAGGAGAAAAGTTTAACTTTCATAGCATAGAGGCAAAATTAATGAGTTGTTCTAAAATTATATGGACCTTCCTAAAGTCTTTAGAAAGCCCCAGCCACTTTGTGAAGGACTGTTTTCCTTGCTGATTGTATTCTGTTGAGATAACTAATTAGGGTCCTTTCAAATCTGTGCCCTTGACAGCAGCGATTGTTTACCATAATGATTTCAGGGGAGTTCCAGGAAATGGGGAAACATTACACAAGCTGCCCTTTGATCGGTGCCGGACTTGGGTTAAGATCCAGCCAGTGTCCTCTCCTGACTCCAGACTGCCAAGGACCCACTCGTGACCTCACGCTGGGGTTCTGATAAAAATGATCTGGTGAGACGAGATCGGGCCGAGATTGGGCGGGGTCAGGGTGGAGGGATGGTTGTTGGAACACTGTATGACGGAGATCCAATCATGAACAGCGTCCTAAGGGTCCATCTCACAGTGATTCAATTAAAAAGTTAAAGACAAATAAAATAAACTTTTAGGTTGTAGACCAAATTGGTGGTTATTGGAGGGAAGGGAAGGGAAGAAATTGACAAACTAAAGGAAAGACTTGAGCTTTAACTTAACGTAGTCTGATTGATATGAGTAATATACGTGTGAAACTTGAGTATAATAGTGATTATATGAATAGAATAGTGATCACAAACTGAAAAAAAATAATTTGGTGAGCCTATCCCGGCAAGCTACCGAGAGTATTCGATATGCCAGACACAGTAACAACAAAGTCTCCAATGGAGACGTTACTGGGCCCGCTCGAGCAAATCGACGATCAACGGGAGGGCCTTTACCTTTACCTTATCGTACCTGGTTGGCCAACGAGTCTTTCAAACTTGTCCTATTTGCCCCCCAGGGAACCGAAGAAGTCCTTGAGGACCCCCTCATCCCTGCCCCAAGCCCCCTCTTCCTCCCACAAGAACCTTTGGGTACAGATGGCAGCTGACCTCACCCAACTTCCCTCAGGGACCGTAACTGTTCCTGATTCGGACGCTTTTTCACTGAGGCTCAGATAATTTTGCTATCCTTCAGGTTTGCCCTGACAGGAAAATATCCTCTAACCCTCCTCAAGTTCATACAGGTATTGCAGGCGTCTTGACCAAGGGATGTCCCAGCCTGGGTCGAGGAGCAGCATTTCCCGGCCTATTGTCAGGACTCCTCATGGCCCAAGATAACCTGCTCCAGACTCTTCACAGCCATTTCTGAAGGAGATGTTCCTACGCTGCAGGAATTCAGTCAGGAGAGGTGGCATCCGACAACCCTGCTCTCATCTTGGCGCCCGCCAGAGCCAGAAAATCCCAGGATTGGGGCCAGAGCAACAGGACAGCAGGGAGGGAGTTTGCATTGCATGCGGCCAACCACATTTGATCCCCGGCATCCCGTATGGTCCCCCCAGCCTGCCAGGAGTGAGCCCTGAGCACAGAACCAGAATTCAGTCCTAAGAACTGCCTCCTAGGGCTGGAGTGATAGCACAGCGGGGAGGGTGTTTGCCTCACACGCGGCCGACCCGGGTCCAATTCCCAGCATCCCACACGGTCCCCTGAGCACTGCCAGGAGTGATTCCTGAGTGCAAAGCCAGAAGTAACCCCTGAGCATCGCCAGGTGTGACCCGAAAAGCAAAAAAAAAAAAAAAGAATTTCCTCCTAAAAAACAACAAAACCCTCATCACAGGTCATGTCCCTCAAAAAAAAAAAAAAAAGCAACCCAGGAAACAAACCCTCCCCGCAAAAAAATAATGAAAGAAAATTCAAGCTCTTGTCCCCCCACCCCATGGGACCCTGAGATGACACCCACCAACTGCTCCCAGCTGCTTGTTAAGCCCCTTAATGGGCCCTGACCTAGAGACACACAAAAGAATGTCGGAACTGAGCAGCTCTCTGCAGAGATCTCTCCAGACCCTAATTATTAAAATTTTAGAATTTCAGGAGCATCACATGCTATTCATAACAAGCAAAACAAAATAAACTGTCTAGCATTGCCTTTTGGGCAGGTTTGAGTGGTGGCGGGAAAATTCCAAATAATAATGGTGGGACTGGTGTCGAAATATTGAATGTAATCAAAGTAGAGAGAGTAATGTGGAAATTGCCACATAGGCAGGCAGGGGAGGGGTTTGGATTGGCGGGGGGGGGGTGGATACTGGGGACTTTGGTGGTGGGAAACGTGCACTGGTGAAGGGATGGGTGTTTGATCACATTGTATGACCGAAACTCAATCATGAAAGCTTTGTAAGTGCATCTCACGGTGATTCAATTAAAAAAAATTCCCAGAATCATCAGTTACAATGAAAAGGTACACCCTTTTCAGATGCCCAGTTGAGGCTGACAAAATCTCTGCAAGGATGAGAAGCAAATGGCGCTGAAGGTACACAAATCCCCAAGCCATGGGACCAAGCTTGTAGAACATTAACACAAAACGACCCCACTACAGACTGTCATTCCGGGGACTGCTGATCAATGGGAACCCTGGGACTTATACTCAAATCACTACTGGTCGTTGGAATGATGGAGCTATTTGGGTGTGGCGTAATATCCCCTCCGTTCTTCACCATTTTCTTGGCTGTAATTATTAGCCTTGCCAATTATTTTTTGTAATTTTTAAATTGAAGTGATAGCACAGCGGTAGGGCGTTCGCCTTACAAGTGGCCAACACGGCCGACCCGAGTTCAATTCCTCCGCCCCTCTCGGAGAGCCCGGCAAGCTACCGAGAGTATTGGATATGCCAGACACAGTAACAACAAAGTCTCCAATGGAGACGTTACTGGGCCCGCTCGAGCAAATCGGCGATCAACGGGAGGGCCTTTACCTTTACCTTACCTTTTGTCTCTTACAGTCAGCTGTTGAAGTCGCTGTCACTGTCACTGTCCTCCCGTTGTTCATCGATTTGCTCGAGTGGGCCCAGTAACATTGTGAGACTTGTTACTGTGTTTGGCATATCGAATACGTCATGGGGAGCTTTGCCGTGCAGGTGAGATACTCTTGGTAGCTTGCCGGGCTCTCCGAGAGCAGCAGAGGAATCGAACTCGGGTTGGCCACGTTGGCTCGTGCAAGGCAAACGCCCTACCCACTGTGCTATCGCTCCAGCCCTGCTGAAGTCATTTAAAAAAAATTCATTTATTTTGGTTTGGGGGCCACACCCGGCAGTACTCAGGGCCGACTTCTGGCTCTGTGCTCAGGGATCACTCCAGGCAGTGCTAGGGGGACTGTCCATGGTGCTGGGGACTGAGCCCAGATTGGCCGTGGGCAAGACAAGCGCTTACCAGCTGTGCTCTTTCTCTCTCTCTGACCCTTCTAGGAAGTTCTAAAGGGCTTGATCAAGATCATCTTAGTCCAAATGATTTCCATGCATGCAAAAATAATTTCCCATTGCTACCTGCAAATTACCTGTGGGGCGGATGAGAGCCCTCCCCACCCCACGGGACCCTGCCCTGGCAGCCGACCTCCACTGCCCAACCACCACCACGCTCCAGGCCACTTTCTGGACACATTATAAGACACTTCCTACCCATTTATGCCTCTTGGAGAGCCTGGCAAGCTACCGAGAGTATCCCGCCCACACAGGCAGAGCCTGGCAAGCTCCCCGTGGCGTATTCAATATGCAAAATACAGTAACGACAATAGGTCTCATTCCCCTGGCCCTGAAAGAGCCTCCAATCATTGGGAAAGACGAGTAAGAAGAGGCTGTTAAAATATCAGGGCTGGGATGAATAGAGACGTTACTGGCGCCTACTCGAGTAATTCGACGATCAATGGGATGACCACGATACAGTGAGGCCTGCAAATTAGCCACTTCCCAGTCACAGCATCGCTGGACATAGGCCCACTCATTCCCCAGAGCCTTTTGGAAGACGTCACCCCCCCCCCCCACACCAGTGCGCACACCCAACTTCCCAACAGCCAACTACCAAATCGACCTTTCACCGCCCTGCCAGGCCTCGCCCAGGCTCCCTTTACCCTCAGCTCTACATCCCAACCAGAACCTGACTTGCGTGGTCGGGAAAGAGACGTCTGCATGTGAATCTGAGTCTAGTGTCGAGGGAGCCCTTGGTATTATACTCTCTCCTCATCCCAGACACCTTTCTCGAGACGCTGGTGTTCAGGGCCTCAGTGAACTCTCCAGTCATCACTGAGGACCGCCTGACAACCCCTTGGGATGTGCGGGTGTGGCTATGGTCAGCGTGAGGGCTGGCCTTCAGCAGAACTGCAAGGGAGGAATGTTTTCCTCCGTTGTGTTCTCTGGGCAGCACCAGCAGCACCTGGCCAGTCTGAGCTGCTCGCATGCGGTGCTGGACCACACAGCATCATCACAGGGCGATTAGAAATGTGAAGCTCGGGACTGGAGCAATAGCACAGCGGGTAGGGCGTTTGCTTTGCATGTGACTGACTCGGGTTCGATTCCCAGCATTCCATATGGTCCCCTGAGCACCGCCGGGGTAATTCCTGAGTGCAGAGCCAGGAGTAACCCCTGCGCATTGCCGGGTGTGACCCAAAAAAGCAAAAAAAATAAAAAAGGTGAAGCTCTTTAAGCTTTTTAGCTTTTTTTTTTTTTTAATTCACTCTGACTGTCCATTTATCAGGTTTGATTTCAAGTTTTCTGATATCCTCAGCTGACTGCATCCAGGAGTCGGAGCGATACTACGATCAGGATTACCAACTCTCCTCTGAGTGCCTCCATCTATGTTGTTTTTCTGCTAAACTGACCGCATCTCTGGTTGTCATTTGCCCAACATCTGCAAATACTAGAGTGTTGCTGCCTGCTTGGAGGGGAACCAAAAGCCTTTTTTAGGAAAGTCTGGGTTCCTGTCACCTTCAGTGGCCCTAACATAGGCCTTACTTCCTAAGGTCCATTATAAGGCATCCTGCCAAGGTCTTCAAGGACCTAGAAGACCTTGGTCCTTGATGAGTCTAGTGTCGAGGGAGCCCTTGGTATTATCAGGGCTCACATCAGCCAGTATTTCTGTGGGAGGAGTTAAGCACCCACAAATAATCTAACACGAGGGCCTTGAGCAATAGCAGAGCGAGTAGGGCGTTTGCCTTGCACGTGGCTGACCCAGCTTCAATTCCCAGCATCCCATATGATCCCCCAAGCACTGCCAGGAGCAATTCCTGAGTGCAGACCAGGAGTAACCCCTGAGCATCGCTGGGTGTGACCCCAAAAAAAGAAAATAAAATAAAAACAACAAAAAATAATCTAACAGTAGCTGGTCAAGTGTGTTGTCTCGGGGGAGAGAGATGGTATGGCGGGTACGGCACTTGCCTTGCATGCAGCCAACATGGGTTTAATTCCTGGCACCACAAGGGGTCCCCTGAACCCTGCCAGGAGTGACCCCTGATCGCAGAGCCAAAAGTAAGTCCTGAGCACTGTTGAGTGTGGCCCCAAACAAGTGCTGTCTTCTGAGGCTGGTTCGGACCCAAAGAGGGAACAGGCGAAGTTTTCTGCATTCTTTCATTCCCCCTGAAATTTTCAGACACTCTGGGGTTAGGAAAACATAAAACAGACAGGCTTGAGGCTTCTAGTCTGGAAGGAGGATGCTTGTCTCAGAGAAGCTGCCCGTTGCTTTCTCTTGGTTCCAATTCCATTGACGCCAAAGCAGAACTTTCAGAGTGGACCCACTATGGAGGGACAGCAGTGGCCGGAGGGGACTGCACGGCAGGGACCTTCTCGGCCTCAAGTCTCCGTGGGCTTCGGCACCACACACCCGGGGGCAGGAGCCTAAGCACAGCGGGGAGGGCCTTTGCCTTGCACAGGGCCAACCTGGGTTCAATCGCCGCATCCCATAGACTCCACACGACTGCCAGGAGTGGTTCCTGAGTGCAGACCACCCCTGAGCATCAATAGGTGAGACCCCCAAAGCCAAATACAAAAAATATAAAACCGACAGTACATAGCAACAAAGAAGAAAACCAGCTGGAGGGCCCCACAGCTCCCGGAGAATGTGCCAGGTCCCAAACAGAGCCGAGATCACCGGGAGGTCCCAGATGGGGTAGGTGCCGCATCCCGCCTTCCCCAGATGGAACCCCGGTGACCATGAGTCTCTACAAGCATAGCTCAGGCACGCGGGAACCCGGACATTTTTTCCAAACTGCACGGCCACATAAGTGGCCGCACAACATCTCCTTATATATACAAAGTGATCAATGGAAAGTAAATCATCCAACATTTCTCCCTGAAAATCAGGCTTAACTCTTTTGCAAACCACAACACTCAAAAGGAGTGAGAGAACAGAGGGGAATGCCCTGCCACAGAGGCAGCGGGGGATGGGGGGTGGGGGGAGGGGTAGGAGGGATACTGGGATCTGTGGTGGTGGGAAATGGGTACTAGTGGAGGGATGGATATTTGAAAAAATAAAATAAATTTAAAAATTAAAAAAAAAAATATATATATATATATATAGAAAACTACACTCCTGAGGCCAGAGCGATAGTCCAGCGGGGGAGGGCACTTGCCCTGCAAGCAGCCGGCCCAGGTACGATCCCTGGCATCCCATATGGTCCCCTGAGTACCACCAGGAGTGATTCTTGAGTAAGGAGTAAGTCCTGAGCATGGCTAGGTGTGGTCCAAAAAAATACAAAATGACAACAACAACCAAAAAATAAAATAAAATAAAATAAACCCACACCCCGATGATGTTTCTCCATCGTTTTCTGTAAGAACAATGTATGTTCCTACATCATACAGGCTCACTGGTCTCCCTCATGAATATGCATGAGCACCCTGAGCAGCTAGTAGAATATGCATGAGCAGCTAGTAGAATATGCATGAGCCGTTACATCACCGCCTCTCTCTGCTAGGCATTAAACGAGACCCCCGCCTCATCTCTTTGAAGCTACTCGCCAGCTGGAGCTGTTAGACATTCTTCCCAACGAAGCTATTTTCAGGCCAATAAAGCCTTTTTTTTTTCTAGTTGGTGGTTCCTGTGCTTTTTCAGACAACTCACACACACACCGCACAAACAGAGAACATGTTTAGGGTCTGGAGCAGGAAGTGGCCTCTGGAATCGATGTTTCGAGCTGGGCAGGTGAGACAATCCAGTGGTTAAGGCACTTGCCCTGCACACAGCCGACGCAGGTTGGATCCCCGCCAGGGCCTGGCAGGAGTTCAGAGGCAGGATCAGCTCTGCGCCACCGCTGGGTATGACCCCCCCAACCAAAATCCTGTCACCGCACATGCCCTGATCCACGCCACACTTCCTCACTGCTCTGAGCAGAAAACAAAGACAGAAAGATATACTGGCCACACCTACTGGCCGGGTTATCCCCGGGGAAACCGAACAAACAGGAGAGTGGGTTTTGCAGGGTGCAGGACCTTGTCCCTTGGCAGCTGGCTTCCACGTCCCAGAGACTTGTGGGAAGCTGCTCCTTGGCTCCTTCCCCTGGGGACAGTGATGTCCAAGCAGTGGTGCCCACTCAGCCCTGGCCATGGCCGAGGCTGGAGCCCAGGAACCTGCATCCATCCCATGTCAGGTAGTCACTGGGTATCTCTGTGCCCTGCTTATGCCCTTACGAGACCAGGACAGCTTTGCTTTTTGGTTGGTTTGGGTTTGTGTGTGTGTGTGTGTGTGTGTGTGTGTGTCTTTTTGGGTCACACCCAGTGATATTCAGGGCTTACTCCTGGCTCTGCACTCAGGAGTTACTCCTGGTGGTGCTTGGGGAGCCATATGGGATGCCAGGGATCGAACCCAGGTCAGTTGCACGCAAGGCAAACGCCCTCCCCGCTGTACTATCACCCTAGCCCCAAAAGTTCATCATTAAAGGGCCCAGAGAGATAGCACAGTGGGTAAGGCACTTGTCTTGCGATAGCCAAGATGGTTCAATCTCCAGCACCCCTGAGCCCCGCCAGAAGTGACCCCTGAATGAGCACAGAGCCAGGAGTCAGCCTTAGGCACCAGTGGGAGTGGCCCAAATCACCCCCGTACAAGTTCATCATTTAAGAGAAACATTTTGAGGTGACACGTTTCAGTAGCATTCGTCTATCCCGATAAAGACAACTTGTGCTACGTGACGGAGCCAAGACAGACTTAAATAGAGTGATGGGGCTGCGTTGAGAGAACCATCGGCGTCCAGACGAGCTGGGCTGTCAGGCAAAGAGAAGGGGAGAGCTTCTCAAATATCACACACACACACACACACACACACACACGCACACACACCACACTCATGCACGCATACACACATGCACACCACATGCATATACACACACATGCACACGTGCGCACGCACTCACACACCTGCACACACATACACACACATACACGCACACACGCACACACACTACCAAAGGCCTAGAACAGATGAGTCTGTTTGAGGAACTGCTTAGCTAACATTAATCTCAGCCTAGAAAGAGAGGGACAGACATAGAAAGACTGCACTCACCTGGGGAATATAAAGTAACAGAATGGGAGTCGAACACCCAAGAATAGTTGAGATAAGCACCAGGAGGTCTGTCTGCTCCATGGCTTGGAAGCCGGCAGCACATGCTGGGGGAAAAGGCAGCTCAGATAGAGAAGGGAGCACCAAGTAAAGGGTGTTGGGAGGACTCGCTCGGGATGCAAGATGCATGCTGAAAGTAGATTATAGACTGAACACGATGACAACTCAATACCTCTATTGCAAACCACAACACCCTAAAGGAAAGAGAGAGGAAAAGGGAATGCCCTGCCACAGAGATGGGGGGGAGGTGGATAGGGTGGGGGGTGGGAGGGCTATGGGGATCACTGGTGGTAGAGAATGGGCACTGGTGGAGGGATGGGTACTCAATCATTGTATAACTGAAACCCCAGCATGAAAGTTTGTAAGTCTACTACTGTACCTCATGGTGTTTCACTAATAAATAAATAAATAAAAAAAATCAAGCACACAGAGAAAAAAAATGTTTTTAATTAAAAATAAATAAGGTAAAGGTAAAGGCCCTCCCATTGATCGTCAATTTGCTCGAGCGGGCCCAGTAACGTCTCCATTGGAGACTTTGTTGTTACTGTGTCTGGCATATCGAATACTCTCGGTAGCTTGCCGGGCTCTCCGAGAGGGGCGGAGGAATCGAACTCGGGTCGGCCATGTTGGCCGCGTGTAAGGCGAACGCCCTACCCGCTGTGCTATCGCTCCAGCCCAGTAATCTCAGCCCATCTATGACTCTCAATTCCAGCTGCCCCGCACCCAGCAGTGTTCCGGGCTGACTCCAGGCTTCGAGCTCAGGGATCACTTCTAGCAGAGCTCCGGGGACCCTATGGGGTGTCGGGGATCGAACCTGGTGGGCTGCGTGCAGAGCAAGTGCCCTGCCCACTCTCCTATCCCTCCGGCCCCTCGCTGTGTACGTGTCAGTCTGTTTTCAGCTGTTACGTTTCAGAAAACTGCCAGTATTGAAAACCCAGAGAAGGGATTGCAAAGTCAACGATGGTTGGAGGAATCGTCCGGGATGGGAGCTGTGTGCTGAAAGTAGACAAAGGACCAAACGTGATGGTTTCTCGGTATCTGTATTGCAAACCATAATTCCCCAAAGTAGAGAGAGCGTATGGGGGAAATTGTCTGCCAGGGAGGCAGGGAGGGGGGTTTAAAAGGGGCGGGGGGTACTGGGGACATTGGTGGTGGAGAATGTGCACTGATGAAGGGATGGGTGTTGGATCATTGAATGACTGAAACTCAAACAGGAAAGCTTGTAACTGTGTCTCATGGTGATTCCACTTAAAAAGAAAAAGAAAAAAGAAAACCCAGCTGGATCCGAGTGCACTGATGTGCAGGCCTGGGAGGAAGTGCTGACACAGAATCGACATTGAAGGGAGCACGGTCGTGTGGGGACGAAAGTCCCTGGATGCCTCAGGCTTGCAACGCCCCAGTCCGAAGCCGGCTTCACACTGCAGGAGTCACTGAGAGGCTGGAACAAGGGAGGTGCGACGGGGACAGCTCGGGAAGACCAGCTCCCACTGTCCAACCCTGGACCCTGGATGCTCTCAGCCCAGGAGAGGACATTTTGAGGGTGCTACTATTTCTATCTTACTTAAATTTAGACTCTGTCCCCAGATGGCATGTAATGGAGAAGGTCTCTGATAGCGAATCATCTAAATGCGGAGACCCATTCAGAAGAAACACAAGTGGAGACAGTTTATTCACTCAGTCATCTCATTGAACATGTAGAGATCTGAGGGGCCGGGGAGATGGTACAGTGGTTAGAGCACCAGCCTTGGATGCAGCAGACCCTAGTTTCATCCCTGGCATCACATCTGGGTCCCTGAAGTCTGCCAGGAGTGATCCCTGAACACTGCTGGGTGTGAACCCCCCCCAAAAAAATTACCTTTTAAAATTAAAATAAAATACAGAGATCGCTATTTGATGAAGGTCCTCCACATGGGGGGCTATTCCTGGATGTGTTTAGGGGATGCTCCCAGCCCCCTGGGCCGCCCCCCTCCCCACTGCCCCATTCAGGCTGTGCTGAGGCTGATGGCACACACACTGCCAGGCCTGGGAACCCCAAATACCGTCATCATGGGCTCAGATTCCCGTGGGTCAACCTCTGCTCCTATGGACCATTTCTTGATGTTACCAAAGGTCCTGGAAGACGCTCTCACCCCCAAGACCCCTGTCCCGCCCGCAGCCAACAGTGTCAACACACTGGTCCTCTGGCCACGTGCCTGCCGCAGGCTCTGGTCCTCCAGGCCTCACCTGCAAGACCAACATTCACAGGGCTGGAGCGATAGCACAGCAGAGAGGGCATTGGCCTTGCACGCGGCCACGCCAGGTTCGATTCCCAGCATCCCCATATGGTCCCCCCGAGCACCGCCAGGAGTAATTCCTGAGTGAAGAGCCAGGAGGAACCCCTGAGCATCACCGCGTGTGACCCACAAAGAAAAAAAGAAAAAGAAAAAGAAAAAGAAAAAGAAAAAGAAAAAGACTGACATTCACAGTCTGTTGCTCCTCACCTCAAGTGACGCCCCCGGCCTGAGCCCCAGTCCCCTTCCTGAGCCCAGTTTGCTCACAACACCCTCTAGCTCGGTGGTCCTGGGCAGTGTGGCCAGCCTGCCACGGAGCTCTGCTGTCCCCCAGGCGGTGACTTTCACCGCTGGTTGGAGGTGGCCTCACCCTCCTCCTCTCCCTCCCCAGGACCCACGCAGGGCTGGCCCCTGTGCCAGCGACACGCGCACTCCCCTTCATGCTAACGCTGCCACCACCCGCGGGTGGTGGTCAGCAGGTTCCACTCCTCAGTGGACACACAAATCACCCGACTTGGTTCTTAAAAATCTTAAAACTGTGTTTTTGAGAGACTCAAAGAGCAAGATGCTATTTAATCCGGGTAACAACAAGGGCAGAGCGATGGTACAGTGGGGAGGGCCCTCACCTTGCTGGTGGCCAGCCTGGGTTTCATCCTGAGCCCACCAAGAGTAATTTCTGAGCACTCACCCAGGAGTAATCACTGAGCATCGCAGAATGTGGCCCCCGAACAGAAAACACTTGCCTTTATGGAAAAGATAGATATTTCCTCCTTTTTTTTAGGGGGGGGAGTCGGTTGGGCAGTGGGGTGCTCTAGGGACGAAGCCCCCACCTTCAGGTCCAGCTGGAGAGGCGAGGGAGGGAGGGGAAGGTTCCAGAACGTTCCATTCATGGACACCGATGACCTGGGCTGCATTTGATTTGTGCCTTTACTTGGGAGCTCGCGTCTGGGGGTTCCCCGGGACCTGCGGGGACTGCTGCTTGGGGGTTCCCTGGTTTTGGGGTTCCCCCGCCAGAGCTCCCAGTCTGAGGGCAGAGGAAGCGTCTGTGAGCCTGGGGCTGTTCTTGGCAGTAGGAGGGGCCGGCTGCTGGCCTGGGGAAACGGCCCCAGGGCCGTGCTGTCATGGGTGCTTGGAAATATCTGGGAAGAGGCCTGGGGAAGACTTAGGAGGCCACCACCCCAGATGGAGTGACCCCAAAGGTCAGTTTTTCCAAAACTGCGCCAAGTCTTCATGAAATAATGGAGTGCGTGGGGGAGATAGGGCGGCAGGGAGCCGGCCCTCACTCAGGGCCCTGCACTGCATGGGGGTGGAGGAGGGCTGAGCATGACTGCGTGCAGCTCTAAGCCCAAACAAACGCAGGCAACGGAGTGGAAAGTACTTGTCTTATCCTGGTTTTCCCAAAGAAGGTTCTTGAGACGCTGAGTGCGCTCTTAAAACATTGCTACAAAACTCTCGTTGGCTTTGGTTTTGGTTTTTGTTCTCAATCTCAATCTTCTGGGAAGAACCACACACACACACACACACACACACACACACGCGCGCGCGCGCACTGCTGCTCGGTTGCTGACTCCACTCTGGTTTTGATTATGGGTTTCGAAGCTCTTCCTCAAGGTGCCAGGCCAGAGCTGTGGCCCGCGTCGGTTTTAAGGAGTCTGTGGCCCCGGGGCGCAGCTCCCAGCAGAAGGCCCTTTGTCTGGCGAGCCAGAGATTGTTTCCACGAAGGAAAACGCGCTGGCATGCCATCCGCCAAATTAGCAGCCAGAGAAACAGCCGCAACTGGACCACGCGCTGCTGTTTCCAATTAACGGCAAAGTGTTGGGCGTGGTGACCACCGACAGGACACGCTGGGAAGCTCGGCCAAAGACGAGCGCGGGCCAGGCCGTGCTGCCCCCAGCCTCGGAGAGAGACGATCCCCTGCGCGCAGGAAAGCGGAAGGACGCAGGAGGCCGGCAGCCTCCACCATTCCCCGAGACCAGGGCAGGGGCAGAGCTGGGAGGCCCCACGGCAGAGACGGTTCATGTCTCCATGGTTTCCATTACCCCACGCCACACACACACACACACACACACACACACACACACACGCGCGCGCGCACGCGCGCACTCACGCATGCATACATGCACGCACACATGCACACATGCACACATATGCACACACATGTACACACACGCACACACACGCGCGCAAACACACACAGACACACAGACACAGACACACGCACACACAGACACACAGACACACACATACACACATATGCACACACATGTACACCCATGTACACACGCACACGCGTGCACACACAGACACATGCACACACATGCAAACATGCACACACATGTACACACATGCACACACACGCACACACATGCACATATGCACATACACAGACACACATACATATGCACGCACACACACATGCACACACGTACACACACAGAGACACACATATGCACGCACACACACACACATGCACCTGCACACATGTACACATATGCATGCACACGCACACGCACACACACAAACATAGTCACATCAGATCAGCCCCGGTGCCGGCAACTTGGGGGGGGGGACACAGAGCTCCAGCCGCCACCATGTCGGCATGGACAGAGCCGCGTCCAGACACTGCCCTGAGGGGACAGGAGCGGGCACGGTGCCCACGAGGCGCCCCTGCACCCCGCGCCCTCACGCCCGCCAGCGCCTGAACCTCGGTCTCTGCGGCCGGATCCCCGCGGTTCTCGGCTGGGAGGACGCGGCAGCGGGTGGGCCGCAGGCGAGCCCAGGAGAGGGGGACGCTGGGTCCAGGCGTGTCATCGCCGCTGCCCTCCGGGAGGCGAGCGGCTGGTGGGAAGCCGCGTCTTCCCGTCCCCGGGGCTCTGGGCTCCCCGAGACTGGGAGCTGGGGGGAAACACCAACCCGGGGGGCGGGACCGGCCAGTCCCACCCCCCCTCCTCAGATCTAAGGCGCTGTCCACACAGTGGGCCTGGGTCACGGCCTGCACAGCCAGTGGCCAGGAAACACCTACTTTTCACTTCTTTTGGGTGGGACGCCTCAAGGCCATCGGGGCTGGGGGGGGCGTGGTGTGGGATTCGTGGTGCCCAGGAGGCAGCTGGGGGTCTCAAGCGAGCAGGCTGTGCCCCCAGCCCTTTGAGCTGGCTCCCTGCCCCCACGTACTCATTCTAATGGCTTGGGGGGGCCACACCCAGTGGTCTCAGGGCCTCTTCCGAGTGAGATGAGGTGGCAGAACGAAACCAGGGTCGGCCCCCCGCAAGGCGAGCGCCTGACCCCCACATCCCCCGGGTCCTGCTTTGCTCCCTCAGGGTCACTTTGGTCTGGTCCAGTTTGAACTGAAGCGAACACTATTTTTTTTCCCTCAGTTTTGGTTTGGGGGCCACACCTGGCAGTGCTCACGGCTGACTCCTGGCTCTGTGCTCAGGGATTCCCCCAGCGAGGCTGCGGGGTGGGCTGGATAAACGTGGTGCGGGGGTCGGCAGCCGGACCGGGCAGACTCGCCGCCACACCTCCGTGGGCACTGGGAAACCCACCCACTCTCCTGTGCGGGGGCCGCTCTCCCCTCTCCCGGGACTGGGGGACCTGAACAGCGTTGCCTTCCGGCACCCCCGCTGGCTCCGACACCGACAGCTCAGACGTGGGCTTGTTCCACTTCCCGCCTTAACCCGCTGGTCTGTCAGGGTGACCGTTCACCTCTTGGCAAGGGGCCCCTGCTTTGACCAGAGACCTCCGGGAAGCCACTCTCGTGGCAGCCACCGAGGGGTCCCAGGAGCAGTGGGTGTGTGTGGAGTGGACAGGGTCGCTCATCCACACGCTCAGGGCTCGGCCACTGGCAGTCTCTCCCCCGGGGAGGGGCGGGCGCATGGGGCAACAGTCCTGCAAACACTGGGGCTCAGAGAAGGGGCCGACACGGGGGTCCCTGAACCTCGGGGGTCCTGGGGTGCAGCCCAGCCTCCCCACAACAGTTTCTCCCTCCTCCTCTGCCACCCCCCCCAACACACCCCGTCCCTTCGGGAAGGAGGAGGGCCTCACACCCACGCCCTGGGAGTTAGCCCACTTGCAGAAGGAATCAGGAACGGGTGGTGAGTGGGGGGGGGGGTGGTGGTGTTCGGTGCGAAGGGCCCCCGGCAGGCCACGGAGGCCTGAGGAGGCGGCTGTGAGGAGTGAGGACAGCGCCTGGCCCGTAACGGAGCTAAGTCTGGGCTCTGCTCGAAGCTCTCCGGCCTCAGGGGCCGGGGCCGGACCCTTGAAGCAAGTGGGACACGCGGGGGGCAGAGTGTTCCGGAAGCACTGACAGCTCAGAGGCCAGGGGAGCACCAGGCCTGAGCCTGGGGAGGACTCCCGGGGTGGGACAGGTGGGCCTGGTCGCTGGCCCAGCCAGAGAGGCAGCGTGAAGACGTCTCCAGAAATCAAACACAGAACTGGGTGTTTGGGCTGGAGCGACAGCACAGCAGAGAGGGCGTTTGCCTTGCACGCGGCCGACCCGGGTTCGATTCCCAGCATCCCATAGGGTCCCCTGAGCACCACCAGGGGTAATTCCTGAATGCAGAGCCAGGAGTAACCCCTGTGCATCGCCAGGTGTGACCCAAAAAAAAGCCAAAAAAAAAAAAGAACTGGGTTTTTTTCTGGTATGCGGCTGGCCTGGGTTCGATGCCCGGAACCTCCCCGCCCGCCCATATGGCCCCCCAAACCCTGCTGGGTGCAGAACCAGGAGTGAGCTTTGAGCACCGCTGGGCGTGTCCCCAACCCCAGAAAAAAATTAAACCTAGAACCACCATCGGGAACAGTCATCCTACTCCCTGGGATCTTCCCTGAGAACACAGGCTTGCTCATGTGTGTGTGTGTGTGTGTGTGTGTGTGTGTGTGTGTGTGTGTGTGTGTGTTTTAAAGCACAGAGATTTTACAAAGCGGCTCACAATAAGCTGTGGCGCTCAGTGTCCCAGCCCGACCCCGCCACCAGAGAGATCTGCCTTCCACTGTGTCCCCAGTTTCCCAGGGACCCTCCAAGCCTGCCCCCCCCAAGCACGCGCAAACAAACATACTCCACGTTGCTTGTCACAGTCAAACAGCAAATGGCAGGGTCAGAAACGATCAATGAAAGTCAAGTCGTGACAACAGTGACCTCTCACAACGGCGGTGCTATGGTCCTGGTGGGATTTGTTGTGTGTTGTGAGCTAAGCTTTTGGTGGCATGGCCTTTGCTTGCTCGTTGAGGGCTTCTGGGCCCTCATCCCATCCCATCCCATCCCATCCCATCCCATCCCATCCCATCCCATCTCATTCCGTCCAGTCTGCTGTCTGTGGAATCTACCTGCATCTGTGCTCACTGCAGAGCACTTCCTGAGAGCCGAGATCCCGGTCCACCCCCAACGCCCAGGGAGAGGTGAGAGCACAGAGGGTGTGTGTCTCTGGGGGCAGCGGGTCTGTTCCCCAGCACCACATGCCCTCCAGGAGCGACTCGTGCATCAAGCCCCAAGGCAGGGGCTCAAAAATCCCGAAGAAAAAACAAAAAAAAAAGAAAAAACCAAGGGGCTGGAGTCACAGGACACAGGGCCAGCCCGGGGTCCAGCCCCACCTCCCATCTGGTCCCCAGGGCCCCACCAGGAGTGATTCCTCAGCGCAGAGCCAGGACTCGGCCCTGAGCACCGCCAGCTGCGGTCCCCAAACCCAATCAAAACAAAACCCAGAAAGAAGAGAAGAATCTGTCTCCAGGCACCGGGAAGGGCTGCTCAGCTCCAGGGAGATGATAGAATCTTATCTTCTGCTTCGGGGAAGGATGTGAGCGAAATAAATCAGAGGCAGAAGGACAAACACCGGATGATCTCACGAGGCGTCTGTGGGATGAGAAAAAAACGAGGGGAGGGAAGCGGAGGCCAAGGCAAACACGGCCTGAGACAGCAGCAGAGCCCGGCGGGGGGTGGGGGGTGGCGGCCGCACCTCAGGGCAGTGCGGGGGGCGACCTGGGACCCCCAAGGTTGAACAGGAGCGCTGTGTGAACTAAGTCGCCTCGACAAGGATTCAGTTGTTTTGGGGGGATTCCACGCTAACCCAGGTCCCCTCCTTGGTGATTTTTTTCCTTCTGTTTTCAGCGGCAGAGAAACTTCCCAGGCTTGCAAAACCGCTGACCCCGGCCACGCTGGCCCTCCCTTCCCATGGTCCCACTGTCTGTCCCCTGCACTTTGCAGGCTTGTGACAGGCTGCCTAACCCTCCTGTTGGTCTGGCCTGCAGTGAAGAAGGTTCTGGAATGCAGAGTCTAGGCATGGGGACGCTCTGGGCATGGGCAGAGACCGCTGCCGTTGGCCCTGGTCCATGGGCCCCCGAAAACACAAGTGTCTGCTCTGCAGCTGAGCACGAGCAGAGGGGCCCTGGGGACGGCTTCTGGAGGACCCTGGCACCCTGGGTCAGAAGAAGCCCCAGAACATACATGGAGCACACAGGTGTGTGACATACACCACAGGCACACACACATGCGGGTCCATGCAAAGCTCCAGGGCACGTGTCCACCTATTCATGCGTGCACACACACAGGCGTGCACAGACGTGCACGCACTCACATGCACACCACACCCATGGGCGTTGCACCCACAGACAAACACAGACGTCTGGAGAGGAACAGCGAGGTTAGGGCATTGGGGGAGCTGCAGATGACCCCCGTCTGTGCCCCACATGTGAGCACAGGGCCCAAGAGCCATGCTGAGCCCACCCCCGCCCCCAAACACACACACTAGGAACCGCAGCCAGAGACTAGCCAACGCAATCCTTGGGAACAAGAAGAGGGAGGCATCACCTTCCCCAATTCAGACTGTACTCCAAAGCGGCGGTAATGAAAACAGCATGGTATTGGAGTAAAGAGACAGACGCGCGGAGCAGTGAAGAGAGTCAAACTGAGTCCTGACACCAACCCTCAAATTTATGATCACCCAGTCTTTGATAAAGGAGTAAGACACACAAAGTGGAGTTGAGGAACGCCTCTTCAACGGTGATGTTGGGAAAATGGGCAACTACATGTGAAAAAATGAACTCAGACCTCTGTCTAGCACCAGGCACAAAAGTCAGAACAAAATGGATTAAAGACCCCCAACATCAGACCTGAATCCTTAAGGGAGCACTGTAGAACTGTCATCCCGTTCATCGATTTACTCGAACGGGCACCAGTAACGTCTCCTTTGTGAGACTTGTTGTTACTGTTTTTGGCATATTGAATACGCCACGGGGAGCCTGCCAGGCTCTGCTGTGCGGGCAGGATACTCTCGGTAGCTTGCCGGGCTCTCCGAGAGGGACAGAGGACTGAAACCTGGGTCAGCCGCGTGCAAGGCAAACGCCCTACCACTGTGCTATGGCTCCGGCCATAAGTTACGTGGAAGAAAACATAGACAGACCCTCCATGACATTGAAGCTAAAGGCATAGTTGAAGATAAAACAACACTGACCAAACAAGAGGAAGCAAAGATAAACAAATGGGACTACATGAAACTAAGAAGATTCTGTACCTCAAAAGAAATGGTGACCAAGATACAGAGATAGCAGGAAGATTGGGAAAAATTATCTACCCAATACCCATCCGATAAGGGGCTGATGTCCAAGATAAATAAGGCACTAGATGAACTTTACAAGAAAACACATCCAACCCCATCAAAAATGGGGAGAAGAAATGAACAGAAACTTCCTCAAAGAAGAAATACAAATGGTAGGGCTGAAGAGATAGCCCAGCGGGTAGGGTGTTTGCCTTGCACGCGGCCGACCCGGGTTCGATTCCCAGCATTCCAGAGGGTCCCCTGAGCACCACCAGGAGTAATTCCTGAGTGAAGAGCCAGGAGGAACCCCTGTGCATCGCCGGGTGTGACCCAAAAAGCAACAAAAGAAAAAAAAAGAAATACAAATGGCCAAAAGACACAGAAAAAAATGCTCTACATCCCTAATCATCAGGGAGATGCAGATCAAAACAACAGTGGATACCTCACACCACAGAGACTGGCACACATCAAAAAAGAACAAGAACAACCAGTGCTGGCACAGAAGTGGGGAGAAAGGGACGCTCACTCACTGCGGGTGGGAATGCCGACTGGTCCAGCCTTTCGGGAAAACAATATGGACATTCCTCAAAAAAGTAGAAACTGAGCTCCCATCTGACCCAGCAATACCACATCTGGGAATATACGCCGGGGCGCCCAAAACGCACAGCAGAAACACCACCTGCCCTTCTAGCTTCATTGCAGCACTCTTCACCATAGCCAGAATCTGGAAAGTACCCGAGTGTCTGAGAACATTCGGGTTAAAGAAACTTTGGTACATCTACACACTGTCACTGTCACTGTCCTCCCGTTGTTCATCGATTTGCTCAAGCGGGCCCAGTAACGTCTCCGTTTTGAGACTTGTTGTTACTGTGTTTGGCATATCGAATACGTCATGGGGAGCTTGCCAGGCTTTGCCGTGTGGGCGAGATACTCTCGGTAGCTTGCCGGGCTCTCCCAGAGGAGTGGAGGTATCAAACTTGGGTCAGCCGCGTGTAAAGCAAACACCCTACCCACTGTGCTATCTCTCCAGCCCACACTGTTAGAAAAATAAAGTCATGAAATTTGCTTATTAATGGATGGATATGGAGGGGATCACCCTGAGCGAAATGAGCCAGAAGGAGAGGGACAGACAGCGAACGCTGCATTCGTTTGGGGGATATAAAATCACTAGGATGAGACTGATATTTAAGGCCAGGGAAAACAGGGCCAGTTGGTGAACGGTTGCAAGCTTGCCACAGGTGTGTGTGGGGTGGAGGGCAGTGGTGCTAGAGAAGGGACCAGAAGGACAGTCAGAGTTGGAAATGATTGCTCTGGACAAGAACTGAGTGTTGAAAGGAGGTACAGGGACATACACGATGACCTTTCAGTACCTCTATTGCAAACCGTAAGGTCCAAAAGGAAGAAAGGAAAGAGGGGGTGGGAGGGAGGGAGGGCGAGAGAGAGAGAGAGAGAGAGAGAGAGAGAGAGGGGATGGGAAATGTGCATTGGAGAAGGGACGGGTGCCGGAACATCGTATGACTGGAACCCAAACACGAACAACTTTGTAACTGGGTATCTCACTGTGATTCAATTAAAAACACATTTTTAAAAAGCAAACAGGCTGAAGACAGCATGATATAGTCACAGGGGCTGGAGATGGGGACTCACCCCTCAGTGCTCAGGGGATACTCTCAGCTCTGTGCTCAAGGATGGCTCCTGTGGCCAGCGTGCTCTCTCTTTGTCTCTCTCTGTCTGTCTCTGTCTCTGTCCCTCTCTGTGGGACTAAGCCTGGCCCCGAACCGCCGACACGCTTCTGCTCCACGTAGATGTAATAAGAGACTCCCCGTTGGCGGGGGCTCAGCCCCTTCCCGGCTCCCTTTCTGCACAGAAACCACCTCGGACCACATTCCTGAGAGACCCAGCTCCGCCGTCAGGGCTGATTTGCGACTCCCGTGGAAGGAAGGGAAGGAAGGAGAGGCGGGCGGGCCGCCTGGGTGCGGGAAACGGGCGAGGACAGGCGGCCTCTGGAGCCGGGATGAATCACGCCTTTGATCTGCAGGTCCCCGGGTCTCAGGCTGCCCGGAGATGCAACCCAGAAACACGCAGTCTTGGAATTCTTCCCGAGAAACCTCAAACCCTCACGTGTCCCGGTTTGGGTCATAGACTGGGTTTGCTTTTCTTCCTCCCCATGGAGCTGTGAGCGCAATTTCTTCTTTAGACCGTCCGAGGCACCTAAGGTGGGGGCCGGCATGGGGGACCCACCCGCTCTCCCCGCTAGGGCTCCTAGGAGCCGTCGGTGTGTGTGTGTGGGGGGCAGATCTGCCTCCACCCGGCCACACCCTTCCCAAGCCAGAGCAGTGGAGGGCCTTGGGGTCCATCCCAGCCACATCCTCCCTCAGACCAGGCAGCGCTGAGCGGTGCTCTGGGCTGTCACTGTGCCAACCCCACGCGCCCCCTGGGAGAATGGGGCGAGGCAGGTTGCCATCACGGGGACAGTCGCCTATGAAAGATCAAAGGCCGGCAAGGTTCTGTCCGGCCCGCGCCTCGCTATTCATCCGGATAGCGATGTGGGAAGACCACGGAAGACATAAAGGACAGGCACAGTGGTATGGGTGGACGTGGAGGAGGCCCGGGACGGGCGGGTGGGACAGTCTCCTCTAAGGACAGAGGGGCAGGGGGAAGGGGCCTGGGGTCCAGGGGCGGCGGAGAGGGCTGACCCCTCTGTGGACGCCAACTGCAGCCAGCACCAAGAAGCGCCCAAGCCCAGCACCCAGCAATGAGGGAGGCGAGAGTGTGTTTGGGACATTCGAGTCTCCCCGCCCAGGAAGGGCCGCAGCCCGCGGGGCTGACAGGGACAGTGGGGTCAGTCTCCTCGGAGAGAAAGAGGCAAGGAGGAAGAGCCGGCAAGTGGAGGCGCTGGGGGCGGGCAGTCAGCCAGACTCACGGGGCCAAGATGATGTTCCGGGAAGGACGGAACCCAGGCCGGCCAGCACGAGTGCATTAACTCTGACCCAGCCGACTTCCAGAAGCCCTTGCTGCCCCTGTGGCCTGGCCCGCTGCCCACGAGTGATCCCAGACCCGTCTTGGGGTCGTTACGTTCATCCTGGCTCTCTTTACAGTCCAAACACGCCAGCACACGTCACCCGAAGCACAGCTTCACCTCACCTGCTGTTGGCCTTTGTGGTCACCTCAGGGGAACGGGAAGTGGGCACGGGGGGGGGGGGGGAGGCGGGGGGAGGGAGTCAATGTGTTGGATACTCACTACCACTGTGGTACGTTCGTTACTCCCGAGGTGTCCCAGTGTGGTCAGCCACTGCACTCCTGGTAGACACTGGGGCTCTTGGAAGACATTGGGGCTCTTGGTAGACACTGGGGTTCTTGGAAGACATTGGGGCTCTTGGTAGACACTGGGGTTCTTGGTAGGCATGGGGGTTCTTGGTAGGTATTGGGGTTCTTGGTAGACACTGGGGTTCTTGGTACGCGTTGGGACTCGTGGCAGGCATTGGGGTTCTTGGTAGACACTGGGGTTCTTGGTATGCATTGGGACTCGTGGTAGGCATTGGGGTTCTTGGTATGCATTGGGACTCGTGGTAGGCATTGGGGTTCTTGGTAGACATTGGGGTTCTTGGTAGGCATTGAGGTTCTTGGTAGGCATTGGGGTTCTTGGTAGGCACTGGGGCTCATGGTAGACATTGGGGTTCTTGGTACGCATTGGGACTCGTGGTAGACACTGGGGTTCTTGGTAGACATTGGGGTTCTTGGTAGGCATTGGGGTTCTTGGTAGACATTGGAGTTCTTGGTAGACATTGGGGTTCTTGGTAGAAACTGGGGCTCGTGGTAGACACTGGGGTTCCCGGGATACAGTGCCTGGTTCTGCCTTGGATCAAAGCACTGGTGCAGGCGGAGCCATGGCTACCAAGGGGACTCTGTGGGCAGAGGCGGGCAGGCCCCCATCTGGGGTTGGGAGATGCTGGTCACCTGGTTCCAGTTTACATGCCCAGAGTTGGTTTCAGCCCACACGCAGCCACGCAGACCTTGCGACTCACCCTGCGCCGGCCATCCATGCACCATCGATCCATCATCCATGCACCATCGATCCATCATCCGTCTACCACCAATTCCCTAATAATTTATGTATCATTTTTTTGATCTTTCACAGTTTTTTTGTCCCCCCCCCCCCACTTTATTTAGACAGTATGGGTAACAAAGCTGTTCATGATGACTTGTTCCAGGCATTGACTCTTCCAACCCCAATCCCGCCACCACCGTCACCTTCCCTCCACCGTTGACTCCCAACCACCCCTCAAGCCTGCCCCGGTAGCAAGCCCACAATAATTATTCTATATTGCTTTATACCCCAAAATGGCTAATGAAATGATCAAAAAATACTTGAGTAAAAGAAACTGTGAAAATTGTATCCTCCCATGGGGACATGAAGTCCTTGTCTGAGGGTTTGCTAAGCTGTTGTTGCAAGTTAAGCTCCTGTGTTAATGTTTCTGTCAGTTAAGCTTAGTTGGCTTCTATGTGACACCCCACCCACTCTGGTGTGCTCTTAGTGGGATGTTAGTACCGGAGAGCTTGGAGATGTTGCCCCAGAAAACCCAGAACGTCTAACTGGGGAGTGAGCTTACATGTCGGTGGTAGAATGTGGGTGTGGCGGCCGGGATTTCTGGAATCTGGGGCAGTGGGGGAGGCTACCCACTGGGATTCAAGAAGGCCCTGAGTTTTCAGCCAAAAGAATACCCTGTTGTCCCTGAAATTGTCGTTTGTGTGGCCACAGGCATGGCAGCAGCTGTTGGGGTGTGAGAGCAGCTCTGGGTTCTGGTACGGAGGGAGCTCGGCCCACCCGCCCCCCCAAAGTTGCCCTGGAAGTCTCAGCCGGGACAGGTGTATCCGAGACATTTTTGCGGCTAGTTGGCCTGTTTCAAGATTTCACTGGGTGTTTCTGGAGCAGGGCTGGCAAGTAAGCTGACATGGCGTCAGCGTGGGATGTGGCAGGGGCTCGAGGAAACAGTGACCAACTCAGGTGCTGCCTCAGTTTGCCGAGTTAGACCTCGGAATCCAACTAAAGAGGGGCAGGATCTGTACAAAGAAAACTACGAACGCTACTCAAGAAACGAGAGGACACCAGGAAACGGAGACACACCCCCTGCTCATGGACTGGGGGATTAATAGCATCAAAATGGCAATACTCACCCAAAGCACTGCACACACTCAATGCGGTCCCTCGAAGGGACACCCATGCCATTTGTCAAAGGAATAGGTGAAATGCCCCTGAAATTTATACGAAGCAATAACCCCCCACGAATAACTAAAGCTCCTTGGGGAAAAGACGGTGGGAGGTATCACCTTCCCAAACTTCAAACCATAACACAAAGTGGTAGTAATCAAAACAGCATGGCATTGAAGTAAAGAAAGACCCACAGGCCAGCGGAACAGAGCTGACTATCCTGACACAGGTCCTCAGGTAAATACTGAACGGAAAGCCTCTTCAACAAGTGGTGCTGGAAGACTGGTCGGCTATCTACCAAAAAATGAACTCAGTGATTATCCCTAAAGAAATGCCTTTTCTTTTCTTTTCCTCTGGTATTATACTGAGGGTAAGAGCAGGCAGCCATAGAATGGAATAGTCTATGTACCAGAGATCCATCACCAAACTCACAGAGGCTTTAATGATGTTTTTAATGGTGCTTTTTAACATAGGATGTACTTTCATTGATTGAACTTCCAAGAGCCCTTGAAACTCACAAAGG
Source organism: Sorex fumeus (assembly GCF_029834395.1). Lineage (NCBI taxonomy): Eukaryota > Metazoa > Chordata > Mammalia > Eulipotyphla > Soricidae > Sorex > Sorex fumeus. The sequence goes on from NW_026606063.1 coordinate 4,534,754, forward strand.
AAGGACTAGAAATTATCCAGTGTATAAATTAGAACGTGGAGAAAAGCAAAGACCCCCGTGACGTGTGTGAGACGCAGGAATGCAGTTCCACGCCAGGATTCAGCATCCACGCCAGCCACCCCCGTGTGGCTTCTGCAGGAAGAAGACTCGCAAATCAGAGTCCTAGGGGATGATTTCAAGAGGAACAACATTAGAATCACTGGAGTACCAGAAGGTCAGGGATGCAGGCAGAGTCGGCTCCACGGCTGCCTTCAGTCCCGGGTCCCGACGTCACCGCTGAAGCATTTGCTCCGGGATGTTGGTCATGTGGCACCTTCACGTGACTGTGCTGATGAGCCCTCCTGAGGCCTGGAGGATCCAGTGCGGAGGGTTGGCCTGGTTACCAGTGGCTTATGGTTGAGTCAAAGTTTGGATCCTGTCCAATTTTCCCCTTGTGTGTTGTTGATTTCAGCGTTAAGCCACGCCCCAATCTCTCCACTCAAAGCGTCAAGGTTTCCATCGCTAGGTTGACTTTCTGTTTTTTCAAATCACTTCGGGACCATAAGAGCTGATCTAACAATCCCACAAACTTGCAGTGTGTGTTTTTCCTATTTGTTCTGTTTTTCCAAAGAATGACCTAATGCATCTCAGGCTGCGAGAGGATAAAAACTAGGCGGAAAAGACAACAATGGGTTTTCTTGCTCTTTCTGCTGAAATGCCTCAAGAAGGAATGTCCTGCATGTGACTAGGATGACGGTCGCAGAAAATGGGAATGTTCTGCCAGCTCTCCGCCAGAAAAATCAGAAAATCATGAGACCAAGAAGGTAAGACATATAAGACATTTGTTTATTTCTAAAAATAATAATAATATTAATAATAATAAAACAACAACAATCACTCTCTGGTGTTGTAGGAATGCAGGTGTAAGAGACTGGGAGGAGAGAACAGCCGGTCAGTACTGATTCCGAAGCTGGTTGCTCAGGTCCTGGAGCTCCGTGACGAGCGCGTCCATGGCGGCCACATCCCCGGCCAGCTCCTCCGAAACCTCCCCAGTCGCCACATCTGTGAACAGTTGCTGCAACGTAACAAAGCAGGTGATCAGACGGCGACAGCCTCTGTCCAGCGAGTCAGGCCTGAGGGCCCTTGGCTTGGCGGTGCCTCAGCACAGAGGCGACGCTGGTGGCCCCCTGGGCAGTGCCAGCTGCGCCCACCGGGCAGGGCAGGAAGACAACCGGGCACATGCCCCTGAGTTCTGCCGGCAAGGGCAACGCCACAGGGGGAGATGTGGACGGGCAGACGGGATCCCTCGAACAAAGCACCATGCGCCGGGCAGACAGGCAAGACCACTTCATAGTCACACTGACCACGGCCGTTAGACATGTGGAAACTAAGTCCGGAACAGGACTCAGGGGCCACGGAAGACAAAGATTTGGTGAAAGCAAACTGGAAAAGCCAAACAAATAAAAGACACACCCTCCTGCTGCAAAAAGGGTAACTCTGGGAGGCTTACTCTACTCTAATGATGCCGCTATGGGGAGCAGAACGGAAGTACAGCGGGTAAGCCACCAGCATGCGGCCGACCCGGGTTCGATCCCTGGCGTCCCATATGGTCGCCCGAGCACTGCCAGGAGTGATTCCTGAGTGCAGAGCCAGGAGTGAACCCAGAGCACTGCTGGGTGTGCCCCCCCCCCCCCAACAATAAATGAAAACAATGCAACTATAGGGCTGGAGTGGAAGTCACAGCAGGTACAACAGTTGCCTGGTTCGCGGTCGGGCGGGGAAGAGAGGGAGGAGGGAGGGGGCGGGAGTGGGAAGGGCGGGGGGGGGGGGAGGCAGGCGAGCTTCTGGACTGTGTGTGCATGACTAAACGTCACCACAAAGCTACCTGCTTTCTACCAGCCGGCTGCCTTCCCGTGAATAACGTACGTGCGTGTGTGTGTGTGTGTGTGTGAGGTTACTACGACAGATGGGGGCATGTGAGTAGGGCCAGAGAGGGGCTCCGTGGGGTCCCAGAGACGGGGCGGCAGCTAAGCGCGGGGCATGGTGTGAGGCCCGTGGGTCTGGGCTCTCCCAGACATTTTCCCACTTGGGGAAACTCACAACCCCCGAATCCAGGCAGCGCTGGTGTCCAGCGTCGGGCCAACCCAGAGCGGCAGGACAGTGGGCAGGGCCCTTACTCTGAGTGTGACCGACTCGCTTCCATCCCTGGTGCCACCCAGGGTGCCCGACCCACTCCGGGAGTGCTCCCTGAGCACCGCCGGCCTGACCCACAGTGCTCCCCGCCCCCGAGGGCGGCTGGTGGGGGTGTCCCGTCCCGGCACTCACCTTGGCCTTGGCCAGCAGCCCCCGCAGGTTCAGGCGCACGGAGGAAAGCACCTGCACGGCCTCCTGGGGGCTGGCTTTGGTCCCGCTGCACCTGATGGCCACTGCGTGGGGAAGGGGACACGTCACGCCACGGGAGCCGCTTCCTTCCGACCTGGTCTTCGCCTCAGGGGCTGCCCCCGGCTCTGGCCCTCCCAGGCTTCCTCGGCCTTGAAACCGGAAGCGGGGCCAGGCGTGGCCACCCTGGAGGGCGAATCCTAAGGGCACTGCCCCAGACGGCATCGAGCCAGGTGGGCGATGCCACGGCAAATGGCCATCCACGCCATGTCCTCCAGTCCCTCCAGAAGGGGTCTCGCTCCGACCGGGAGGGGTCAGCTCTCGGGGACAGTTTTGGGGTCGGCAGGTTTACGTCGGTAAGAACCGTTTCGAGGCAAATGGCAGCCTGCTCGGGTCAGGCCACGCTGTCCTGACCAGGGTCCCCGAAACCAGGACTTTGGCACCAGTGTCTGGCCCCCGTGTGACCTGCCCTGGGCCCAGCCGCCCCCACCAGCCCCAGGCTCGGAGCTGCAGCTTGGGGCAGCCGCCTCGTCTAGAAGGGCCAGGCGCCCCAGCAACGGGACACTGGCACTTGCCAGGGGTCGAAGGCCACGAGAGGGACGGTGGGGTCCCAGCCGGCTTCTCAGAGGCCAGGTGAGACTTCGCCCCACTCGGCGCTGCACCATCTGATCGGACCTGCTGTCCGGGGCCCTCAGAGATCTGCAGGGCCAGCAGGGCCATTAGGGTTAGGATTAGGGCTAGGGCTGTCACCTGAGCGTCGGGTGGGAGAGACTCTGTGCAGGCTCCGTGGGGCCCATGGGGTGTCCCCGCTCTGGCCGGTCACCACTCCCCACACGCTCCCGTGCTGGGATCAGACTTGTGAATCTTTAATTTTTGGGTCACACCCAGTGATACTCAGGGTTCTTCCTGGCTCTGCACTCAGGAATTACTCCTGGCGGTGCTCGGGGGACCACAGGGGATGCTGGGAATCGAACCCAGGTTGGCCGCGTGCAAGGCAAACGCCCTTCCCTCTGTGCTATTGCTCCAGCCGCGAGACTCGTGAATCTTTTCATCCGGAAAGGGAGACGAACCACCCCCCCCCGCCCAACACTGTGCCTGGGACCAGGTGTTTAGAAACTGCACCCGGGACACTGAGACATGCCCCGGCCCCAGGGTGACATCACGTACCGCGTGCCAGGTCCAAGGCGCTCTGGACCACGGCCCTGAACGACGGCACCTCCTTCTCCCAGCAGCCGGCCTGGGTGTCGCACTTGTAGGCCTTGGAGAGATACTGGAATGCCTGCCGGGGGGGGGGGGGGGGGGGACAGAGCCACTCAGGACGGCACAGGGCCGCCAGCCCGAGGGACACCGGAGGCCACGGCCTCTCCACGGCCGGAGCGGAGCAGCGGCCCCGTGGAAAGTGAACCAGAAGAACGGGGAGCGGCGGGCGGGAGGGAAACCATGGCAGGAGACGCCCGCGGCCGCCCCCACCCTTGGGGATAGGACGGGGCCCACAGGGAGGCCTGAGGGCTGGGTGCGGAAGGCAGGGACACGGGCAAGGGAAGGGAAGGGAAGGGAAGGGAAGAAGAGGAGGAAGGAGGGAGGGAAGGAAGGAAGGAAGGGAGTAACCCCTGAGCATTGCCAGGTGTGAAAGGAAGGGAGGGAGGGAGGGAAGAAAGAAGGGAAGGAAGGAAGGAAGGAAGGAAGGAAGGAAGGAAGGAAGGAAGGAAGGAAGAAGGAAAAGGAAAGGAAGGCAGGCGTGCAGGCATGCGTGTGTGCGTGCAGAGAAAGGCGTGCGGCCACCCCGGCCGTGTCCCAGCGGGAACCAGGTCCCTCTGGCATGCTCCAATCTGCTGCCGGTGCCGACCGACCTTGTCCAGTTCCTCGGGCGCCCCGTCCTGTCCGTCGCCGTAGAGCCGGGCGTACAGCCTCCAGATGGCACCGTCGCTGGTCACTCTGGACGTCACCCGGCCCAGCAGCTCCCGCAGCTGCCCCTGGAGGCAGCCGGCACCGTCCCCGTGGCGGTCAGCCGTGCCCTCGACGGCCGCGCGGACCAGGACCGTCAGCACCTGGGCAGGACAGGGGGTCACTGGTCAGTGGGCGGGGCCACGCAAGGCAGAGAGCAGCCCCCGTGTGACACGGGAGTTGCGGGCCCGACACCAGGTGCCCTGACACCGCCACCCCGGCGGGGGTCCTGCGGCCAGAAACAGACCCAGGGCCGGGGAGGTGGGACAGTGGGAGGGCATCTGTCTTGCACGTGCCCAGCCCGGGTTCGAGCCCCGGCACCCCACAGGGCCCCCGCAGCTCAGAGCCAGGAGGGACGCCCTGAGCACTGCGGGGGGGGGTGGCCCCAAATCCAAACACCAAGAAGCCAAAAGAAAGTAAGACGAGGCCCCAGACAAGTGCACGGGGTGGAAATGGACAGCAATGGCCCCATGAGGCCCGAGGGCCGAATGCCTGGTGGTCAGTGGAGGGGTGGGGTGTGGGGGGGCCGGGGGTCTGCTGCGGCCTGTGCCCTGAGGAGACCGAGGGGAGAGGAGGGGGTGGGTCCCTGTGCCTGCCTCCAGCACCCGGCAGAGACCGCACTGGGGCAGAGCTGGCTTTGAGCCTTCCTGCCCCAGGCTGAGCCCCAGGGACCCCCACAAAGGCGGCCTTGGGCCGTCACCTTGCTCTGCTCTGCTCGGGGGCCACTTCCTGTCAAAGGTCAGACCTTAGGGGCAGGAGGTGTGTTTTGTCCTCCATGGGGGGTGGGGCTGGCTCACGCCAGGCGATGCTCAGAGCTCACTCCTGGCAGTGCTTGGGGGACACTGTGGGTCGTGGGGGGAGGGGGGGGTCGAACCCAGGTCAGGGCAAGGCAAATGCCCTCCTGCCCCTGTCCTCTCTCTTGGGGCCCCTGGGGATGGGGGTTTTAAACTTCCATATATCTCGATCCTTCTCTTACTGGTACCGGGCTTCTGTGTGACAGGGGAGAACGCCCGACGCCAGTGCCGCCCCCCTTTCTCCGAGGGGACGTCTTCATCGTTGGGACGAGGGTGAGGTGGCACTAGCCAGCCCTGCGCCAGCCGGCCTCTCCCGAGCTCGGCCCCGTGTTTACGCGCCGACTCCTCCAGTCCCGTGAGGGGCCGCCAGCCCTCGCCCTGAGCGAGCCCCCCATCCCCCTCTGCCCCCCGTCCCTGAGCAAGACCCCCGACACCAGGCCCTGCTCCCCGGGGGCCACACCTATCTTTGCCCGTTCGAGTCTATCTGGGTGGAAGGTGGCCGGCGGCGCTTCAGGTTTTGGCCCCCGACACCTGGCCGACCCCCAAGCCCCTCTTGAAAATCCTATTCCGAACATCCCCGGATGTGAGCGTCCGCCCCGTCGGCGTTCTCCACTCTGCCCGGCGCGTGCCCAGGCGGGTGCTCACTCCTCCCGGGACAAGGGCGTTCTTCGCCTCCGGATCTCCCCTACTCGTGACGAACATTTGGCCACATAGCTCTTGGATGTGGTCATGGATTCCTTCCCCTTTTCTCTTCCATCGCTTCCAAGCGCAGGGGACTGGGCACGTGTCCACTCCGGCTTCCTAACTTTCCTCTGAGGCAAAACAGGCGAAAGCAGAGTTGGCAGACTGTCACCGTTTGGAATCCATCGTGTGTGTGTGTGTGTGTGTGTGTGTGTGTGTGTGTGTCAGGCGGCCACTGTGTCCCTGTCCTCTGGGCCTGGGCCTGGGCAGATGTCCCTCGTCGTGGAGACAGCCCTGCTGGCCCTCGCCGTCCACGCCTGCGTCCTGCAGGTGAAGCTCAGGCCTTGGGAACCGCGGGGAGCCCCCAGCACCCCCAGAGGAGCCCGTCCCCTCCCGCCCACCCACCGCTGCCGCTGACTCGCTCTCTTATCCATACACTGCGTTTTTCTTATTTTTTATGCTTAAGATTTCGGTCTCTAGGAGAGATCGCGCAAAACGTGCCTTCCTCAGGCTTGTGCGATGAAAACGACAAGCGCTAGTTAATGAAAGAAATGGGTGGGGGTGGGGGGCAGTGGAGGCACAACAAAACAAAAACATTTCATGCTCACGGACGGGAAGAATTTTTACTGCTAACGTGACCGCCCTAATCCGATCATACAGGCTGAAAGCGCTTCCACCAAAATTCCAACGGCCTTCCTCACGTGCAGAGTTAAGGTTCAGTGCTGGATTCCTACGGGACGGCAAGGGACGCCAGGACAGACAAACCAATCCTGAGGAAAAATCGGAAGGGGGTCCCCGAGGTGGCCCCGAGAGAAGGGCCCCTGGCCCGCACGCAGCTGCCATCGCACCCTTGCACCCTGGGCCACAGAGGGTCCCCGAGACCCACCAGGCGTGGCCTGAGCACAGAGCCGGGGTGGTCCCTAGCCCCAGAGCCAACGGTGGTCCCTCTGTGGCCTTTTGGCCAAGCTCCAGTGTCGACTCTGTTCTTATCAGCTCAGCAGAGCCAAGAGCGGCCGCAAGCGCTGGCCCCGTGTGCTCCTCCCACTCTCCCCCACACAGGAAAAGGACCGTCCTGGGCCCGGGAGGTAGCGCCAAGAGCTGGAGTGCTGCTTTGCAGGAGGGAGCATGCCCTGAGCACTGCCTGGAGGAGCCCCTGCACAGCACCAGATACAGCCTGACGACTGCACATGCAGGAGCGCATCACGCAGCCTAACTTCAAAGCACATTCCAAAGCTGCAGTACTCAAACCAGTGTGGTCGAGTCTACAAGCAGCCCGGGAATCCGTGGCACGGAATGGAGAGCCACAGATACACCCAGACGCCTGCAGACAGTATCCAGGCCACAGATGCGTGGCTCCCGGGAGGGGCCGTCTCTACGACCAAGGGTGTCGGGGAGACTGCACGTGAAGGAATGAAACTGGATGACGTTTCCTGTCACAAACACAAATGCACTCCAGAGAGGAACCGGGCCAGCAACGCTCGGGGGACCCCGTTGTGGTGGCTGGGATCTGAACCCGGGTCAGTCTCGTGGCGGGCAAGTGACTCGGACCCACTGTGCTCTCTCTCCATCCTCCACAGATCTTCTTCACTGTGAGACCTTACGCCCTAAACAGAAAGACGAGACCAACGGCGACCCACTCGCCTCGGCCAACTTCAGTGCTGCATCAGGAGATCAAACTCCAGAGGTAAGAAAAACGAACACAAAGATTCGCAAATGAACTAGGAACTGAAAGGCTTCTGCACGCCAAGGAAACCGTCATGAGAACAGAAAGATCCCGTCGCACGCGTTCTACGAGTCCAAAAAAACGCCAAGAACTCACAAAATCAGCACCACAACACGCTGACTCCCTGACAACAACAAAAAAAAATGGGCCAAGGAGGGGAACAGAACTTCCCCAAAACTGACAAACTGTCAAAGGCACAAGTGTGAAACGCTTTCTCCCGCTCTGCCCAGGAAAGCCAGCACCCACCTCACACCCGTGAGGCTGGCAGCTCCCATCAGCCCCAGATCAGGGGCTGCTGCAATACAGAGTTTCTCGTCCCCTAAGGGGGGTGGGGTGGGGGGTCTCAAGTCGGCCCGGCGTTCGTGGGACACAGCATGGAGAGTTCTCAGAATACTTCAGGCAGATGGGCCAGCTGAGCCGCGCAGCAGAAGGCTGTGAAATCATGACTCCGAGAGGACGTTTGTGTCCCAGCGATCACCGCTGCTGTCCGCAACCCAGGACCTGGCAACGGCCCCCGGGCCCCGGTGACGGATAGGCGGACGAAGATGAGGAGTGAAGCGCAGTGGGCAGGACTCAGCCCATGAGGAGACCCTGCCGCATGCCAGGGAGCGGACGGGTCACAGGAGTAAAGGAAGTCTGAAGGCAGAGAAACAGCCGAGGGTTTAGTCCCAGACTAACGGGAAGAAAAGGAGTCGAAGCAAACAGTTTCCTTGGCTCTGCAGGGGCTGCTGTGGAGGTGCGAGATGGGGTCCGAGGGACCGGTGGACACCCCCCAAAGCTCTGCAGATGGGGCAGTGTGAAGCTGAGGGTTTGTGGGGGTTGTGGGCTGGGCGCGGCAAGGCACATCCAATGAGATGGCATTTATGTACAACAGCCTACGATGGGTGCCATCATGCCAACTGATGAGAGCACGTTTAGTATTCTGAATTTGTCTTTCTCTGATTTCACTTATCAGATTCCACCCACAGTGGTCCAAGAAGCAGTTCAGTTTATTTTCAGGGCTGAGTAATACTCCACTGCACATCGCATTTTCTTCATCCGTTCCCCTCCTCGTGGATACTTGGACTGTTTCTGGGTCTTGACTGGTGTAAACAGCGCTGAGGCGAGCACAGGGGTGCACAGATCCTTCTCAATGAGTGCCTTCCCTTCCTTCCGGCCCGACCAGAAAAGGCACAGTGACTCATAGGACAGCTCCGATTTCAATGATGTGAGGTCTCTCCATCCTACTCGCAGCACCAGCTTACAGCCCGGTCCACTGTGTATGAGTGACTCTCTTGTGTACGAGCGACTCCTTTTCTTGACATCCGCGTCAGCGCTTGAGGGCTCCTGGCTCTCATGCCATCAGGTACAAAGCAAAGGCTCTCGGTGGCCTGGTGGCCTGATCTGCAGTGTGGGCTGGATTTGGAAACGCGCATCTTAGCAGGGACCTTCCCGCAGGCCCGAAGGCAGGACCCCCGGGGACAGATACCCAGAGGTGCATAGCCGTGACCCAAGTTTCACAGCCGGTCAGGGCCTCGGAGCCAGCCTCGGCAGGGGGAGGGATACTGACGGTCTCCTCTCGGATACTGTCTAACCCTGACCCCAGCTAATCCGCGCGGCCAGTCAGAAGCAAAAGGGCAGAGACACAGTAAGCATCCAGGGCACGCTAATCCCCTCCTCCCTGCTCACAAACAGCAAATGCGGGACGACGAGGCAGCACGCACATTCTTTTCCCAAAATGACCGGGCCAAGTCATCAAAGGAGAGCCGGGAGCAGGGCGAGAAGAGGGCGAAGACGGCGAGAGACCAGCTCACAAACCCACGCCCGGATCGGGCCGGGGCGGGGCTCGTCCTGGGGGACGCTCGGGGTACGACTCCGGGAAGTGACACAGCAACAAGCGAGTGTCAGCATCGGGAAAGGTGTGTCTGAGCACAACTCGAGCAGCTGTGAAGCCACACGCCTGAGCTCTGCGCGTCTACGCAGCGGTCAGAATGGGGGGACAGAGAGAAATGGGAGAAGGGGACGAGAGAGAGGGTCACCCAGCCAATCCTCCACAGAAGCCAGAGAGGGGACAGTGTCAGGCTGACTGATCCGCTCTGCGTTCAAATGAGCACAGATTCTCACACACACACACACACACACACACACGGGAAACTTGACATGACAGCAACCTCATCCACACAGAAGCAGAAAAGCTCCGTCACGGGGCTGCAGCGAGAGCACAGCGGGAAGGGTGCCTGCCTCACACAGGCCTGGCCCGGGTTCGAGCCCCGCTAGCTGGAATTCCTGAGCGCAGGAGCCAGGAGTCAGCCCTGAGCATCACTGGCTGCGGCCCCACCCCATGCCAAATAAGAAAAGCGACATAAAAAGAAAATCCGAAAGCAAATGAAAATAGCCTGGGGTCGGGCGGCGGCCGGCGTAAGAATGCCAGAGTTATTCTGGAAGACACCTGCTGCCAAACTTGCGGCGTCAAATTAAGTAAAATTGTTTTTAGCGGAGATAAAAATATTCTGAACACCCCGGCGAGTGCTCCTCCCCCCGAGGGCCGCCCCGTCGGCCCCAGGTCATGGGAGCCTTGTCGTGTCCAGAGCGATAGAGGAGCGCTGAGGGGCCGGCAGGCGGAGGCCCCAGTTCAGATTCCCAGTGCTGGATGGCCCCCAGCACCACCGGGTGAGGGCCGGACCTTAGCCCCGGGCCGCAAAGATGACCCCTTAACTGGGACCCGCCACGGCCTTCGAGCCGTCAGATCCTTGGTGCTGTTTCCCCAGACCCCCCCAAAACGCCAGGCTCACGGCCACTCCGAGGGTCCCAACGGCCCTTTGCTAAAGGGCTCCGTGAACAGAGGAGATTGCACCTCGGGGGCTGCTCCTGGGAAGACATCACAGACCGGCCGGGACACTCAGCCATGCCAAGGACACCCTTGGCACCCGCTCCTGCAGGCCGGCTTGTTTCCAGTACACGTCATTGCTCTTGGGGCCAAACCTGGCGGTGCCCAGGGCTTGCTCTGGCCCTGAGCTCGGGGCTCAGTCCTGGTGGGGCTCGGGGGACCGTATGTGATGCTGAACGCTCGGCCCCAGCCTGGCCTGACTCGTCACATGCGAGCGCCTGCAGGAAGGCGAGTCACAGAGCACCAGGGTCACAGCCTACAGGGGCACACACACGCGACGGGGAAACGTCAGAGTTCGTGAGGAAAACTCCGCCAGAGAACACGCAATTTTTAGACACGGCATCTGGCTTTCGCAGAAATGTGCTTAAAACAAATTCCTAGGCATACTGACGGTAGTGGGCTGGAGCGATAGCACAGCGGTAGGGCGTTGGCCTTGTGTGCCACCGGCCCAGCTCGGACGACCCGGGTTCGATTCCTCCGCCCCCCTCAGAGAGCCTGACCAGCTACCGAGAGTATCTCGCCCGCACGGCAGAGCCTGGCAAGCTCCCCGTGACGTATTCGATATGCCAGACACAGTAACAACAAAGTCGCCAATGGAGACATTACTGGGCCTGCTCGAGCAAATCGATGAACAACAGGAGGACAGTGACAGTGACAGTGACTTTGTAATTATATATGCATGTATATGTACACACACATACACACACACACATAGATACATATATAGAACTGGGCTGGAGCGATAGTACAGCAGTAGGGTGTTTGCCTTGCAAGCTGCCGGCCTGACTGAGCCGGGTTCGATTCCTCCTCCTCTCTCAGAGAGCCCAACAAGCTACCGAGAGTATCTCGCCCATACAGCAAAACCTGGCAAGCTCCCCCTGCCGTATTCAATATGCCAAACACAGTAACAACAAGTCTCACAATGGAGACGTTACTGGGCCCGTTCGAGCAAATTGATGAATAACGGGAGGATAGTGACCGTGACTGACAGTAGCGGCTTGATTCAGAAAACCCAGTCCGAGCACGGCGCGCCCAAGGAAATACCCGTGAACAGCCCACCTGGACATCTTTGTACTTGTCCCGCAGGTCCAGGAGCCGGTGGTAGGCCTTGATGGCTTCGGAGAACTCCCCCACGTCGGTGCAGGTGAGGATGTAGTTCTCCCAGATCTGCCAGTGCTCGTAGTTGCACTTGAGCGCTTCCTGCAAGGTCCGGAAAGCCTTGGCCCTGCGGGGAGCCGGGTGCAGAGGGCGATGACGCAGGAGCACCCAGGGGAACCCTCGCCGAGCACACAACGCTCGGGAGACTTGGCCCGGCCCCGGCCCTCGCGCTGATCAGGAGGCTGCGACGTCCAGGACCCCCAAAGCAGCTCAAGCTCCCCTGCAAAATGGCCTCTTAAAAACTTAAGGATAGGGGCTGGAGCGATAGCACAGCGGGGAGGGCGTTTGCCTTGCACACGGCTGACCCAGGTTCGATTCCCAGCATCCCATAGGGTCCCCTGAGCTCTGCCAGGGGTGATTCCTGAGTGTAGAGCCAGGAGGAACCCCTGTGCATCGCCGGGTGTGACCCAAAAAGCAAAAGACAAAAACAAAAACAACAAAGACCTTAAGGATAAAGGAATCGCAAAACAGGAACAAGGAGAAATGAAGACCAGGAGGGAGAAAATAAAAACCTCACGGATGATGACCTCTCAGTTCCTACACTGCAAACCATAATGCCCGAAAGGAGAGAGAGAGGGAGGGAGGGAGAGGGAGAGAGACAGAGACAGAGACAGAGACAGAGAGAAAGGCGGGCAGGGGGCAGAGGGTGGCGGGGGGGAAACTGGGGACGCTGGTGGTGGGGAATGTGCACTGGTGGAGGGACGGGTGTTCGATCGCTGTAGGACAGAAACTCAAACAGGAAATTTTTGTAACTGCATCTCACGGGGATTCAAAAACAAAAAAAAGAAAAAAAAAACCACCTAACCGTGTATAGACAATACTCTCTGAAGCCTGCAGCTCAGCCAAGAAATACATAATGGAGCATTACAAATATCATCTCCGGAAGCTTTGAAATATATTCCTCCAAAAAAAAAAGAAAGAAAGAAAAGGAATTCACGTAGGGTGGAGGCTCAATTGAAAAAAATCAAAACCAGTGGCTGGAGCACAGCGGGTAGGCAGGGCACTTGCCTCGCACTGGGCCCACCTGGACACTACCAAGAGAGACCCCCGGGGAAAAGCAGCCCAGAACGGCGGACACACGGGCCTCAGCCTGGGTGCATGGGCACACTCCAGGGGGATGGGGGGCGGGCGGGCCTGGGGGGGGGGGGGCGCGTGCCTCTGCCCCCACCCTGCACCGGCACAGCTGCGCCTCCTGGGGGTTCCCGGACCACCCTTGCAGGTCCCTCTGTCACGCTGGCAGTGGGTGAGGTGGACCCCAAGATGCCGGACTCTGGGCGCACGGGGCCTCGGCCTGTTTCACAGCCGGAGGTCCACGCGGAGTGTAGGCATGTCAGCGGTACCGGGGCCTGAACCCGGGTTAGCAGAGCACAAGGCAAGCGGCCATGACCGAACACCGCCTCTCGGGCCCAGACTCCAGCCCCGTTCCCAGAAGAAACAGCTTCTATCTGTCGTTCTCAGTGAAGTCGAGAGAGCAGCGGATCAGAAGCCACAGGCCTGGCGGGCTGACGACAGGCTCGCGGGCTGGGACCAGGGGAAGGCACAAAACCTCAAACAACAGTTCTTTCCAGAGAGACAGTTCCGGGGCATAAGGTGTTGCCTTACTGCACATGGCCGACCCGGGTTTGAGATCCTTGGCACTGACCCGTGAGCACAGAGCCAGGAGTAAGCCATGAGCTCTGTTGTGAGTCCTCTTCAAAAAAAAAGAAAATCAAAACAGGAATTCTCTTGGAACCGCATATTAAAATGTCCTCGAGAAATAAACCTCACTCCAATGACTGCACAGAGCCATTTTAACGCAGCGATGTGAGTTGGGTGAACGGGAAAGAGGGCGGGTCCGAGAAAACCTGCCCTGACTCTGGGAGCGAAGCCCGCCACACTCGGCAGGGGAACTTACTTCTGTTTCAGCCGGATGTAGGACGTCGAGAGGTTGTTCCAGGCCTCGGCGTTCTGGAGGGAGAGAGAGAACCGTGAGACGCTCTCGGGCACCCCGGGAGGGCAGCCGCCCAGCCCACGGCTCTCGAGGCCAAACACCAGTTCATCCGTGGGTGGGAATATTCGACTTCTAGGATTTCGAACCAAAAAGGTCTCGGGTGCAAGAGACAACAAACTAGGAAATGGCCACGAGAGCCAAACTAGGAATTTATTTTCAAGTTTCCATGTGCAAAAGAACTGGGCAATGAACACCCGGGCCCACCGGACAGACTGACGAGCTACAGCTCTGAGCCACGCAAAAGGCCGTTTTTCCCCACGTGCAAAGGCTGGGCTGTTCCACTGCCGGCTCCTCGGGGAGCAAAGGAGAAATGTTCCCCGGCGTTACTTCTCAGGATTTCACCAAACATCTTTCTCTGCCCATTTTGCCAGGTCACGACCAAGCAACTGCATCTCTCGTGAGGACGGCAAGAACCGTACTGGTTGCTCTTGGTCCCACTGTCGCTACAATGGGAGCCTGGAGTTCCTGCACATGACTCAAGCTCTCAGAAGCGAAGGGTCTCTGCACGCAGACCCGTCACGGTCAGGACCAGACTGGCTTATCACCCGAAAAGCCACGGGCAAAGCGGACAAAAGTTAGGGATCTGCCACTGTCCATAAGCGACCAGCCGGCTCAAAACTGAGTCCCTGGGAGAGGGGCAGCAAGCACAGGTCTCCGCCACCGAGGCAGACATCTACGCATCTCCGCCATCGAGCTAGACTTCTCCAGAGCAGGCCCTTTCAGGCCACAGAGCACAGGGGCAGGCAGTGCCCAGAGCACAGGCCAACCGAGCCGGAGAGAGAGAGGGGGGAACCCAGAGCACCCCGCTCTCTCTCCAGGTGCCTCCGCCCTCAACAGCACGCACGCTGGGCAGGACTCTGGAAGGGTCTCACGGGGGACACAGGCCAGGGCCCAGCCGAGGCTACGAGGCAGCGGTGCAGAGTGGGGCGTCCTCGTGACCACCTGTCCCCAGCCTCCGTCCAGAAAGTGGACACTGTCAGCGACACTGTTTCCCCCGGGGGGGCAGCTCTGACCCTCCTCACCAGGCTGAGCCGCAAGTGAGTTGAACGCCCACGAACGCTCACGGGTGTTCTCAGGGGGATCAGAACCCAGCAGCCAACACATCTTCGTAGGAGGCGACAAGAACAAACGCCTTGCTTCCTTCAAGCAAGCAGGAAAAGCTTTCGGACCAAGACGGATAAGCAGCTTCCTCGGGCGATGATGCAGTGAATATGCCCAGCAGCGGCTTGGTGAGAGCAGGGAAGTGGTGTCGGAAGGGGCAGGCTCAGACTCAGAAGCATCATCACGTGTGTGACCAAAGGTCTGAAGAAGGGCCGGCACGAACGACCGGGGAAGCTCAGGCGGACAAGGAAACCAGACTAGGAGCAAAGGGAGAGATCTGAGCTAAAGAGTCAAAGAAAAAAGACAACACCAACTGCAACCTACTTGGTTTCTACTGAGACAAAACCAGCGTTGTGTAGGTTTAAGGTGTCCACCTACCGCTGTGACCGGCGTACGTGCATGCAGGGAAAGTATGAGATTCAGAGAGTTTAACAGCATCCCGGAGAGAGCAAGAGGGAAAAAAAAAACAACCCCCGAGCAAGAAGACAATTATCAAAACAACCCAGACAGAAGAAGGGGGGAAAAGGCAGAACAAACACACAGTGTCGAGGCCTGCTGGGACCACACAGGTGGCCTAAAAGAGCGGAAACTGGAATATCGGAAGGCGTGGGGGGTGGGGGACATTTGCAGAAAGGGGCGGGGGAGGTGGTGGGGTGGCCAGGGCACTTGCCGGGCACCCAGGTGGTCTCTGCGCCCCGCGAGGAGGGCTCCCGGGCACAGTGCCTGCGTGCAGGGCAGATACACCAGCAACTGCTGACGACCGGAGGGGCAACTTTCAAGGCAGAGGAAGACGGTGACAGACACAAGGAACAGAGGCCCGGAGCACAAGCACACAGAGCGCACGGTCCTGCTTCTGCGTGACACCCACCGGCTGCCGCGGAAACGCCGAGAGGACGGGGGCCTCGAAGGGCCGGCCACAGGCTCTGCGGACGAGCGCCACGTGTGTCCCCCAGCACAGGGCCAGGAACGGGCCCCGAGAATGTCCCAGACGGTAGCCCCACAGCAGAAATGACAGCCGGGCGAGGGACACCCCACGCTATCATCCGGGCACACAACCAAAGACACAGTTCACAATCGGTGGCACCAGACACACGGGAATAGTGCGCAGGCAAAGTCAGGGCACCAGGGACCCCGAGGCAAAGGCCACGCCGGCGGGGCACAGGAGGAGTGTGGCCACGGTGCGGGGGAGGGGACACAGGCTCCCCGATGCCTGCTCAACACGCGGACACGGCACGCATCACGCGGGATCCAGCCATCCTCGAGATGCGTGTCCATTCACCGTCGTTTCCATTCACTGCATTTAAGGAATGAAAGTTGGGGTGGGCTGTCCCCAGGGGGTGTCCTAAGGGCGGGAGACAAGCTCTGCGGTGAGAGCCCCAGTGCCCTGGGCCCCACCCTGGGGGCACCCAGTCCTGTGCAGAGAAGGGCAGTACCAGGTGCCCCCCCATCCCACCCCAAAGAGCATCTGAAGAGGTTCATGGATTTAGTGACGTCCAAACCTCCCCACGGAGAAAGCCCCAGAACCAGCAGACTTCACTGATACATTTCACAAAACGGAAAATTCCTTTATAATCTCTTGTAAAAAAAAAAAAAAAACATAAGAAGGAACAGCTCCTAATTTATTCCACGAGACAACTATTACCCTGAAACCAAGCCCAAAGAAAGACATCGTAAAAAATACATATATATATAGAGAGAGAGACCAGCGTCTCTGAAGAATTTAGATGGAAAAATTCTTCAGAAAACACTAGCTGGGCTGGAGAGATGGTGGAAGAGATAAGAGATTTTGCTTTGAAATTGGTCAACTCTGGTTCAGTTCCCAGCATTGTCAGAGGTCAATTCTGAGCACAGAGCCAGGAAAATTAAGTGTGGACCCCAAAACCAAAACGAGAAGACCAAGTATTAGCAGGGGCTGAAGAGACAGTACAGCGGGGAGGGAGCCTGCCTCGTACGCAGCCTACCTGGGTTTAATCCCCGGCATCCTATACGGTCCCCTGACCACAGAGCCAGGAGGCAGCCCTGAGCATTGCTGGGCGTGGCCCCCAAACAAACAAACAAAATTTGAAAATGAGTAAAAGCCGGGCCAAGTGGAATTTACCCCAGGAATGCAAGGTTGAGCCAACAAGCAAGTAATTTACTGAAATAACAGAATCAAGGATGGAAGAAACCACACAATCATCTCAAGAGACGCAGAAAAAGTGTTTGGCAAATTCCACTTTTTGTTTTGTTTTTTTGGGTCACACCCAGCGATGCTCAGGGGTTCCTCCTGGCTCTGCACTCAGGAATTACTCCTGGTGGTGCTCAGGGGACCATACGGGATACTGGGGATCGAACCCGGGTTGGCCACGTGCAAGGCAAACGCCCTCCCTGCTGTGCTATCGCTCTGGCCCCCCAATACCTTTCCATTACAAAATTACTCAACAAACCAGGAGTGGACGGGAAGGTCCTCAGCCCGATAAGGGCACCTGCAGAGAGCCAGGCTTAAGGCAGCCTCCTGGTAAAAGACAGAAAACCAAAGCCGTCCCGTAGGTCAGAGAGGAGGGAAGGCCCCGCCTCTGCTCCTTCTACTCAGCCCTGACCCCAAAGGACAGGAAAAAGAAAAGCGCCCCAGAGGGAGGGGACAAGGCTGCCCCCACAGCAAGAGGCACGGCCTTCCGTCCGGAGGACCCTCATGAACTAATGAAACAACTGCTAGGACTGAAGAGTCCAGGGCTGCAGGACACCAGACGGACGCTCAAGGGATGAGCTGGGCTCTACACAGTAGGAAAGAACATTCTGGAAGTAACACTAAGAATCCGATTCCTTGATAAGAGCCCCAAGAGCGAATGACGCAGAATAACTCAACAAGGGCGGAATCTCGGGGCCAGAGTGACAGCACGGTAGGCAGGGCGTTGACTGGACAACCCAGGTGGGATCACCGTTTGGCCCCCAAGCCCCGCCAAGGGTGAGCCGTGAGCACTGCTGGGTGTGGCCCCAAACAAACACATAAAATGTATGAAATCTATACTCTGGAAATTACAAATGACTGTGGAAAGAAGACGGAAATAAACGGAAAAACATCCCACATTCATGGATTAGAAGGTTCAATATCGCTTCTTGCCCTGCTGAGACCATAAGCTGCCTCCCACGAGTGGCTCTCCGGTACAGCCATGGCCCCAGAGGCACAAGGACCTAATTCGGAACCCAGCAGCCTCTGGCAGAAATGTGAATGGACTATGCAGTAAGCCACGTTGCTGTGTCCCCCCCACCTAGAGGGAAAGGGTGTCTGCCCCCACCTCCCCCCACACACACCGCCCCCCGGGCATGGTAGCCGCTGCCTCAGAGCTTATTGGACAGCCGGGTATGAGCCGGGGGTGATGGGGCGACTACGGCCTCATGGGATGGGGGCAGAACCGACACGTCCTTCTTGCCCTGCCGAGACCACGAGTTGACCCCCCCCACGCGTGGCTCTCCAGCACGGCCATGGCCTCAGAGGCACACGAACCACTCTCGGAACTATTTGGCTTTGGGCAGAAGTCCCTCCAGACTTCGTGGTCTTCGTAACCAGCAATAGAAAACAGATCATTTCATGATGCCTTTTCAGCAGGTTTGATTGTTGGGGGGAAATTCCAAATAATGACGGTGCATCTTTTGTTGAACTAATGAATGTAATCAAAGTACAGAGTTAAGTGGAAATCATCTGCCTCACAGGCCCGGGGTGGGGTGGCATGGGGGGATATATTGGGGGTCTTGGTGGTGGAAAATATGCACCGGTGAAGGGAGAGGTGTTTGATCATTGTATGATACATTGTATGATACATTGTATGATACATTGTATGACTTAAACCTAAAAGCTTTGTAACTGTTGTAAAAAAAATGAGTATTATTAAGATGGTATCAAAAATACTTCCCAAATTGATCTACAAGTTTAAAATCACAGCCAGGCGGCTGGAGTGATAACACAGTGGGGTGGGCACTTGCCTTGCGTGCAGCTGACCCAAGTTTGATGCCCAGCACCACATGTGATCCACTGGGCCTAGCCAGAAGTGATCCTTGAGCACAGAGTCAGGAGTAAGCCCTGATTGTCAGCTGTGTTGCCCCCCACCCCCAATACATAAATATTATAACTAAAATAAGGGCCGGAGCAATAGGACAATGGGTAGGCATTTGCCGTGCACGGGGCTGACCGGGGTTCAATTCCCTGCATCCTCTATGGTCCCCCAAGACCGCCAGGAATGACTCTGCGCCCAGAGCCAGGCACAAGCCTCTGAGCACTGCCGGGTGTGGCCCCCAGAGCAAGAATATATCAATAAAATCATCACCATGGTGGGGCAGGAGAGACAGCCCACTGGGTAAGGTACGAGCCTTCCACAGAGCTCCACACCGCCTCCCGCGGGCCCCCGAGTACTGCCTGGTGTGGCCCCCAAACCCAGCCACCGCTCCCCCCCAAATCACCGTTCTCAACATGGCATGGGTTCTAGCTGGGGGTGTGGGAGTTGGGGCTCCCAAGGGGGTCCCTGGGCAGCCTGGAGTGTCCGGCTGGGACTGTGAGGCCACACCGGGCCGGGAATCAAACCGGGGGATGCCGGGGTGACCCTGGCTGAGGCTGTGGTCAGGGTTGGGAGGATGGAGGCAGGTGCCCGCTGACAGGGGTCTGGCCGCCGAGCTGGACCCTCCGCTCTAGGCCTGGGAATCGGGGACCAGGGTGGAGAGAAGGGCAGGGGGGGCGGGGTGGGGGGCGGGCACTGAATGCTGTGACAGACACAAGGACTATCTTCTGGTCTCCCTTTCCCCGTGCTGAGAACCGCAGCCCGTGGACGCCCGTGGGAGCCCCCGTCCGCCACCCTCCACCACGACAGCGGCAGCCCGGAGCAGCGGGAGCATCGGGGGCCGCGGCAGAGAGCAATACTCACGTCAGGCTCGAGCGTCACGCAGCGCTGGAAGGCTCGCGCCGAGCCCGCGTAGTCCTCCAGGGCCAGGTAGGCGCAGCCGAGCGAGAACCACACCCCCAGCTGCAAAGGCCAAAGGAGGCGTCACTCGCACGCAGGGCGCCACGGGGCACCACAGGCGACCCAGCCACCCACGATGCAGAAGCTCCCGGCGAACGTCACAAGGAAACTGACCAAAGACAGCCGCTGTGGTCCAGGGCGCAAACGGGAAAGGGAATTTTTTTAGCAGACACCCGCGTCCTCTGACCATCTCCATAGCTGGCTTCGCTCAGTGACGTTTCCCTACTCACGTTACTGGTTTGGGAGGACTAAAGTACTTTCAGTTTTTTTAATACATAATTTAAAAACTCAAAATCACAAAATGACCTGCTGGCTGGAGCGATAGCACAGCGGGTAGGGCGCGTGCCTTGTTTGTGGCTGACCAGGCTGACCCGGGTCCGATTCCTCTGCCCCTCTCGGAGAGCCCGGCAAGCTACCGAGAGGATCTCGCCCGCAAGGCAGAGCCTGGCAAGCTCCCCGTGACGTATTCGATATGCCAAACACAGCCACAACAAGTCTCACAATGGAGACGTTACTGGGCCCGCTCGAGCAAATCGATGAACAATGGGAGGACCGTGACCGTGACCCAGTGACCTGCTGTCTATTTCAAAGCTGTCACTCATTGTTCACATCAAATCTGGCAGCGGTATTTTCAGCTGCTGCAATTCTGAACACATACGCACACACACACACACATACACATACAGTTCACAGAGGACAGTGCTGGCACGAGCCACCCTGGGGGTCCAAGGACCTGTGACGAATCCTCATCCACCAGCCCCGGAAACTGACTTGCCCGGTGGCTCGACAGCCTGGGAGGCGAGGCCCAACCCCGCTGCTGGAAACGCCCTTCTGCGGGCACCGACCCTCCGCTCCGCTCACAGGGCTTTCTTCCATCAGAGCTTGACTCTGCAGGGTCTCTTTAGAGAAGGGGCCGCTCCCAGTGGTCCTGGGGCTCAGGGTCTCTGCTGGCCCAGCTGAGGCTCTGGGGACGGGGTGTGTGTGGACGCGGTGCCGGCCCGGCTGACCCAGCCAAGGCACGCGCTGCCCACGTCCCCAGCCCAAAGCCCTTTCTCGGCTTGGCTGGCTGAGGGGCCACACCCAGTGGGTCAGGAAACCATACGTGGGATCGGGGATGCGAACCAGGCTGGCCACGTGCCCCGCAAGCACGTCCACCCGGTGGCATCTCGCTGGCCCCATCAGCCAATATTCTTTTTTTTTTTTTTTTAAATGCTTTTTGGGCTACACCCAGCGATGCTCAGGGGTTACCTCCTGGCCCTGCACTCAGGAATCACTCCTGGAAGTGCTCGGGGGACCCTGTGGGGTGCTGGGAATCGAACCCGGGTTGGCCGTGTGCTATCGCTCCAGCCCTCAGCCAAAATCCGTAACAAGACGAAGCTGACCAGGAAAGTACTTTCTGCTTCTACTTCTGTGCGAGTTTCACGGAATTTAGACCCGACCAAGTTACAGACCTGCTCCTCCGAGCTCCCGGGGTCCCCTCGGGGGCTCTGCAGACTCCCTTCCCCCGGCCCCTCTCTCTCGCCTCCCTTCCCTGGAACCTTCCGGGGGCAGAGGGCGGGCCGGGGCGCTGACCTGCATGGGGTTGATCTGCACGGAGCGCTCGAAGCAGGCGGCGCAGTCGCGGAACTGGCGGTGGCGCAGGTGTAGGAGGCCCTTGCAGCGCTGGGCGCGGGCACTGCGGTGGCCCGAGAGCTCCCAGGCCCGGTCGTAGCAGCTCTGGTCCCCCAGCACGTCGCCCAGCAGGCAGTACAGGCTGGGCGTCTCCTTCTTGGCCAGCTCCTGCCTCAGGATCTCCTCGGCCTGCAGGAAGGACAGAAAACCCCAGCGGCCTCAGTGGGGGCGTCTTGCTGTCGGTGGAGCCCGGCACGGCCTGTGTGCCAGGCCACCCCGAGTTTGGTTTGCGAAGCCTGGGAGGAGACGTGGGCCGGGGGCCGAGTAAGAGGAGCCCACGGAGGACACAGAAGGCAGGGACAGGTCAGTGTTCCCTTTGTTTCCCAAGAGGATCTGTCTGGGGGCCGGAGAGATGGCCCAGTGGTTAGGGTGCTGGCCTTGCATCTGCTTACC
Source organism: Sorex fumeus (assembly GCF_029834395.1). Classification (NCBI taxonomy): domain Eukaryota; kingdom Metazoa; phylum Chordata; class Mammalia; order Eulipotyphla; family Soricidae; genus Sorex; species Sorex fumeus. The sequence continues at coordinate 4,556,421 of NW_026606063.1, forward strand.
CTGGCTCGATCTCTGGCACCACAGGGGTCAGAGCCAGGAACAGTCCCTGAGCACTGCCAGGCGTGAACTCAAGACAGAAAGTTAACCAAGAATAGCCGAGATAAGTACCAGGAGGTTCACTCCATGGCTTGGAGGCCAGCCGCACATGCTGAGGGAGAAGGCAGCTCAGATAGAGAGGGGAGCACCAAGTAAAGGGTGTTGGGAGGATGGGAGGATCTTCCCAGGATAGGAGATGTGTGCTGAGAGTGGACTGTGGACCAAACATGATTGTCACCCAATGCCTCCTTTGCAAACCACAGCACCCAAAAGGAGAGAGAGAACAGAAGGGAATGCCCTGCCACAGAGGCAGGGGGGGATGGGGGGACGGGGGTGGGAGGGATACTGGGATCCGTGGTGGTGGGAAATGGGCACTGGTGGAAGGATGGATGGGTACTCGATCATTGTATAACTGAAACCCAAGCACAAAAATTTGTAAGTCTACAAATGTACCTCATGGTGTTTCATTAATAAAAATCTAAAAAAAAAATAATCAAAAAAAAAGAAAGTTAATCAGTGTTCAAAAGCTAATAAAATTAAAACTCAAGTGGAAATACTAAGCATCAGTCGGTATGCCCCTGCGCCCCTCCCCCCAAAAAAAAGTGGAACTGGCCCGTTTGGCCATTGACTAACAACGGGGCAAGGGGTGGAGTGACGTCCACTCAGTGGATTCTCCTCTGTACAAAAGCTCCAGGGGCACTGCCCAGGAGCCGCGCGGCTGGGGACAGACTCCCGAGGACATGCAGAGCACAGGGAGACCGAGGAAGTCCGCAGAACTCCCCGTGCGGAACTCCCCACAGGTCACCCGGGCGGGAGAGGAGAGCGGCCAGGCAAAGTGGGGCAGAGAGCTGGGGGCCCGGCACGCACACCAGTCACACGGCAGGAGGACGTACGCTGACAGAGACACGCCAAGACCGTCCCTGAGGCAGAGTGGGACACAGTCTTTGGGTTTGGTTCTGGGGCCACACCCGGCAGTGCTCTGGGCTTACTCCTGGCTCGGTGCTCAGGGCGCACTCCTGGTGGGGCTCGGGGACCAAACGGGAGGCCGGGGATTGAAGCCCCGGCCGGCCACACCCGAGGCGAGGCGAGCGCCCTCCCCGCCGTCCTGTGTCTCCAGCCCCCCGCAGGATTCTCGCAGAGATGATCTCATGGTGTAGCTCGAATGGAAACGAATTCTCCCTCCTTTCATTCGCCTGAAAATGTCTTTATTTCGCTTGCATCTAGGAGGGGCAGCTTCACTAGACCACGGTTCCTAACGGCCCGTCTCCCCATTCCTTTTCACGTCCAGTGATTTTTCATTAAACGATGAACAGAACAGGTAAAACGCCCGGGCCGGAGCCACAGCACAGCAGGCAGGGCGCTGGCCTTGGCCGTGGCGGGCCTGGGTTTGACCCTCGGCCCCCCTTACGGCCCCCGAGCCTGCCAGGGGCCGTGTGCGTGGGGGCAGGCACACAACGGTTCATGACTCAGAGCTCCGAGGGGAGACGACATCTCGCCTTCTGCTGCGAAGACGGGTGGGACTGGAGGCGAATGAGGGAGCCAAGAGGAGCGAGGTGACCTCACGCATCCCAAGCAAGGGATGCGCCACCCCCGACAGAAGCTGGGGAGGGGCAGGGAGAGGAACATTCTGACCACAGCCTGGGGCCGGGGCTCAGCGCTTAGGGGGCTTGCCCTGCCCGTGACCTGCCCTGTCATCATTCCTGACACCCCAGGGATGCCCCAACGTCGTCAGACCACAGTAAGGCCTGAGCACCGCCGGGTGTGGCCCCCAAATCCCAGGCAAGAGAAGTTTACGTTTTTTTGTTTTTTATTTTTTCGGTTTTTGGGTCACACCCAGTGATGCTCAGGGGTTCCTTCTGGCTCTGCACTCAGGAATTACTCCTGGCAGTGCTTGGGGGATCGTCTGGAATGCCAGGGATCGAACCCGGGTCGGCCGTGTGCAAGGCAAACGCCCTCCCCGCTGTGCTATCGCTCCAGCCCCAACAGTTTACATTCTTATGAACCAATGTTCGCGCAGTGGAAAAATGAAAGAGAAAGCAAGTCAAAGAATTCTTGCGGGCTGAAGCGAGTCCAGCAGGGAGGGCGCCTGTCTTGCACGCAGCCGTCCGGGTTTGACCCCCAGCACCCCAGATGGACCCCGAGCCCTGCCCTGCACCCCTCTAGCGGCCTGGCCAGAGAGCACTGGCCAGCGAGCACCTCTCCCAGGGATTCACCCTCTGGGCGACCAATGCCTCCGGGCGTGCGAGCATTTCACAGCCAGGCCTGGCGTGGGAAGCGCGGGTCCCCGCTCAGCAGGAGGCGGCCGCTAGCTTAGCGACTCCGGCCGGGGCTCTCCTTCCGTCCTGTCCCAGAGCGACCGACCCGCTGGAGGTGGGCGCACCTCCAGCTGCACTGCGGGCCCCTCACCCCGGGGTCTGTGTGGCTCCTCCCTGCAGGGCCAGAAGCTGCCCGGGCACCAGGGACCAGGTCGAACTTGTGGCCCGTTCCAGCAGCCAGGACAAGAGGCCACAGGCCAGAGCCAGAGAGACGTACGGCGAGGGGAGGGTACCTCCCAGCACGCGGCCCACCCGAGCCAGTCCCGGCAGCCCGTATGGTCCCCTGAGCCCACAGAGCCAGGAGAAACCCGGAGCACTGCCGGGTGCGGCCCCAAACAAACGCCACTAACCACGTTTCCAGCCCGAGGGGCACACCTAAGCGGCGCGTGGCCACCACGAACATGGGGCACTGGCAAGAATCCTGCCAGCCCCAAGAACTCCCTCCCCCACTCCCCCTACACACACGCACACACACACTTACATACTCACACACACACGCACGCACGCACTGGCACCCCATGCATCTGGGCGCACCCCACTGGCTAACCCCAAGAGCTCGAGGCTGGTGGGGAGGGCCCGAGGGAGGGGGTCCCAGCCGGTCAGCGCAAGGGAGCACTGGGCCTCGTTCCTCCAGCCCTAGCCCCCCGCGCTGTGCTCCAAGGGCGGCCGGCTCAGAACGGCCCTTCACTGCAGGCCGTAGGCGCGGCTGTGCTTGGCGAAACCCAGACTTTCCTGCATGGGTGGGATCAGGCCTGGCCTCCCGGGGCCACCTGGGGCCACCTGGTCGGAGTCACGGGGCTGCCTCGGGGCAGGCTGTCAGCCAGCAGAACCCCTGCCTTCACCTGCAGGGATGGGGGAAGGGCCGTGGGCGGCAGGGGGTCGGGGTGCTGGGCTGGACTCTGCATCAGCGCCAGGCCCGTTCCCGCGTCCCTGCAGAGGCAGCACTGGAAGGGGTGAAGTTGGCCCAGGACTCTGCCACGCTGGGCCGAGGAAGGTGGACGGCAGAGAGGAGCGACAGTGGTGGGGGGCAGAGGGGCCCCCCCAGACTCCTTCCAAGGGAGCTCCTGGTCCCAGTCCCCACTCCCGGGGTCAGGCGTCCACTCACTGCTCTGTATTCGCTGTGACCACCCCCAGGGCTCCCGCTGTGGGCACCCCTGGGTCAGGGCACCCGCTGTGACCATCCCCTACCCGGCCCGTCCCACACGGAGCGTGGGAGCGTCACACTCGGAAGGGTCGGGTGCTATCCCGGGCTGTCTGGGGTGGGTGAGGGGACAGGGGCTCAGATGCAGCCCGGTGAGTCTAAACTCGGTCACCAGAATCCTCCCCTTCACCCGTCAGGGGCAGAGCCAAGGAGACTCTGGGGTCCTGGTCCACGTTACGGCGACCACAGAGCACTTAAAGAGCATCGTGTAAGCACAGTCACAGGAGCACAATGATAAAGAGCAGACCCGGCGCACATACTTCACTCGCTGCCGGGTTCCCTCCGCACTGCCGGGGGTCCCCCCTTACTCCCCTCCCACCCCCCCCACCCCCCACACACACCGAACAAGCAAACAGTTAAAGGGGCCAGAGAGATGGCACAGTGGGGAGGGCGCCTGCCTTGCACACTGCTGATCGGGGTTCGATCCCCGGCATCCCATACGGTCCCCCCAGCCCCGCCAGGAGTGATCCCTGCGTGCAGGGCCAGGAGGAAGCCCTGAGCATCGCCAGGTGTGGCCGCGCCCCTCCCCCACCAATAAAAGAAATAAAACACTTGTAACTTAGAGAGAATTCTGTGCAGCTGGGCCACGAGGGCCCACAGAGGCCTCGAGGAGTCGGGAAGCCAGAGAAAGGCCGTCGGAAACACCCCTCGCCCATCCCCAGCCCTGCCGGCTCAAGGCTGGGGCTTGCACTTAAGGACCAAATCTACTCCCCAGAGTCAAGCTCTGTCCGGAGGTTTGCAGAAGCTGCTAGAGCGCGCCAGACAGTCGTAAGCAACTGAAAGCTAACGGAGGCGAGTGCGTGCTGGCCCCTGGCCACGCAGACCCGACCCGACACCATCAGGCAGGTACTCGCTCCCTTTCGAGCACTTCACGGGGAGCCCCTCAGCCAGAACGTCCGAGGCCCCCACGACAGGGGGGTGCATGCATGAGCCCCACAACACAGGCATGAGAATTCGATACTTTTCCCAAGTTGCCTTTTAAAAATGAATCACACCACTAAACACTGAAGGCAAGGATTAAAGGTTCACAAACTCATAGTGAAATCACAGCACGGTGACAGCCACTGGCCCGGGGCCAAACACGGACAGAAAGAATCTCGGCTGCTCTCGAAATAAAACATTTGCTTCCAACGTGAAGCGAGCCTTCGAGGTCTACAGTCAAACCCGCAAAGGCGGCACTGGAAAAAGCAACAGAGCCGGGAAGGTGTTTCCGGGACAGACAAAATGCTCGATTCAACCTTTAAAATCGAGACTTGAGGGGCCGGAGTGACAGCCCAGCAGGTAGGGGCCCGACCTGCACCTGGGTTTGAGCCCGGCCCCCGGTCTGGTTACCTGAGCACAGCGGGGGGTGCCCCAAACCAACCAACCCAAGAGAAATGCAATGACCACAATCCAAGTTTCAGGGACGTTCGACCCACAGCAGATCTAGGCGAGGCGGGGACTGTCCCTGCAAGGAACAGACGCACGTCGCTTGGGGGGTGGCCTGCGGTCTTTCTTAAAGGTCCCCTGCAAATTCAAAAGAATCCCTAAGACGGCCAAGAGCAAGCTCAGGGTGGCACGGGGAGAACAGGGTTCGAGCGCCAGGAGCCAGCCCAGCCGGGCCCAACCCCGTCCCCAGCAAGACCCCAATCAGCGAACAGCAACGTCACTCGGGCCAGAGTCACGCCAGGCTCTAAAGGGACGGCAGCCCCACGACACCCTTCCTCCTGCGCCGGTCACTCAGACCCCTCCAACCCTCACCCACCCACAGCCCCTCCGACACCCACACTCACTCAGTCCCAGCACCCTCCCGATGCCCCACAGGGAGCGACAGGGGCTCCGTCTAGCAGATCAGGCTGCAGGGACCCGCCACTCCCCCAACTGCTATTCTAGCAATCACGACGCTTTGGTCAATGCTGGAAACGGGCCACAGTTGAGTGTACCTTTTCGATTTAGTTCCTGACCTGTGAGAAGAACCAGGCCCGTGAGGAGGGCTGTACCGGTTCTGCGCTCCCCTGGCCGTTGCTAAACACCCCTGAGGGCGGAGGGTCACCGGGTGGGAGGGCGTTTGCCTTGTATGGGGCCAGCCTGAGTTTGGTCCCCCAAGCACCGCCAGAAGTGATCCCCGAGCACGGAGCTGGGAGTCAGCCCTGAGCACAGAGCCAGGAGTGAGCACAGAGCCGGGAGTCAGCCCTGAGCACAGAGCTGGGAGTCAGCCCTGAACAGAGCTGGGAGTGATCCTTGAACAGCACCTGGTTTACCCAGAAACCAGAGTTAAACAAAACCCCAAATTCCCTTCATTCACGAGGGCAAGCCAACAGCTGAGAAACAGGCCAGTGCACCACCCCTAGAGCACGGTGGGGAGGGCGGGCTGGGTGCTCACCCACCGCACTCGGTCCCAGGCCGTGGCTCTTCCGAAGGACCTCCCGCCAGCTGAGTGCCCGGGAGGCGGTGGCTGAGCCATGCCGCCCTCTGGCTCTGCGCTCAGGGTCCCTCCCGGTGGGGCGGGGCTCCCTGCGTGCTGCCTCGGTCGAACCCGGGTCGGCCGTGTGCGAGGCGAGCGCCCTCCCCGCTGAGCTGTGGCTCCAAGGACCCCCCTTCTGAGAGTTCACTCTGTGCTCGTGCTCCAGGAAGCCAGGGAAGCAAAGCGACCAAAATGCCCCCTCGCCCCCGCAGAAGAGACGGTTCCCGGGGCCGGAGCGTGGCCGGAGGCGGAGTCGGGCCCGGCCTCTCTCCTAGACGGACAGACACCCCCCCCCCCCCACACCTGCAGAAGGCCCAGCAGGAAGCGGCAGTTAAAAATACATTCAAGAAGGTTCCTGGGCCGTGAACGTGGGAGCGTGAATGGGCCGAACGTGGGCTGGAAAAGACGCGAGTTGAGAAGCTCCGAGCACGGCCCAGATGCAGCCCCCCGCCCCCGCCCCCGCCCCGCCCCTTCCCGTGCGCCCGGGCCCCCCATACCTTCCCGTGCTGCCCGGATCTCTCGTAGCAGATGACGACGTCTTCCCACATCTCCAGCTTCTTGAAGATCTGCAGCGCCGAGCTTGTGCATCCCAGCTCCACGAGCAGACCCGCCAGCAGGCGCTGCAGACGGTGAACACGTCCTGCTGGGCAGGGCCCGACCCGGGGACGGACCCCTCCCGCCTCCCGGCGCGTCCCCCGAGCTGACCAGGAGCGCGGGGCGGTTCAGGCTTCTTTAGGACGGGTGCGGTTACCTAAGAACCGCTCAGAAATCTCAACAGGCAAACCAACACCTTCCCCGAAGAAGACCAGAGGGACATGCAGGAGCTGGAAGGGCTCAGCCTGCACACAGCCCAGCCACGCTGGAGCCCCCAATCCCGGCCCAGGGCTGACCCCTGAGCACAGCTGGGTGTGGCCCCCAAACTAAACACACCAGCAAAAAACACAGAACGACTGGAAAAGTCTGTTTCCGGCCTCAGCGAGATTCTATTAGGACCCTCTGTGGCTGTTGAGCTGAGCACTGGCACAGCCTCTGTTAACGCCGGGGGAGGGGGGCGGGGCTGGCAACGGCCCTCACCCGGGGGCACTGTGGGTGGGAAGACGGGTGAGCCTCCAGATCTCAGCGACAGGACGCAGTCAGCACCCCTCTCTCCTCTCCCTCTCTCCAAGAAGCAGCCGGCCTCCTCTCTCTCCGTCTCAGGTACCTATCTCCTGATTGACTTATTCTGGGGGCCGATGCAAGGAACTGTGTCTGGCTTGGTGCTCAGGGGTCACTGCTGCTGGTGCCAGGGATCAAACCTGGGGCTCTCGCAGGCTGAGCCTATGCTCCGGTGCTCCGTGCCACTACCCAACCATAATTCTATCTATCTTTCTTTTTTTTTGGGGGGGGGGTCACACTTGATGAGGCTCAGGGGTTACCCCTGGCTCTGCACTCAGGATCTGCACTCAGGAATTACTCCTGGCAGTGCTTGGGGGGCATACGGGATCCCGGGAATCGAACTCAGGTCGGCTGCTTGCGAGGCAAACGCCCTACCCGCTGTGCTGTGCTACTGCTCCGGGCCCCCCACAATTCCATCCTCATGAAAATGAGTATTTATCTGACCACCGAAAGATGGGTAAATCCCCAGCGCCGTGGGCAGACCAAGGAAACATTTGGTCTAAATTGCACGCGAACAGTTTGCTGTTCTCGCAATGCTTCTGTTCGGAACAGATCGAAGCGACGCCCACCAGACACACGTTCTGTCTACAACGGCGGCCCCGAGTCTGCGGTGTTCACCCACCACAAACCACAGGGCCCAGAGCACTGATGCTTCACGGGGCGGGACCCGACAGGTGTCAAAGCGTTTCGCTTAGTCACTTCTTCCCGATGAGCTGCTCCCTTGCGTGACTCTGCCCCCACCCGGCCGTGCTCAGGGCTCACCCCAGGCAGTGCTCGGCAGACCCACACGGGCGCCGAGGACCCCAGCCAGCTGACCCTCGCGAGGCAGCGCCCTCCCCGGCCCGGCGACACCAGCAGAAGTACCTGCACGGCCCAGTGCGGCGGGACACGGCAGCAGTGGAAGACCTTGAGGCGCTCCAGGACGGACGTCGTCACATCTTCAAACTGGTCCGCCAGAGCCTTGGTGCAAACGTCAGAACGGATCGGCGTCATGACTTTTGCACAGACACACAGTTTTGTTTCGGGGCCACACCTGCTGGTGCGCAGGGCTTACTCCTGGCTCTGTGCTCAGGGGACCACAGGGGTTGTCAGGGGTCGAAGCTGAGAGTCAGCCACGTGCAGGCAAGCGTGCCCCCCCCCCCCCCCCGAGGTACTATCGCTCCAGCGGCCGAACATGACTCTCTGCTGTTGTCAGCGTGATACTGATGTCCCGGCGGGGAGACCAAGCCCAGGGCCCGGTTCTGGTCGCCGGCACACACCAACACCACCGTAGGCCCGGAGTAGCCCCCGAGCACCACGCGGTGCGACCCCGGACACAACAAACACAGGAGAGACAACGAGTAAATAAATCACAAGACCACGAAATCAATCTATGAAGAAGAGCTGTGGGTCTTTCTTTTTTCCTTAAGTTATTCTTAGAAATACTCGAAAATGCTCTCAGGAGCATGGACACAGACACGTCCAGCACCCGACCCGCCCAGGGCTCCCTCCTGCCTGCTGCCCGGGGCTCCCGCCCGCCCGCCCGCCTGCCAGGGGCACTCACCTGCCCGCCCGCTGCCCGGGGCACCCACCTGCGTCTGCCGCAGCGCCCGTTCCATGCGCCGTGAGCTGCCACGCTCCAGCTTCGTCCGCAGGATGAGGGCTGCCGTGTGCACGGCCCAGAACTTGGGCTGCGAGAGCAAACACTGCAGGGGAGGCCGAGAGAGAAGGGGGTGAGCTCCGGGCCCCCGCAGCGGGGCGCGACCGGGATTCACCAAAGCACCACAGGTACCCGGAAGCCCCGAGGTGGGAGACCGTCAGGACTGCAAACACCCCCCGAGCACGGGACGGCAGGGAGGGCGCCCACCTTGCACGCTGCCAATGCAGGGTCAACGCTCCATGGTCCCCCACACTCTCGGGGGGTGACCCCGGAACACAGGGTCAGGAGCAACCCCTGAGCACTGCCGGGTGAGTCCCAGAAACCAACACCACACAAACCAGAAAACGCCACAAACCCTAACGACGCCAAAGGCTCTGCCTGGCCAGGGCCCAAGGCCCCAGAACGTGGCAAGAGAAACGTGCCGGGACCGAGGGCCAGGCCTGGCCGCTCCACAGGACACACGCATGTCCCCCCGATGGGCCGGCCGCAGCGGGAGAGGCGGTCTGAGAGGCTGGTGGCCGGGCTGTGGCAGCCACAAAGGCGCGGGCCGAAGACGGAGCCGAGACAAGGGGAGAGACGATTCCGGGTGGCTGCACGCCCTCGCGTCTGACTGAGGACGACCCTAACACACGAGGGTAACAGCACTTCCTACTCTTGACAGTAACTGAAGGTTTTTAGGGAGCAAAGAGGCTTTTACTCTCCGTCCTTTCCCGCTCGCTGAAGTATCCAACACAGCACGTAGCTTTCTCACCTCACGTATGTGTTCTAAGTCACTGTAATACCACGTCTCTTCCTCTATGAAAGAACCAATTTAGTTGAGTCATTCTTCCCCACCCCTCCCTCCTTTTTGGGTCACACCCGGCAATGCTCAGGCGTTATTCCTGGCTCTGCACTCAAGAATTACTCCTGGCGGTGCTCAGGGGACCATATGGGATGCTGGGATTCGAACCCGGGTCGGTCGTGTGCAAGGCAAACGCCCTACCCGCTGTGCTATCTATACTCCAGGCCCAAGAGTCATTCTTTTCAAATGCTATTTAGCACTCCATCAAATGACTGAGACTTGATGCTCAGACTTACCCTTTCGGGGGATAATCAAGTTCTTTTGAGCCTGGCGGTGGTGGTTGTGTTATTTTGCTATCACGTTTAACACTAGAGAATATAAATCTACAGGCAGGATTGCTCCCTTATAAGTTCACAAGTAGAAATTTTAATTAAATTTTACTTTGAATAAAAAAAAAAAAGAGAAAGAGGAGGGGTTGGTGTGATAGCACATTTGCCTTGCGCGGTGCTAACCTGAGTTCAATCCCCAGCATCCCATATGGGCCCCCAAGCCACTGGGGGTGATTCCTGAGTGCAGAGCCAGGAGTAATCCCTGCGCATCATCGGGTGTGACAGAGAGAGAGAGAGACACACAAGATGACCATCCTTACTTTCTCTGGCTTTAAATAATTAACAGTGTCTGGATCACACCCCGGGCAGTGCTCAGGGATCACTCCTGGTGTGGCCTGGGGACCCTGCAAGACGCGAGCGATTAACCGGCCTGCTGAACCGTCTCACCGGCCTGTGGCTGGGGCTTGGGAGCGCCACTGGCGAAATGCTTGGCCGCCGTGACCTGAAAGTGTCAGGTGCCGCATCCTTTGGTCATGGTCCCAGCCATCAGAGTCCCCTCATCAAAGTTCCACTGTCTTTCCAGTCCTCGTCGTCCTCGTCGTAGTCCTACTCTCTTCTCTTTCTCCTTACGGCACCGTTTTAGAGAGACCAAGAAGGGTGGGCTGAACATCGTCATGACAACAAACAGAGGTAAAGCCCCTCCTTCTGGGGAAGTTCTAGATGAACTCAAGGACAAGATCTCCTCATCCGAGCGTTCAGCACACCAGATTACGAGGAGACCCGCTCAAGGGCGGGATTCCATCCAGGGTGCGTGGCCTTCTCCTTTCCTCGGCTGGTAATCCATTTAAACAACCACAGTCAATTTACTTCTCGTAGTATTTCTAGTCATTTTGCATGGACACAGTAAGAGATATAGTGAGCTTAAAGGCTGGCTCTTCCTGGGAACGACTCGCTAGATGTCCCGGACCACAGTCATCAGGCAGGTGAGTCTTTCCTAACCCCAGCAGGGTCCTTATTCAGTTCCTTCTTTTTGGATCATGACAGACTTCGTTCCATGACCATGCTCTTAACTTTTTTTTTTGGCTTTTTGGGTCACACCCAGCAATGCACAGGGGTCCCTCCTGGCTCTTCACTCAGGAATCACTCCTGGCGGTGCTCTGGGGACCATATGGGATGCTGGGAGTCGAACCTGGGTTGGCCACATGCAAGGCAAACGCCCTCCCCGCTGTGCTATTGCTCCAGTCCCCTTAACTTAACGTACTTATGGTGCTTAGCTTCTCCTTTCGAAGCCAGGGGAGCTTACTGCTTGCCCTGGGTCCATCCAGTCCCTTGGTCGGGACTCTCCTTTTGGGAGTATTAGGAAGTCAGGAAAACGGAGGCTTAAGTCAGGTAAATATGATGGATGCCCAGGAGTAACCACTATTTCAAGTCAATTACACTCCCATTTACACAAGCTTAGCATCGACCGTCTTCCTGTGTACACAAAAAGGACATCGCTAAACCGTGCAAGTGACGTAACGGAAAGAGAAAAGCAACGTAGGAGTATTAGTGCCCGATGGAACTGGGTGTGCCTCAGGGGCACTGTTGTGGGAGTAACCCAATACACCTCAGCTCCCTGCGGGAGGAGCAAGGACAACCCGATGTTGTCCCCAACAGAGGAGGAAGAACAGGAAGGAGAACAGACACTGGCGGAGGTTTACGGGCGCCCGGGCAGCGCTGGGGCGCTGATTCTGCGCCTTGATATGCTGACACGCGCTTGTGACCGTGTCACCTGCACTACAGGAATAATTTCCTGGGAAAAGATCAAGGAAAGAGAAACGCACCCAGTCCCGCCTGGCTTCTCTCCTTCCCCCCCTCGGCCGGGCTCCGGGCAGACCCAGGCAGGCTGCCAGGATCACTCACAAAGCAGCGAAACTTCCGCCAATGAAACCGACACCTGAATGAACCGCGCAACAATGAGAGGAAATGGACAGCACAACCGAGTGCCACGCCGGGCGCATCGGGGAGGAAGGGACGCAGGGGAGACGGCTAATTTTAGACGGCACTCGGTGGCGCCCAGGGCCTGCCTCGCAGACGCCGTGTGACTCGGACTCTCCCAGTGCCCTGAAGCGGGCAGCCCGGCGTCCCGGGAACGGCCCGAGGCCACAACCTCCCAAGTGCCAAGTGCTCCTTCAGGACTAGCTTTGCCCCACAGGGCTTAGTCAGGGCCTTTCCTCGAAGCAAGCCACATTCAACGTGGAAATGGCTGGACGCTCTCTCCAACAAGCAACCCCGCCACAGCTGCAGTGAACTAGGATGTCTGTCGGAACTGAGCAACCGGGCCAAGCACCCTTCTTGCATCATGCAGGAAATCGTTTTTTGGGGAGGCAGGGAAGTTTGGGGCCACACCAGCTGGGGGTGGAATCAGGGTCGCCCTTGAGCCAGGCGACACCTTGGCCCCTGTACTGTCACTGGCCTATGCAGGAAATCTTGCCTGGGGGACAGCAAGGGCGTGGGGCTGCTCCCCGCAGTGCTCAGGGCATCATGTGCCTGCAGGGATGAATGTCTGCAAGACAAGCACCACAGCCCGGGACGTTCTCTCTGGCCCTATGCAGAAATCTTTTTTTAAGTAGCTTTTAGTTCTTGAGCCCACACCCGGAGCTCAGGGGACCATATGGGATGCCGGGGACCAAACGTGGGTCAGCCGCGGGCAAGGCCAACGCCCTCCCTCTGCCCCTCTGTGCAGGGTCTTGGCCACAGCCTAACCCCATGCCGGGCCCCACGGGGGGCTCTGTGGCCAGGGGTGACCCCTGGGTGCTGCTCCTCGCTGCCCCCCATGCCAAGGGGACAGGTTGGTGACCAGCGTGGGGCACGTCACTACACCCTCCCAGCGCCCTGAACTCCTGACACCAATGTCCAGCCCCATGAGCTAGGGCGCCCCCAGGCCTCTAAGGACGGCGGCTGCAGCCCTGATCAAGCCCTGAGTGGGGCAGGGCGGATGGGCAGCATGGATGGGCCCTGCCCACCAGGTCAGCAGCGGCGGAAGGGGACCTGACAGCTCTGACCTGAGAAGCAGCCAAGACACAAAACAGTCCAGATGCACCTGGACCGTCCCCGAGCTGAATGCTCACTTGGACATCTTGGCCCGGTGGCCAGACGGCGGCAGGGAGGGGGCGGGGGCCCGCTTGGACCCCCTGGCACGGAACAGCCCCTGCAGGGCGGGATCCCTGAGCAGAGCACGGCGGGGGCCCGGACCCACGCCCCAGTTGCTGTACCATGAGCACTTCCTTGGGCTCGGCCGAGACCCGGCTCTGCTCCTCGCAGAGGCCCTCTGGGCTCTAGAATATTTCAAGCGCCAAGCGCAGTCTTATCAATCCTCTTCTTTTCAGTTTTTTTATTTTTGTGTGTGTGTTTTGGTTTCGGTTTGCCTCTGGGCCACACCTGGCGGTGCTCAGGGCTGACTCCTGGCCCCAAGTTAAAATTCAGAGTGGAGAGACAGGACCGAGGGAAGGAACTGCCCCAATCCCATCCCAAGCACCCCAGGAGTGAGCCCCGAGCCCAGCCGCGCTGGCTGCAGCACCCCAACCCCAAACAACCAAAAACGAAGAGTCTGAACCTGAAGCGAGAAGCACACACCGCCCCCAGGGGGAAAAAGGGCCTGTGACCCCACGTCCTCCCCCCCCCCCCCACGAGGCAAAGGGGCACAGGCCAGAAGCAGAAAGGAGAGGCAGGACTCACAGCCGTGAAAGCCAGAAGCTCCTCCTCCGTCAGCTTGTGCACCGGGTTATTCTTCTGGAAATTTGTGCTTTAACAGACAAAAAAAAAAAAAAAACAAAAAAAAGTCACGCATCAATTCAAAACTACAGGTTTTTTTAAAATTTTTTTTATTTTATTTTTTTGCTTTTTGGGTCACACCTGGCGATGCACAGGGGTTACTCCTGGCTCTACACTCAGGCAGTGCTCAGGGGACCATATGGGATGCTGGGAATCGAACCTGGGCCGGCTGCGTGCAAGGCAAACGCCCTACCCGCTGTGCTATCCCTTCAGCCCCAAAACTACAGGTTTTAAGGAACAAAATACAACGATCTTCGACATGACAGAGGACACGTAAACATCTGAAGGCACACATTTTGCTATTATTGTACAATTTACAACGTATGTGAGCTTCCCAAACTGAAATACAATCTCTTCGTCAGAAACAGGCTCAAGTGTTCAGGGATCAGAGCACCGTGGCCCGAGGTGGCCAGAGGTGGGCGGTCCCGGAGGGGGCTAAAAAGTTGGGGCGTGGAGAAGCCCGTCACCACAGATTCCAGGCTTGGAAAACCCACGCGGGGCACCGGAAACAGAGAATCCCAACCAGGGGCGGGAAAGAGAGCCGAGCAGGCAGGGCGCTCGTTGTCCCCCACGCGGTCAGGCGGGTTCAATCCCTGGCACCCCACATCGATCGTCCCCGAGCCAGGAGTCAGCCCTGAACACAGCCGGGTGTGGCCCCAAAGCACAAACCAACCCCCCAAATGTAAGTGCAGTGCACAAGTGCAGGCACACACGAGTGTTCACAGCGCCCGGCACTTGCAGCTTTGGCTCCAGTTCTGAAATTACTCTGACGAGCTGGAGCGATAGCACAGCGGGGAGGGCGTTTGCCTTGCACACAGCAAACCCGAGTTCGATTCCCGGCATCTCATATGGTCCCCCGAGCACTGTCAGGAGTAATTCCTGAATGCATGAGCCAGGAGTAACCCCTGAGCGTCGCCGGGTGTGACCCAAGAAGCAAAAAAAAAAAAAAAAAAGAAAAAAAAAGAAATTATTCTGAAAGGTTAGAGGGAAGGGACCCGCCAGGATTTCCACTCCACACTAGGGCCCCCCGGGGAACTAAAGGACAGTGCTGCTCTTTGACACGGACGGGTCTTCCCACACAGTCACGGTCGCCTACTTTCTTTTTTTGCATGTTTATATTTTTATGACTTACAGCAGTTTTAAAGGGATGCTGCCAGTCTCATACAAAACAATGTCGCCTATTTTAAATACTTATCACTGAACAAAGAAGACAGCTGAGGGCCTTCCCACTGAGAGAGAGTGAGGGGCTGGAGCGACAGGGCCCGGGGACGACCCCCGCATCCCATATGGCCCCTGAGGCCCACCAGGCGTGATTGCTGAGCACAGAACAGGAGTCAGCCCTGAGCACTGCCGGGGGTGGCCCAAAACACAGCAGAAAAAGCTTTTCAGGGGCTGGAGCAATAGCACGGCGGGGAGGGCGTTTGCCTTGCACGCGGCCGACCCGGGTTTGATCCCCGGCATCCCATATGGTCCCCTGAGCACCGCCAGGGGTAATTCCTGAGTGCAGGGCCAGGAGTAACCCCTGAGCATCGCCGGGTGTGACCCCCCTCCCCCCAAAAAAAGAAAAAAGAAAAAAAGAAAAGAAAAAGGTTTTCAAAGAGGACGAGCAGCCCTGAGGGGCCCAGCCTCCTCCCCGCCCTGCAGAGCACCAGGACCCCGCGCTCACCAGACCCCCAGGACCACGGCCAGCTCCTCGGCGCACAGGTCGGGCGTCCCGCGGTGCTCGCCGTCCGCCAACTTCACGCTGTCCAGCACCGTGTCATCGTCCAGCTGCAGGTCCTGCGCGGCACGGGGAGGGTGGACGGGAACAGCGCCCCATCAGTCTCTGCTGCGGCCCGCGGCTCACCCTGCTCCCACCCCCCGCACCTGCCACAGGTGATTCCTGAGCACAGAGCCAGGAGTCAGCCCTGAGCACTGTCAGGTGTGGCCCCAAGGGGGGGTGATTTTCTCTACTGTATGAGAGATTTCAAAAACACCCACTGGAGAACTGGGACTTCTGGGGCCGGAGGGATGGGACAGTGGGTGAGGCGGGGCTGGCCAGGTTCGATCCCAGCATCCCCTCGGGCCCCCGAGCCCCACCCGGAGCGAGGCCTGAGCGCGGAGCCTCCCTGAGTAGCCCCCAAACAAACGGCAACAAACAGAGGGGATTCTTGAGGTCAGAGTGACAGGACTGTGGACCGGGCACTTGCCCTGCATGGGCCGAGTTGGGTTCCATCCCAGGACCCCCAGGACCCTGTGTGGTCCCCCGAGCCCCGCCGGGAGTGACCCCTGAACAGAGGCAGGAGGGAGCCCTGAGCACCGCCATGTGTGGCCCAAACAAAAACAAGCAGTCGAGAAGAATGCTGAGTCCGGGGGGGGGGCGGGGGGCAGAGAGGGGCTGGGGCAGGGGAGTGGCCCCCAAACAAGAAGAAGAAGCCTGAACCCACTCGCTCTAGGACGGCGCCGAGGAAAGGGCCGCAGCTGACACAAGAGCGTTCCCAGGGGAGCAAGGGGGTTCCCCCCCCCCAGCACTGACGCCCTCAGGGAACGGGCCGGCCGTCCCCTGCGGCTCGAGTCCGCTTTCTGCACAACCCTGGCAATAGCAAACCCGAGCACTTAACCAAGAGCATCGAAAACATGTTTACAGACGCAAGAATCACAGTCCGAGCAGCGAGATGCAGAAGAGCCCCAGCTGAGCACTGTCCCCCGAGCCCCCGACCAGAAGTGGCCCTGTACCTCACGGCTCACTAGAGCGATGCCCAGTGCTCAGCCACACGCAGCAGTGACCCGAGGGCACCCGAGGGGGCTGAGGGGCCGGCAGCACTCCGGGGCGCAGGCCCCAGGCCGATCCAGCACCGAGCCCCAGCACCCTCCCAAAGGCGCCTGGGTGACAGCAGAGCCGGCAGGGCGGGTAGGGGCGCGGGGGACGAGGCCACTTGTGCGGGCCCCGGGTTCCAGCCCCAGCAGAAGCCAAAGCAGAGGCCGCCCCGAGCTTTGGAATTCTAGAAAATGCTGCTGGAATGCAGAGCAGATGAGGGTCAGGGCCGGGGAACAGCAGCTGGGATCTGTCTGCGCTGGATCCCAAAACCGCGGGGTCTCGTGGGCACACGGAGAGCCACTGTGGGAAGTCGTGGCCCCCGGGGTGCTTCTGCCCCCCCCAGACCTCAGGCAGCCCCTGGAAATAATGAACAAACACGCGCTTTTTTTTTTCTTTTTGGGTCAAACCCAGCAATGCTCAGGGGTTCCTCCTGGCTTTGCACTCAGAATTACTCCTGGCGGTGCTTGGGGGACCCTGTGGGATGCTGGGAATCGAACCCGTTTGCGCGCAAGGCAACCGCCCTCCTGCTACTGCTCCAGCAACAACACACGCTTTTTATTCGCTGCAAGTCTGTCCTCAACAGCAGGAAATTTGGGGCAGGGCGCTTGCCTTATACCAGCCAGCCTGGGCTGGAGCCCGGCACCCCACGACTGACCCCTGAGTGCAGAGTCCCGGGGGGGGGGGGGGGGGCAAAGCACTTTCTAGAAGATTTCCCGAAAGAACAATAAAAGCACAGGAAAAAAGCATAGAAGCCTCAAAGCCCTGGCGTGGTCCGGCCAGAGCGTGCTCCGCTCCCGGAGAAACCGCAGCCCCACGCCCCACACCCAGGGGTGCTGCAGAGGGGCCCCAACTCCCAGCCCACCCCACACCCTTCTCCAGCAGGACCGGCAGCTGCACAGTGCCCCCTGGTGGCCACGCATCTTCGGAAAACCGGCAAACCCCAAAAGCATCCCTGGGGTCAACATCCCTGGACAGGGGCCGGGTGCAGCCCACAATGCGCCCAGTCTCGGAGGTGAGGTGCACCTTGGGCCTAGACTCTTGGGACCACCGCGCAGTTCTAGAACCTTTAAAACTCCCGATTGCCAACAGCCAACCGCACTGACGCTGGCCTGGGCTCAGATGCTTCAAACAAACGTGACCCAGGAAAAATCTCGCTGAGACTAGCTTCACGATGAAGCTGAGACTAGCTCCCATCCCAAGCACTTCTTCGGGGGCGGGGTGGGCGGGAGGGGGCCAGCCCGCGATGCTCAGGGCTCATTCCCGCTTCAAAGCCCTCGTCCTGTGTCTGGCTCTGGTTTGGAGCCTGCGACGGCTCCTTTTGTTTCTCCTGAGGATCCCCCTGTGCTGCTCAGGGGACCGTGGGCAGAGCCGTGGGCTGTGCCCGGGTCAGCCACGGGCAGCCCTGATGCCCTGGATCAGTTGCCAGGCTCTCACCCTCCTGGATGGCCAGGACAGCACAAGAGCCCAAGCGCCTGGCCCTGCCCGAGGCTCCCCCACAGGCCAGCGCTGGCCACAGAAACCTGATCTGTCAGACACACGCAAGGGCGCGAGAGAACATCAACTGTCATCCAGATCTTCCAAGCGCTCGCCCGGCTCTTTCCGGAACCAGCAGAGTGGGCCCCCAGAGTCAGAGCTCGGGGTTCACTCCCGGCACCGCAGGAGAAGCCCCAAAGCCCAAGTCAAAGCACCCAGCAATGAGCAGTGCACGCCATCCCGGTACCTTGGTTAAGTGCTCCCGCGGAGTCGGGGCGGGGCTGAACTCTTGTTCTTCGAGGGCGGCCCCCTCCCGCCGGACGTCCAGAACAAGCTGCGCCACGTAATTCTCCTGGAACCGCGTCCTTTTCCCCAAAGCGCCTGCGGGAAACGTAAAATGTCGTCACCGGTTTCTCGGTCAAACCAACTGCCCGCTCGAGAACATTCTTGATATGCGCCGGGTGCTGACTGTCCCCTGAGCCCCATCAGGCGCGATCCCGAGTCCAGAGCCCAGAGTGGGTCCTGAGCACGGCCCGGCTGGCCCACGGAACAAGCCCAACGCCCGCCCGAGATACAGAGCGGGTCCAAGGCGAGTTCACGCAACCGTGTCTGCCGAGCGCCGCCAAGAGGCGTGTCCAGGGAGAAAGAACATTTATCATTTCACGCGGGTCCTAAACCTGAAAGAATTCAGTAACATCTTCTTTACAACGCCGAGACCGAGACACGGAGAATCAAATCCCCGCCCCCCACCCCACCCTCACCCGTCAGGTCGATGCGCAGCTTGCTGATGCCCTGGGCGATGTCCAGCTGCTCTTTGGCCTTCTTGTACTCGTAGTAACACAGAAGCGTGTGGGCACACTCCAGGTGGAACTGCACGGCCAGGCAGCGGCCGCCGGCGCCCTCAAACAGATGCTCCAGTTTCCTCACTGCCAAACAAAGGGTGACCCGGACTTGGGGGCCAGGAGTCTCCGACGGGCAGGGCCCTCGCCACACAGGCCGCTAGCCGGGCCCACTCCCTGGCACCCCACCGGGCCCCCGAGCCCCGCCAAGAGTAATCTGGGTGAGTGGTGTCGTCCCCTTCACACCCCGGAACAGAACCTTCTGGTCCCTGAGCGAGTCCCAACCACACCACAAAGCTCAGCTCTCCCTGATGGTCACGATGGTCACACCTGACTGTCCCAAGCACAAAGTCGGGGCGGGCCGCGCCCATCACTCCCGGCCACCCACTCCTGCAGGGGCCCATTGGGGGTATCAGTCCCCATCACCTGGACCCCAGCGCGTGCCGGCAGCCCGGTACCCAGGGCCTGTGGGCAGGAAGACGGGTCTCCCCCTCCGGGCCCGCCCCAACCCCGTCCTCTCCCGGGGCCGAGCTGTGGCCGGGTGGGCTGGACAGCACAGCGGGGAGGGCGCCTGCCTTGTACGGGGCTGACCTGGGTTTGAGCCCTGAGCCCAGAGCACTGCAGACTGTGGACCCCAGACAAGAAAACCCCAAGAGCAACTGCACAGAGAACTCCTTCTGTTTAAGCCAACCGTTTGCTCCTAGATCAGGAAAAAAAATTTTTTTTTTTTGGGTCACACCCGGCAATGCGCAGGGGTTACTCCTGGCTCACGCACTCAGGAATGACTCCTGGCGGTGCTCGGGAGACCATATGGGATGCTGGGAATCGAACCCGGGTCGGCCGCGTGCAAGGCAAACGCCCTCCCCGCTGTGCTATTGCTCCAGCCCCCAGGCAAAAATATTTTTAATGTATCAAGTCAGAATCCGTTCTCTACGGACAAAATCCGATGGGATGAATCCCACCCCCCATCCACACGGCACCTGAGTCTCCGAGAGTAACAGGGCTGAGGAGACAGCTCAGAGCGGGGGCCGCGAGGGCAGGGCCCGGTGTCGCCCGGCGCCCACAGTGCCCCTGGGTCCCCGCGCCAGCAATCCAAACCCAACGGCACTGCGTGGGCCGGCCCCGGCTCAGTCCCAGCACCACGTGTGGCCCCTGAGCCCACCAGGAGCGACCCCCAAGTGCAGAGTTGGAAGCGAGCCCGGATGTGGCCCAGAAGCCAAGTCAAAGCTAAAGCAACGAAGACCCTGAGAACTATTCCAGCTCAGGGGCAGGAACACGGCGAGGACGGTGGCGGGACGCGGTCAGCGGGCACGGGGACGGGCGCTGAGAGGAGGGGCCGGGCCCCACACGGAACCCCAGTAGCAAGAGGCTGGAAGCCACGGTGCCAACGAGTGCCTCAAAAAAAACACGCCTTTCATGGCGCGACAGCACAGCGGGTAGAGCGCCCCCCTTGCACGCGGCCGACCTGGGTTCGATCCCCGGCATCCCTTAGGGCCCCGAGCACCAGCAGGAGTGATCCCTTAGCGCGGTGAGGAGGACCGATATGCGCGGCCTTGGGCTCGTCCCTAACTCCTCTCTGAAGTGTCCAGAACCTTCCCTCCCTGTAAGCAAGCGCTGCAGACGGATAGGCTTTGAAAAAAGGCCACTCTGGGGCCCCGAGGGGTTGAAGATTTCCCATCAGGAGGAGAAGGAAAGGGTCTTCTTTGTCTCGGAGTGGAGAGACAGGACCGTGTGTGTGTGGGGTGGGGTGAGGGGGGCCGGTGGGCCTCAAACCACAAGTGGGGGGCCAGAGACAGGACACTGGGAAGGCCTGTCGTGGACCCAACCCCAGCTCCATCCCCAGCACCACACGGTGCACGAGGCGGGGTCCCCGCCCCGGCCCCAGCTGACGCTACCCACCTTGCTCGATGCAGTCCTCGGCCAGGGCACGGAGCCGCGGGGAGCGCTCGTCCAGCAGCTGCTGGTGGATGCCCACATACCGCAGTGCCCACCAGGGCAGGGTCTGGGGAAAGAGGCCATGGGTGAGAGGCCTCCAAGGGACACAGGCTGCGGCCCCACCCCCGCTCAGCCGACTCCAGCACGGAGACTCATTGACTCTTTGATCTCACACGGACCGGCATGTCCAAGCCGTGCCCGCGCCCTGTGACACTGGTAGTGTGGGCACGTGCAGGGCTACCCTGGCCAGTGACGCTGCCGGGAACCCGGGGCCTGGCGCTGGCCAAGCCTCCCAGCCTTTCCACTCTTCCTGCGTCGGGATCCGGGGTGACTCCAGGCTGCAGTGCTCAGGGTCTCACCCAGCACCCAGCAGTGCTCCGTCTCCTGGTCACAGCAGTGCCGGGACCCCAGGGCTGCACCGTGAGGTGCTGGGAACTGAACCAAGGCGGCTGCTTGCGACCCCTGAGGGGCCGGAGCAACAGCACAGCAGGGAGGACGTTTGCCTTGCACGCGGCCAACCTGGGTTCGATTCCCAGCTTCCCTTAGGGTCCCCCGAGCACCGCCAGGAGTCATTCCTGAGTGCAGAGCCCGGAGTCAGCCCCGAGCATCACCGGGTGGGACCCCGCCCCCACCCCCCACAAAAAGGCCGGTGCCCTAATCCCTGACCCATCTCTTGGCCCCAAGACCAGGTCTTCAAACTGTTAACAGGGCCGGAGCGATAAGCACAGTGGGCGGGACTCTCGCCATGCACGCAGCCAACCCGGGCCCAGTCCCCGACACCCCACAAGGTGCCCAGGCACTGCCAGGAGCAATTCCTGAGTGCAGGGCCAGGAGCAACCCCTGAGCTTTGCCTGTGGGTGCGGCTAAATGCCCGCAGGTGGGGCTAGGTACCGGTGGGCGTAGCAGGGATGTGGGTGGGTGTAGACGGGGGTGCCTGCAGGTGTGGAGGTGGGAGCCAGCGAGTGTAGCAGGGGGTGTCAGTGGGTGTAGCGGGGTGCTGGCGGGAGCGAGTTCCGGGCCGCACTGCTCCCTGCAGCTGCGCTCACTGCGGCGCTGCCCGGGGGTCCCGCTCCTACCTGGATGCTGGAGAGTTTGGGCCCCAGGCACACCAGGATGACACGGGCCAGCAGCAGCAGGACGGGTGTCGCCGTGAGGCTGTAGACAGCCTCTCCATCCAGAACGAGCGTACGCAGAACAGCCGTGTCCAGGCCCCTGACCTGAGGGCCGAGAGGGGCGTCAGAGCCGGCCCGGCACCCAGGCTGGAGGAAACACCCTGCCCAGGGACCCCAAGGACCTCGGGACACTGGGAGTGCCCCACCACACACACACACCACACCCCCAAACACACACACACACACACACACATACACACACAGACACACAAGCACACGCACACCAAACAGTTCACAGAATATGAATCTTTATGGACTGGGATGATACATTTTCCCTTTAATCTTGCTTTAATCCAAACACAGTAACAACAAAGTCTCCAATGGAGACATTACTGGGCCCGCTCGAGCAAATCGACGATCAACGGGAGGGCCTTTACCTTTACCTTGCTTTAATCACACCCCCCAAACACACACCCCCCCCCCAAATATACACATACCCCAAACACAACACCAAATACACACCCCCAACACACACTCCCAAATACACACCCCCCCAAACACACACACACCCAAAAGCACCCCCCCAAATACACACCCAAACACATACACACATCCCAAACATACACTCAAACACACACACCCCAAACAGTTCACAGAATGTCAATCTTTACAGACTGGGATGATACGTTTTCCCTTTAATCTTGCTCTGAAGTCAAACAGCTCATCTATATACCCTGGACAAAGGAGAACGTTCTAGATGCGCTGGGAACATGCCAATTCTGGTGGTCACCCCCCCGCTTCTACTACAGGGGAACAGGTGACTCGGGAAAATGCTGGGGCCGGGCCGGAGCACAGCCCAGCAGCTGGGGTGCCTGCCTCGCACACGGCTGACCCGGCCTCGGTCTCCCCCCCCCCCCCACACACACACGAGTGTCCCCCAAGCACTGCCAGGGGCATGGACCTGCTGGACTTCGGCTCTGGCCTCCCGCCAAGGTCAACCTTCAAGGGCTCCGGGTGGGCACTCAAGTCCTGCTTCTGTCCCCGACAAGGGCCCCCGGAGGAGCGGTCAGGCCCATCCCGCCCCGCCCCGCCGAGCCGACCCTACCTCACTGCCTTGTGGACACAGAGCGGCCGGAAGGAAGTCCTGCGGGCGCAAAGCGACAGGGGGCCCCGTCCAGTTGCTCTGAACGAAGAGCTGAAGACTGCTCACGCCAAGGAGGAAGACCAGCTGCTGCCTGCACAGGGGGGCAGAAATGGAGAGCACAGCGGGGAGGGCGTTCGCCTTGCACGTGGCCGGCCCAGGTTCCATCCCCGGCATCCCAGATGGTCCCCCGCCAGGAGTCATTCTGGGCACAGAGCCAGGCGTGACCCCTGAGCATCGCCAGGCGTGATCCCCAAACAACAACAATAAAAAAGTAACACAAGGGAAGGAGAGGCAGTACAGCGGGTAAGATGGCTGGCTTGAAGCAGGCGATCTGGGTTCAATCCCTGGCACCACATAAAGTCGCCCAATCTCTGCGTGGAGTAAGCCCTGAGGAAGCCAGGTGTGGCCCCAAACTCAAAAACAAAAGAAAAGGAAGTCTTACCTGTGGCTAAAGCCTATCAGACCTAAGCATCTGGAAGTTCAGGTCAGGATGAGCACTTTCCACCCAATCAGATGTCAGTGTCCCTGAAACACACACCCTACACCACTCTGCTTGTTCATCCCAACAGGATTGTGCCTGGGGGCCAAACACGTCTACTCGGTCTTTCTGCTTCCTCGAGAATCCTGACTCCATAGACTACACGGAAAATCTCATTCTTCTCCGACCCGTGGAACAATGCCTTCCCCGGACAAAGCACCTTAAACGGATTCAGTGTCCCCATAAGGCAGTCAGTTACTTGGCGGAAATTTCAGATAAAAGCCCTACCTTGTAATTTTGTCGAAATCTGTGGAGCTATCCAGAAACGTTGCTATCTGCTTCTCGAGGTAGCTGCCAATCTCTCCTTCGGTCGCCGTGGCTGAATTCAGGATGCCCTGAGCCACGGGATGCGAGAAGACGGCCTCATACTTCCCTTCGAGCAGCAGGTGCAGGAAAGAGCCACTCTCTGGAAAAGGAGAATAAGGCCCAAGCCTAAGGCCTCGCCTCGCGTGAGCTGCGGCCGGCCCTGGTTTGACTCCGGAAATGTTTAGGCTCCCCCGAGCACTGCCAGGTACGTGAAGACCAAAAGTACACGTGGCCCCAAACCCAAGACAGGAACAAATCCAAGAATTCAAGTCATCCTTTTAGGAAGCAATTTTTTTCATCATCCTCAGTGATGCTCAGGCGTAACTCTCGGCTCTGCTTTCGGGAATGACTCCTGGCAGTGCTCTGGGGATGAGACGGGATGCCGGCGATCAAACCTGGGTCAGCCAGGTGCCAGGATGCCCTCCCTCCTGCACTACGGCTCTGGCCCTAAAGCAACTTTTCACGCTACGGCTCTGGCCCTAAAGCAACTTTTCACGCTAGCAGGTAAATCGAATGTCAGTAAGGAAAGTGCATCCTGAGAATGCCACCATACAGTATCCCAAAGCTCGGGGCAAAGTCCCATCATTCTCTCAAATATTTTGGAAGAGCAACATGACGGACCTGAGACTGTGGGCAATATTCCTCAGTAGCCTACCACCCTTGTGATGGGGACGGAGAGTCCGACTGACCACAGCCGTTTCCTCAGCTCCTGTGAGGTCTGCCCCACTCCCCCGACGAAAGGCAGCCTGACTCACTGTCCCCTAAGAGCCTCTGCACTTTGACCCTTGTGATTTCTTTGCTGCCCAGCTGTTTTCTGCAGGCCGGGCTGACCCCTAACCAAAACTCAGCTTCAGCCTCCTTTCTTCCGTGAAACTTCTCCAAACCTCCTCTCCTGCACCTGGACAGTTCCTAAACGACGCCGGCTCTTCATCCAGCCTAGACCCACGGCCAGAGGCGTCCGAGTCCCACTAGCGGAGACTCCTCTGAACTCTCCATCACGGGTGGCAAGCATCCCGTCTCTGCTGCCCCGCTCTCTCCTCTGCTTGCCAACTGTGCGCCTTCACCTTATGACTGGGCCCACTAATGCCCCGATGTCTCCATCCGTCAAAGAGGACTGAGGGGCTGGAGCGATAGCACAGCGGGGAGGGCGTTTGCCTTGCACGGGGCCGACCCGGGTTCGATTCCCAGCATCCCATAGGGTCCCCCCAAGCACCGCCAGGGGTGATTCCTGAGTGCAGAGCCAGGAGTTAACCCCTGTGCATCGCTGGGTGTGACCCAAAAAGCAAAAATATATAAATAAGTAAGTAAATTAATAATAATAAAAAAAAAAAGGATAGCTCCTACGAGGCTGGCAGGCAGGCACTGTGGGCATCCACTGTCGGCCCAAGTTTGATCGCTGCGGCTCCTGGAACAGCCACAGGGCACTCACTGAGCAAGACCAGGGAAAAGTCTCGGAACCGCCGGGTGTGGCCCCAAAACCAACCCAGGAACCCCCGGATGTGCGCCCCCTCCCCCACCAAACCCGAAAATACGGATCTGAAGCGCCTAGGAAAGCAACAGACGGGCTGGAGAACAGCTGGACAGCGAAGGTGCTGGCAGGGCCGGACCCCCGCCCCCAGGAGGGTGCCAGCCAGGGGCAGGGCCAGGAGCAGGCCCGGCCCGGAGGGGTGGGCGCGCGGGGGGCGGCGCCGTCGCTGCATTTCCCCGCCCCCCCCGCGGGCCGGGGGCACGGCCAAGGGGGGCAACGGCCCGACGGGACGCGGCCCCCGAGCAGGGACAGCAACGACCCGCCGCGGAGGCTGAGCCCAGCAGCCGCCGTCCCCCCGCGCCCCCCGGGCCTGAGCCCTCGCGGGGGCCCCGCGCTCACCCGAGTCCGCGACCCCGTCCTGCTTCCAGCGCTGCCGCTCGGCCCCCGTGGGGAAGCCCCTCAGGACGGCCGCCTCGGGGCCCCACATGGCCCCGGACCCGGCGGCGGCGGGAGCGGGCGGCTCTCCCGAGGGCCCACCGAGGCCGGAGTGGACGCAGGACGCTCGGGGCGGCTACGCCCCCACGTGCGGAGACCGGGGCCAGGGCGCGGCCATGACGGCTGCGCGAGGCACCCTGGGAAAAAGCCCACCCGCGCGGCTTCCGCCCCGGGGGCCAATCAGCGCGCTCGGTGCCGCGCAGGCCCGCGGGGGACGCCCCGCCCGGCGCGGGGATTGGGCGGGGCGGCCGCTGGCCCCGCCCCCGGGGCGGGCCCACGAGGTCGGCGCTTCCGGGATCCGCCTCTTATTTCCGGGCGTCCAGCTGCCTCCCTGCCCGGCTTGCGCCCGCGGGGTCCGAGGGCATCCTCCTCCCGCCGCCCCAGAGTGGAGCGTGGGGGGCGACCCTGGCGGCGCCAGGGGGCTCCCGGATGACCGAGGTGTAGAGAAGTGGGCTATCCCGGGTGCCAGGCCCGCCGAGGAGCAAAAGCACCCCGGGGTGGGATGCAGCTGCGAGTGCAGGGAGAGCCCGCCCCGGGGACCCCCCACCCACCCCGGGAGCCAGGCGAGATGCTCGCGTCGGTCCGCCCGGGACCCCCGCAGCCTCGGCCGGGAAGCGGGGCCGGCCTCCTCGTGGACTGACAGGGGTCCTCACTGCCGTCACCACCACTGGGCACCGCACTTGGGTTCCCGGCAGA
Organism: Sorex fumeus; assembly: GCF_029834395.1. Lineage (NCBI taxonomy): Eukaryota > Metazoa > Chordata > Mammalia > Eulipotyphla > Soricidae > Sorex > Sorex fumeus. The sequence goes on from NW_026606063.1 coordinate 4,582,936, forward strand.
GGAAAGCCCCTGGGGATGGGGGTCCTGACTCTTCCCCCTGCACCGCCGGGGTCTGGCCGCCACAGGCCGCTTTCCTGGCCAGGGCGCACCAAGGACCCACTCCGGGTTGCGGGGTGCTGCCCACTCACCCCTGGCGCTACCCGGGTCAGGTCTTAATCCTGTGCCTGGCACCAGGATCTTAAAGGGCAGCTGGGGGCAAGGGAGCGGGAGAGAGAGGGGGTAACGTGCCGGCATTGAGCACCCACACAAGAGAAGTGAGGTGCTCAGATTCAATGCACGGTCTACCCAGTCTTTTTTTCTTGGTTCTGGGGCCAAACCCGGAGTGACTGAGGCATCACTCCTGTCGGGAGTCCTGGGACCGTACCTGGCCCTGGGGATCAGCCGCCTCCCGCCAACGCCCCAGCACCGTAGCCTGGCTCCCGCCACCTCACCACCTTTCCTGGCGCATGTCTCACTGCACTTCTCTGCCAGATGGCAGGGCCAAGGCAAACTCCGGCAGCACCTGCTCGGCCCGGTGGGCCACCGTGGGATGGCAACGTGTTTTTTTTCTTCTTTTAGGGTCACACCCGGTGATGCTCAGGGGTCACTCCTGGCTCATGCACTCAGGAATTACTCCTGGTGGTGCTCTGGGGACCCTATGGGATGCTGGGATTCGAACCCGGGTCGGCCGCATGCAAGGCAAACGCCCTACCCGCTGTGCTATCTCTCTGGCCCGCAACACTTCTTTAGAAGACAGTCGTGCTGGGTGTTTTGAACCGGCCGTTTGGTTCCGTTGGTTTTGGATTCCTTCGGATCCTCTTGGCCATGCATGCTGCGTGCGGCCTCCTTGGAAGACGGGTCGGTACCCATCCTCCCCAGGCTCTTCAGCCCGCACTCATGCCACACCACACACATCAGTGGGCACCTTCCCGCCCCTCACACTGTTCCCCTTGGGACCTGGCTGCAGGGAGTCGCAGGATCATCTTGAAACTTCTAACCTCCCCCCAGTTCTAGCAACATCCGGGGCTCCAGGGCCACGGGGCTTTACTGCCACCTCAAAACGGCCAGCACAGACTCCGGGTGGCAACTGTTTCTCCAGCCCCTGCCCCGCCAAAGCCGTGACCTCACGCTGGGCCATGAGTGTCAGGTTCACTTGCTCTCCTTGCGTGGGACGCTGCCGTGCCTGGCAAGTGGCAGCTTCTGCCTTTCACAGCCTTCCCGGACCTCTGCCCAAGAGCGCTGGGTCCGAGAAGGTCCCTCCTCGGGGCTCCCACAGAACCCTGGGACAGCTCAGGGACCAGAGGGCCGGGCAGCGCAGGAAGCGCCACGAAGCGTGTAGGCAGCTGCAGGTGCGGTACAGAGCGCTGCTTTCACCTGGTGGATGGAAAAAAGGAGTGTGCCAGGTCCGGTCTGGGTTCCGAAGGACCCGCTTGTGCGTCATCTGCTCAAGTGTTAATTCTGGCGGCGGTCCTTCAAGAACAGGAGCCAGACCTTTTAGTCCTGACCTTGGGCTTCCTTTTCTCGAGTCTTCCCCGGGGAGATGCGGCTTCCCGTCGGGCTTGGGGCGGGCAGCTGCTGGCACCACTTGCTGGCCCTTGGCAGCGGGGCCAGGAGCAACCACGCACTGCAGGGGGTGACCCAAAGGCCGCCCCGCTCCTGCACAGGAGAAGACCATTTGGGCTGGGGACGCAGCTCAGGTGGACGGCACTTGTGTGCATGGGAGGGGGGCCGTGCGCCTGTTTCTGGCACCAGAAGGAAAGCCCAGAGAGAAGCCACTAACGCAGGACGTCCCGTGGTCTGCACCTTGGCATGGTCCCTGAGGGTCTAAGGGACAAGAAGCCCCCAGGCTGCCCCACTGGCCCCCTGCGGCAGAGGGTGCTGCGAGGGGCTTCCTCTATCTTGGGGGGGAGGGACAGACAGAAACAGACACAGAGAGACAGAGACGGACAAAACGGGAAAGGGGCCGAGGGGTGGCCTTCGCGTCCCCTGGGGTCCCAGATGGGGCTGACCGGCAGGCACGGGACATGCCCCGGTTCCGGGGTGCTCTGGGGTAACGGGTGCAGGGTCGCTGTGCAACTTGGCCGCTGCGTCTCGGAGGCTTCAATTCAAAGAACAAATGCACCCAGAGGCCCAAATGTTGGCATAGAATAAAATCATGTTCATTTATTTTCTTTCTGCGTCTTAGAATTAGAAGGCATAAAATTAAATACGTTGAATGTAATAAATTCATCCATACAAGTGCAAGTTTTCCATCTATAATGCATTTTATGGCAGATTTACCATTTAAAAAATGTATCAGTAAATCAAAAAACAGGGAGTATGTCCATGTAACTTTTATTGAAGTGTACGTAAGAGGTCTTCAGAAGTCAGACAGAAGCATGAAGGTGTGGCCAGACAGACCCAATTCCGTGAAACGGGGCCGACTTTAAATAGCGGTTGTAAGAATGACCAATATATATCCTTTGTTAACAACCCCTCACTCTACAGTAAAAAAAAAAATAATAATAATAAACATTCAGTAAACATTCTTTCCTAAGGTAGCTCCCCTTGTAGTTCAGTGATTTATCCGCGTCTTCGTATACACAAATTTGCCGAACAGACCAATCAGTGGTTCTCACAATCGGGAAAAAAAAAAAAAAGCACAAAAAAGTTTCCACTCTGGTACAGTAAATGAAAGACCGCTGCGAGTCCGCGGGGTCTCCTGCAGGGCGTGGGCCGGGCCCCACGCGTCCCCTCGCACATCATCGGTTTCTTACATACAAACAGTGACATATTTGGCTTGTGCTTCGGAGCCGTCGTGCCCACGAGGTCCGTGTCCACGCGCTCAGAGCTGGAAGTCGCCGGGGAGGTCTTTGCTGCCGCTGGCCCTGCCCTGCTCGGGCAGCAGTGTCTCCTCGGGCCCCGCCGTGGCGCTGCACAGCTCGGCGGTGTCGGCGGCGGCGTCGGGGTCCAGGCCGTCGGGACAGGGCAGCTTGAGCAGCTCCTCCCGCAGCTGAGCCGTGTGGCGCTGTGGGGAGGGAGGGCGGGTCACCGGCCAGCCACAGCTCCGGGGCTGTGAGCCCCGAGCATGGCCCAAGCCGCCCCACGCCAGAACGGAACCGATCCCGGCTCCCCCCGGGGCCGGAGCGATAGTGCGGCAGGGAGGGCGCTGGCCCGGCTGGCGGCCGGCCCAGGTTCGACCCCTGGCAGCCCGCACGGTCCCCTCCCCCGAGCACCGCCAGGAAGGCAGGAACTACTAACCCGCTGCTACTTAAGGGACAAGAAACTCCACCCTACAAAACATATGCACGAAAGATGTTTCATTGAACGCTGGGAACAACCCTCAGAAATAAATGCATGGGGAGATTTCTTGAATTTAAGCAAACAAAGATGCTGACGGATTGGTTCTGTATCACTTAGAGATGATCAGAGAGATGGTGAAGGAAAGCAGTTTGGGTTTGGGTTTCAGAGATGATGCGAAGTTTCATCCATAATCCTGCTAAAAAAAAACACTCAAATATCGCTGTCACTGGCTTTGTAAAGTCATCAGGTTTCAAAGTCAGCCGCTGACTTTCAAAGACACTGACCAACATGTACAGAACCGGTTTTATGTTGCAGGGACTTTACGGAACACCAACAATAAAAAATCATGAGAGTAAGAAAATATAATCTGACTTCACAGAGGAACCAAGACGCAAAACAAGAGAATACAGGGGCCCTGGAGACGGTACAGGCGTTCCTGACGCCTTGAAGGCGGCTGACGGGACAGAGGGTTCCCCAGACACTGTCAGGGTCTCTCCCGAAGTCAGACCTGGAAACAGCCCCGGAGTAGCACAGGGTGTGGCCCACCCGCCTGGGCTCCCCCTGCAGCCACCGGCAAGGATGCAAAGTCCCTTGACAGGCTGAGTCCAAAGCTCCAACTTCCCTCCCACTGTGAACGGGGAAGACAGCAGCGTAACAGCGAGAGAAGGATGAGAGCGGGGCGGGCACGGGAAGACGAGTCCTTCCCGGCACAGTCAGGCGCTGCTACAGCCTTCCACCCTGAGCGCGGTGAAGGCGGGCCGGCTGGGGAGAGGGATTTCCCGGGAAACCATCTGCGGGACACCGGCCAACGGGGTCAGGAAGCCAATGAGGGTGTGCGTGGGAAAGACAGTCGGACCTACCACAGCAGACCGTGAGGGTGTGAGCAGGGAAAGACAGTCGGACCTCCACAGGAGGCCACTCAAGATGTGCGGCGAACAGGCAGCAGAGGGAGAAGTGGGGAACACCAACAGGCGTGCCAGATCTGACTGGGCTCAAGGTCACTCCGGCTGCACTCAGGGCACCGCACGTGGCAGTGGGGAAACAGGAGCTGGCCACGGTACAAGGTGACAGCTCTGCTCACTGTCCTATCTCGAGGCCTGAGTCATGTTTCTGCCCGGGATTTGGGGCTTTCTCCAGCGGTGTGCAGAGGTCACTCCCGCAATGCACAGGTGACCCCGGGCCCCACACGCACACAGAGAACAGCGGGGAGCCTTGGTGAGAGCAGAGCATCACTGTGTCGGACACGGCCTCGGGCCGCCCAGCTCTATTTACGCTGTCTGGCGGGTGGGGGGTAAGGGGGGGTGGAGGGGCGCTCCCCAGAAGTTGCCTTGCACACAGCTCCTGATCATGGCGTGATTTTTTTAAGAGGTTTTAAGGACCAGGGAGACATGAGTCAGAGCCACAGCACAGCGGGTAAGGCACTTGCTTTGTCCCTTTCCGTAGGGACGGGCCTGGCATCCTCTAAGGTCCCACGAGCACCAGCAGGAGTGACCTCGGAGTGCAGAGCCAGGAGTCAGCCTCGAGCACCGCCCACGCGGCCGAAGGACAGGGACGCTGCTGGGTTTGCGGCAGCTCAGGTTCCATCCCTGCTGCCACGGCCTGAGCAGCTTCAGGAGGGCTGAAAGGACAGCCAAGAGAATTCTTTTTTCATTTTTTTTGCTTTTTAGGTCACACACCCGGCAATGCTCAGGGGTTACTCCTGGCAGTGCTCTGGGGACCATAAGAGATGCCAGAGACGGGATCCAGGTCGGCTGTGTGCAAGGCAAACGCCCTCCCCACTGTGCTATCGCTCCAGCCCCCAAGACAAATAATTCTGAAAGGAAATAATGGAGGGAAGAGAAACACTAAATGTTAAGCAATCAGTGAGGGGAGGACACACCCAGGCTCAAAACCCAAGAAAGCAAATCGCCAGCAGCAGCCTGACGCGCCGCCTTCGGTGGGGACAGGGCCCCCAGACCCGCTCAGGCCAGCTGCCGCCCCAAAGCCAAAGGACCTCCCCGCTTACTGGACTTTAAAGCAAGCCCAGCTCCCACTTGGCTGTACAATCACAAATACTTCCGTACCTAACGGGACAGTGAACATGCCACATAAGACACGAACAAACCCGTGTTGTCGTCAGCTAACCACTTTCGAACAGAGCTACAAAAATGGAAGCAACTGAGAGGGAAGATAATGTCGGAGAACAAGAATTAAGAGAGGGCTGGAGCGACAGCACAAGGGACAGGGCGTTTGCCGTGCACGCAGCCAACCCGGGTTTGATCCCCAGAGCACTGCCAGGAGTAACCCCTGTGTAGCACCGGGTGTGACCCAAAAAGCAAAAAAAAAAAAAAAAAAGAGTTAAGAGAAAGGCAGGTTGGCCCAGTAGGCTCAGGCCAGGAAGCGGGGTGACCAGCGAGGGGACCAAACCCCGACTCCGGTGCCAGGCAGCAAGGGCGGCCTTGCGGGCAGCAGCAGCCTCCGTGCCGGACTCCGGGTCCTGCACTCACTCTTGGCGTCGGGGCCAGCCCCTCCGTGCGGGAGGAGTGGACTCGGGGGAGGCGGCGCCCGCCCACACTCACCTTCAGCGCGGCCGCGTGGTGCGACATGGTCCGGCCCACCCGCTTGTCGCTGCTGTACTGCTGGATGTCCGCGATCCACTCCTCGCACTGGGCCATGATCTCCACGCGCTTCAAGTAGAAGTGTCTGTGTATGACCTGCCGGGCAGCCAGGGACAGGAGGGGCTCGCGTCAGACCCGAAACGCAGCGACGGCAGCTTCCGGCGAGACCCGCGCCTGCTCCCGGCAGTCCTCAGTGAGGGGACGGGTCAACGCGGAGACGATCAGGAAACCTGCCCGACGGGCACCAACCCAGAGAACCCTAAGCTAAGCTGCGCCCAGGCGAGAGGCTTGTATGCTATGAAGTTTAAGGCACGACTAAAATTTAAAAAAAAAAAAAAAAAAAGAGGAGCCAATGGCCCAGAGACACACAAAAGAATCTCCGAACCGAGCCGCTTGCTGCAGATTTCTCCAGCCTCTAGTTATCTAAAATTTTAGAATCCCAGGAGTATTATGGGGAGACTGTCTGCCACAGAGGCAGGGGGAGGGGCGGGATGGGGGCACGCTGGGGACACTGGTGGTAGAGAATGTGCACTGGTTGGTGGAGGGGGTGGGGGTGGGTGTTTGATCATTGGATGACTGAACCTCAAACAGGAAAGCTTTGTAACTAGATCTCACGGTGATTAAAAAAATAATAATAATAAAATTAACATTATGGGGAAAAAAAAAGTCATGTGGAGTTCGTGCCCAATTCAATCTGCTTAATTAACGGCTGACTAAATAGCTGTACTCCTACATTTAAAAAAAAACAAGAGGGGCTAGAGAGAGTGGACAGCCGGGAGGCAACTGCCCTGCATGGGGCCAACCCGGGTTCCATCCTCAACATCCCCTGTGGTTCCCCAAGGCCTCCAGGAGTGGTCCCTGAGCACAGGACCAAGAGGAAACCCTCAGCAGTGCTGGCCTGGCTCCAAAACACACAGCAGCAAATCAAACAAAAAGAAAAATACAAAAAATGGGAAGGTGGGGGGCTGGAGCGATAGCACAGCGGGTAGGGCGTTTGCCTTGCACGCAGCCAACGTGGCCGACACAGGTTCGATTCCCAGCATCCCACATGTCCCCCGAGCACCGCCAGGAGAAATTCCTGAGTGCAGGAGCCAGGAGAAACCCCTGAGCATCGACAGGTGTGACCCAAAAAGCGAAAAAAAAAAAAAATTAAAAAAAAAAAGGTATCTTTCACTCAAGAATTAACAGAAGAAGTAACATTGTGAAAATCACAATTTTACCTGAAGAGACATTCAGTTCCAATGCTCTCGCAAAATCCCAAGGGCATTTGATGGGCAGAACAAAATCCTCTTAGAAATAAAATACCCAAAGAGTGAAAATAATCTTGAGGAAAAAACACAATTAGCGGCACCACGTTTCCAACTTCAAGCTAGAATACAGAGTGAGGATGAGTAGGGGCCAAGAGGGATCCCTGAGCACTGCCAGGGAGCCAAACCCCCTCATACCCCCTCCAAAAAAGAGTCCAAATGGCTCCAAATCAAATAAAATGGAAACTGAATACCTGTCCAAAAAATTGTGTTGATGGCCACCAAGTGCAGGCAAGAAGCTCTGTTCCCTTATTAACAGAAATGCCAATCCAACTCATCTCTCTGGATAGGGCATCACCCGCTCCCCCGTACCTGCCAGGACGGTTGTTACTGAGAAGTACCGATGGGGTTTCCCGCACCCCACATGGACCCGAGCCCACAGCACCGAGCCCCGAGGAAGCCCCGAGTACAACGAGTGGGGCCCCCCACACCCACCCACAAACAAAGCACAAACAAGGAGAAACACCCAGAAATCATCAGACTCCTTTTAGGATGTGATGTCCCGAAGCTGCCTGGGCTGCTGGAGGACTGGTTTACTTTGCAATCGACTGGAAAAGTTCGAGCAAAACCTCAACGCGAAAAGGGAGAAGAAAAGGAAAAGGAAGCGACCGAAGGCGGCCGGGACAGGCGCACCTCCTTAAAGCAGGGGGAAGGGTTCCGGATCTGCTCCAGCATCGCCCACTTAACCGTTGCCTGCCGGATGTTGCCGTCGTACTCGCGGGAGCTCTGCGTGCCGCTGGGCGTGCCCCTGGAGCGCTCGTAGCCCGGCTCGTTGAAGTAAGGCTCCGCGACGAGGATGAGGGACTGGACGGACACCAGCACCTGGGAGAAAGGACGCCCCGTGAGTGGCCGGGCCGGCGTCGCACGGAGAGGAGCGACAGGCGGCCCGGCCAGGGGACAGCGAGGCTCCCGCTGCTTCCTCGCTCCGGGAACGACGGACGAAGCTGCTCGTGACGCCTGTCACGTCCTCCTGTCCGGGGCTCAAGCCGGGGCCTCCTGCACGCGACGTGGGGGCTCTGGTGGGCTGCGGGCCCAGCCCGGGCAGCTGCGAGAGCATCTGTGTGTCTTCTTTTTCTTTCCTTTTTCTTTTTCTTTTTCTTTTTTTTTTTTTTTGCTTTCTGGCTCACATCCGGTGATGCACAGGGGTAGTTACTCCTGGCTCTGCACTCAGAACTTACCCTTGGCGGTGCTCAGGGGACCACGTGGGATGCTGGGAATCGAACCCGGGTCAGCCACGTGCAAGGCAAACGCCCTCCCTGCTGTACTATGGCTCCAGCCCCCTGTGTGTCTTGCCGTAACTGGGTATTTTTTGTTTTGGGCCAAGGGCCACGCTGGTTGTTCTCGGGGCTCACTCCTGGCTCTGCGTTCAGGAATGACTCCTGGCCGTGCACGGGGGACCAGAGGAGGTGTGGGGGGCTGAAGCCAGGTTGGCCGCAGGCTGGCGAGTGCCCTGCCCACTATGTATACATCTCCGCAGCGCCACCACCTTCCGTTCTTGAACTCTCCGATCCGTGAGCACCCCATCTGACTCGAGCATACTAAGCCTGGGGCCAGAGCGACAGCACCGCGGGGAGGCGGTCACCTGGCATGTGGTTTACTCCCAGCACGCCCATGGTGCCTGAGTGCATCTGCAGTGAGCCCCAGGAGCACAGCCAGGAGTAACCCTGCCGGGAGCCAAAGTGTCAGTCCAGCCTGACCTGCGATTTAAGACTCATCTCTTCTTGGAAAAACGTTGAAAAACACATTGTGTAAGTTGCTGAGCTATGCCCGGGCTAAGTGCCACGAGCCCACCGCTAGGGCTCACACCATGATTTTTTGGAAATCTGCATGCTTTGTTCATTCCCCATTTTGCCCTCTTCCTCACGTAATCAGTTATATGAGGCCAGCTTGGGAGAAATAAAGTGGGAGCTTGATCAGTCTCCCCTTCTCTCCCCTCTTCTTCCGCCCTCTCTCTCTCGACTAGTCCTGCGGGTCGGGGCATAACCCCAAAACGAAACAAAGCAAAATCAAATAAGAACCCCTACGTCTTATCCGGCCTCACCGTTACCGGCCGCACATGGCCAACTATGTTGCTTCTTTTGTCCTTTTGGTTTCCTCGTTGTGGCCACGCCCAGCCGTGCTCGAGCTGCAACATGCGTGGCCCTTGAGCCAGGTCTGCGTGTGCAAGGCGGAGCCCTGCGGCTGGCCGGGTGCTCTTCATGGGGCCATGCGGGAACGGGGAACGTTTCCCACAAGCTGAGCCTGGGCAGTCGCGGTGCCCCCTTCAGTGGCCACTCTGTTCCTTGGTTTCCCAGTCACCCCTGCGATAGTCTCCTCCTGTGGTGCCTGAGCTCCTGACCCTCATCTCCCGCAGGCCAAGTCCTGGCCCCTGTCACCTCCCCCAGCTCGGGGGTCTCCAGTTTAGGAAGAACAGCAGGCAGTAAACGGGAGGACGAAGCCCCCACACTCGGGGATGCCCGGGGCTTACTCCTGGCGGGGCTCGGGGACCCTATGGGACGCCGGGCAGGGATCAAACCTGGGTCGGCCGCGTGCAAGGCAAACACCCTCCCCGCTGGAGTTTCGTTCCAGCCCCAAATGCTGACTTTTAAAATCACGCAGAGACAGATGATTACAGAAATCCTACATCTGGTTCCTCTTGAGGATGGCATCTTTACTGATGCCCAACTGGAACAAGCTATTTCTAGGTATGAACTGTCACGCTCATATTTTTGGGATCTGGGCCACACCTAGGGGTGTTTAAGTCTGACTCCTGGCTCTGTGCTCAGGGGTCACCACTGACGGGACACGGGGAAACTTAGGTGGTACCGCGAATGTGGACCACGGCTGGCTGCGTGCAAGGTAAACACGGTCACCCCTGTACCACCTCTCCGGTCCTGACTGAAACAAAACTGTTGACTTCTGTTCTGCCTCTCATCACTGCTGCCCAAGGCCTGTGGGCCACCTACACTGGTCGCAGGGCCAGGAGTCACAGTGGCAGCGCTGGGCCCGGGAGAAAGGCCACAGCAGCGCCCACCCTCCGGGACTCAGTCTACACGTCGAGCAAGTAAGCGATGTGAAAAGTAAGTCACGTGAGCATGACCCTCCATCTGACCCCGAGGAAAGGCAATCATTCTTTCGTATTTGGGGACCACGCCGAGCTGTGCTCAGGCCTCCCCCGGCTCTGGCTCAGGGATCACTCCTGCTGGGGTTCGAGGGACCAGCTCTGGGGCTGAGGACTGAAATCCGTCCAGCCGCATGCAAGGCAAGCATCTTACCAGCTTCCGACTGCTCCGGCCCCAGCATGGAATCACTCTTGACCCACAGTTCTAAGCACAACTGGAACTGTGTAAAAGTTACACGGTTCAGACTATTACGAAGTCAGTTACTGCTGGATAAGAAACCTATGGCGTAACCAAAGGAGAAAGAAATCTTCGAAAGGCAGCACCACGGACTAGATGCAGTGCTTCAGACCTGGAGCCGCAGACACAGTGACCCACGGCCAGGCTGTGGCTCCACACGCCTGGCGCCTGAGGCCCGGGTGAACCCGATACCGCAGGGCTCTGAGAGCTACTTGGGAGGCCTGAGGGGGAGAGGAAAACTCATATGCCATCCCGAGGGGATCTGAAAGAATCATTTTTTTCATCTCTTCCTTTCATTCGGCAGAGCCTGGTAAGCTACTCATGACGTACTCGATATGCCAAAAAACAGTAACAATGAAGGCCCTCATTCCCCTGACCCTGAAAGAGCTTCCAATAACCATCGGGCTATACTAGCGCATAACAGGGACAAATGGAGACGTTACTGGCGCCTGCTCGAGCAAATCAATGAACGACAGGACGACAGGTGATACAGTGATTCCTTTCACTCAAAAGCAGAAAGTCGGAAAGGAATCCTGGCAGAGTGACTTTCGTGAGCACAGCTGAGCGAGTTCAGTGTCTTCTTTACTGAACACTGTCTAGTAAGTTTGTACTTCAACTATTATATAGAAATACGGATGGAAAAGCCAAAAGTAACTCTTGTTATTAACACACTTAAGTCTTCTACACTTCACTAAGGTCGTGTTAAGACAAAGCGTCTGAAGGTATTTGCCAGGCTGCTCGATAGTGTTTTAGGTCTCCCAGTGGCCCCTGGCTTTGACTTCAGCCCCCTATGGCTGTGAAACAGAAGCCAACAGCCCTTCCTGCAAGCAGCTGAGCCCAGCCCGGGTTCTGGCACCAGCAACCCCCACGCACACCCAAGGGGGCCCCCCAGTCCCACGGGTCAACCCCTAGCAAAGGGCAACTCTGAGGAAATGCTCCGACTCAAGATTCTAAAATTCAGGTGGCTTTCACTGCATGGACTTTATGCCAATGAATCTCCTTAACGTCTATCTTTTACTATTTGTGTCCTCGGGTATTAGACAAACATTTAAAAGGCCCCCGTGACTATTTTCTAAGCAAAACTGCCAATGAAATTTGTTTACTTGCAAAAAGCTCGAGGTCTGCGGGTTCCACTTCTCCTCCGGCCTCCCGTGCCACGTGTTCAGGATGCTTAAGCAGACCTGCGGGAGGGGCGAAGAGCGTGAGACCTGCACCGGGAAAGACGCCGTCTCCCCGAGCCAAACTGCCGCACAGCAAATGGAACGAAACGCGAGCACGTTCTCAAAGAGATCGTTTAGGGCGAAAGAGATGGCCCAGTGGTTAAGGCGCCCGCTGAGCAAGTGGCTGACCAGGGGACCCAGGCCCCCAAGTTCTGCCGGCATCACCCCTGAGCTCAGAGCAGGGAGTAAGCCCCGAGCAGTGCTGGGCGTGGCACGAAACCCCAAAACAAGAGCCAAGAGGAGCCTGCTAGGGTCCGCCTAGGAGACAGGCTGGCATCCCCGCCGTGATGTCTTTACAACGGAAGAAGACACAACCACTGTTACGCTGTTAGGAATATTTTCAACTAGGTCCACACCTGGCCCGGCTCACAGCTGGTGGTGCCTGGGGACCCTCTGTGGTGCCAGGGATTAACCCTGGGCTGGCTGTGAGCAACACAAGTGCCCCTCCTGCCGCACTCGCTCTTTAAAGGAAAACAATTTCCACAAACAAAAAATTTCAGCGACAGGACTGTGAGAAGTGCAGAGGGGAAGGCAGCTGGCGCGATAGCACAGCGGGGAGGGAATTTGCCTTGCATGCAGCTGACCCGGGTTCGATTCCCAGCACCCTATACTGTCCCCCGAGCACCTCCAGGAATAATTCCTGAGTGCAGAGCCACTGCATTGCTGGGTATGACCCAAAAAGCTTTAAAAAACAAACAAAATAAAAACACACCAGCGGCCGGCCAGACTGATCCCAGGGCTGCCAGGAGGGATCTTGGAGCTGTGAGCCCGGAGTGACACCCCCCAAATGCACCCCCTCAAAAAAAAAAAAAAGCAACAAAAAGATGTTATTTTTCCCCAAATCTCAAAATTTATTCAATTTTGATAATGGAATATCGTTTAATGTTATCAGATTTAATATTGCCTCCTTATTCAAGTTATTAAAAATATTACTTTAGTTGGGAGGGTGAGTCCATATAGATATAAAACCTTGCTCAGACATAAAGTCGGGGCTGGGATGAGCACACAGACCCCCGCAAGGGTCCTGGGGGTGTCAGGATTCCCTACAAGAAACCAGGGGAGAAAGCAGCTCTTGGCATCGGCCCAGCGCAGCAGCATTGAACACAAAGCCCAGGAAGCGACGCGCGGGCGGCGGCAGGGACAGGCTCGTTCTGCAGTGCCCCATCCCCACAGACAGGCAGGCCGGAGATGCCCAGACACACTCTCCCGCTACCCAGTACCTTGCCGTCGTTGTAGAGGTTGGGGTTGAACCGCACGCTGTGGCCGCCTGTCGTCTCGAGATTCACGAGCGGCGGCGAACTGGGGTAATCTTGAGGGAAATACACATCGAACTCAAAGCAGCCGTTTGCGTAAGGGGTGTCGGCTGGGCCAGTGATCAGAACCTGGGGGCAAGCACAAACGCAGGCTGGGTTGCTGGCTTGCCAAGGACACGCAGGCGTGACGCGAGGGGCTCCTCGCGCACACAGGACGCACGTGTGGACACGCACGCACGCCCAACTGGGAGAAACAGACCGGCACCTGAGGTTTCTGCAGGAGGGTGGCCGCCAGGAGCAGAGCCCACACAGTGCCACGGGCAAGGTGAGGGCTCCAGCCACGAGTGTCAGAAAGATGGACAGCGACCTCGACCACACGCCTTGAGACAGGACCCCGCCCGCCGCCAGGCGCCACAGCTGAGGGTCCCCGCAGCGCACCAAGCCCCGCTCCCGAGACCAGGTGATCCCGGCACTGAGACACAAGGTGCACCGGGCTGCCGCTGCACCATAATCTTTAAGGTGCATCCCGCTGCCAGCCAGGGACAAACACTGATGGCCGATTGACATCTCTGATGACCGGAGAGAAACATTTGACGCTTCCCGGGCACTTGACAGACCACACCCAGCCTAAGCTTTCTTCCAGCCATGGTCCTGCCAAGAGGGCCAAGCCCTGGACACTGAACCCCCCCGCGCCCACCCCCAGGCCAAGGGGCCCTTGTCTGCTGTGGCGAGCGGCCAGCGGGGCCCTACCTTCATGATGTCCAGGCGCTCCTCGTCGCAGCGCACGAACACGCTGGACGAAGACGAGAGGGGCAGCGAGGTGGACAGGGTCACGGCTTCCTGGGCCAGGCGCCGGGCCCTGGCGGCGCTGTTGGCATCGTTGGCGTTTTTCACCTGAGACATGTAGTGGTAATTCACTTTAAAACCCAACTTGCCATCCTCGTCTTCAGAAACCATCTCAAATGTATCTAGAAGAAGAAGAAGATTTAAAAAAAAAAAAAGGCACTAAAAAAAAAAAGGGAGGGGAAAAAAAGAAAACACCAGAATGGAGGATAGTTGTTACACAGACAAAAATCAGAAACCAATCATACTGTCCGCCCAGATCACAGAGCTGCACGGGCAGCGGCTGGCTGGTGTGTGTGAGCCCACAGGGCGCCCGTGGGTCTGTGCTGGCGCGACGGGACGGAACGCAGAACGGGCAACGCGCAAAACAGGGCCGCGGACATGTGCCCTAGTCAACGGCCTTGCCTGCACCAGACCCGGGTTCAAATAACACTTCTAGCAAAAAAAAAAAGCCAGAAATCTATCTCAAACTGAATCCACGCTATGTTCTCACGGCCAGATTGTATTTTATCAAGTTGTTAACCAACAATGTAAAGCAGTAAAATTTTAAAAGCCAAGTGCCATGGCTAGGGAGAGCGTCCAGGGAGAACGGCAGTGCCCGGCAGCCCAGATGGCTCCCCGCGATTGCAAAGATATGCCTCTTGCCTGCCCTGGCAATTCCTTTCTTAATCTGCCACAGGGAACGATGCCAGGAGCCGGAGGGCCAGCCCGAGGCACTTGCTCTGCACTTGGCCAAGCCTCGCCTGCCCTGGGCTGCTGCACAGGGCCCCGAGCACTGGCACGAGTACTCCTGCAGGGAAGCCCTGGGCCCACTGGGTGTGTCCCAAACACCCTCCTCCCTCCCACTGCACACAGACACCCAAAGGGAAAGAGAATCCCGGGAGCACCAAGGCAAGGATGCCCACCGAAACGCAGCATCTACCAAAAATGTCAGAAAACGCCGGAGTTGAGTGGGTCAAAGAAATGACAGAGCGTCGCGTGATGGCCAACAGCAAGGGGCGCCAATGGGGGCCGGGCATCCAACTCGGGGCCTCGCATGAGGAAGCATGACCTCTGACCCTGAGCTCTGGCCAAAGTGCTGGGCAACGTTTTATTCATTTTTTTTGCTTCTTGGGTCACGCTCAACGATGCACAGGGGTTATTCCTGGCACTGCACTCAGGAAATCACTCTTGGCCATGCTGGCGGGTAGGGTGTTTGCCTTGCACGTGGCCAACCCGGGTTCGATTCCCAGCATCCCATAGGGTCCCCTGAGCACCGCCAGGAGTAATTCCTGAGCGCAGAGCCAGGAGGAACCCCTGTGCATTGCCGGGTGTGACCCAAAAAGCAAAAAGAATAATAATAATAAAATATTTTCTGAAGACAGAGCTTCTCAAGGACAAAGGTTCAATGCTGAAATAACTTGCCCCGCAGGTACTGAGCCTAGGGCAGAATGAATGAGCATGGCCAGCTGTTGCTGCCAGCAAAAGCAAAACCAACGCAGGAAACCAAAAGCACAATGGTGAGACAAGCGGCATGCAGAAAGGAGGAACCATTTAAAATCCTGAAGCAGAAATCCCAGGACTCGGTCCCGCTCCTGTGCCTGCTCCTGCCGCTCCCAGCCCCGAGGCGCCCTCGAGTCTCGGGAGCCAGACACACGCGCCGAGGGCTACACCTGGTTTCCCCAATAGGTTTACTGTTCACCCGGCTCTTTGGTTTGGAGTCACACTCCGGGTAATGTTCTGGGGCCCACATGTGGTGCCACGGACCAAACCCAGGTGAGCGACATGCTGGCCAAGCGCCCCATCCGCTGACCACCTTTGCGGCCCTCACATCTGCGGTCGGTCAGAGTTTTGCGATTCCAAGCCGGGAGCAGATAGCATTCCGGCACTTGCTGTCACAGTCACAGAGACCCACAGTACGGAATGAATGAGAGGAACGTGGGTTCACTCTCCCAACGCCAAGCGTGGATTAAAAGGCTGGAAGCAGGCGACTGGAGCGACAGCACAGAGGGGAGGGTGTTTGCCTTGCAAGCAGCGGACCCAGGTTCGATTCCCAGCATCCCACATGGTCCCCCGAGCACCTCCAGGAGTAACTCCTGAGTGCAGAGCCAGAAGTAACAACCCCTGTACATCACCGGGTGTGACCCAAAAAGGAAAAAAAAAGGGGGGGGAGTCGGAAGCGGGCGGCTGGCCCATGTCCCCAACACTCTGGGTCACTAGGCGGAGCCCATTCAGGCCGCTGTGAAGACCACCTTACACTCAAGAGCTTGGTCAGCAATCTCCCAGGTTACACCACAATTTTAAGTAAGGAGTCAAAAAAAAAAAAAAGCAGTACAGTCTTTCAAGTTATTTGGTAAAAGAGAAAAACAATTTAAAAAAAAAATCAATGTTTCGGGCACTCAGAACGTGCCCACTTGGGTACAAAACACTTTGGAATGATCTGCAAGGACAGAAAGCCAGCGGGTTAAGGGCAACAGGCATCGACAAAACCTGGGCCCGTAGGTGCGGGACGCTGATGTCCCTGCCCCCGCCGTGGTCACCTACGCGGGAGACCGATGTCCCAGCACGCTCCGACCCAAGGAGTCTCAACACAGAAAGGGAACTATGCGTAGCTACACTTCCAAGAGCAACCTCAGGGGAGATGTTTTCTTTGAAAACGGCATATAAACAAGCTCCAGGTTTTGGCTTCCTTCAAACCAAGCCGCAGTGAAATGGAGCCACTGCGAGCCCTCCCTAGACATTCGGTTCCTTCTGTCACTGATCTGGACAGGATACAGTACGTAAGCGTAACTACAGAGACACGAATTAAAAAGATAGAAGCCATCGTATTTATCAAATAACAAAATAACGAGCAATGCGTGTTAGAAACTTAAGTCTTTAAAGCAGTAACTGAGTAGTACAACTTAAAAATGTAATCCAAAACTTACCAAACTGTAATTTCTTCATAACAGCCACGTATTTTTCTTCAAGTGATTTCAATACTGATAAAGGTTTGGGTTTCATAGCCACCTTCTTTGAGTATTCACCTAGTTTTTTTTCTGTTATTTAATATTTCAAGATAAACAGCGTTAAGTCAACATTCTTAGAAAACTAAAAGAAAACACAATCAACTTCTACGTTTCAAAATGTGAACTCCAAAACCATAACACCCACCAAGCTCTTGGCAATTCTCACTATTGTGACTCGATAAGAATGAGAGACTTTTATTTTTCATCAACGGAACTTATCAACGTGACAGCTTGAACCACCAACTCGGTTTCATCCACAGCAGAGATAAAATGGTAAGTGACTCAGGTCCATTTATACCTTCTATAAGCTATAAAAAAAATGCCAATTTCTACTAAATTCTCATCCATGGTCTAGAGCTAAGGGCGGGAGGGCAGAGAAATTTGCCAGGCTGGGGGTTCTCGTGACTCTTCCCCAGGGACCGCTTTGTCACCCTCCAATTACAGGACTCTCGGGGCAGTAAGAGACAGGCAAGACGCTGGCTGGCCGCTAATGGAGTCCTTCTTAGCAATTCTACGTAGCTCAGTTGAAACATTTCAAAACGAAGAGACTGTTCATAACTGACTTGCAAAATGGACATCGAACAGAATTTGAGGTACAGCGGCTCGCCTCACGCCATCTAGGCAGAGGGACGTTTTTAAATGCAGTGGCCAGGAAGTGAACCGGAGCAGGGGGACCAGACGCACCTTGGCTGGCCCGCCGCAGACTGGTGGTGGCCGAGCACACGATCTCGGCCGTCCTCTGGATGTCGGGGACCAGGAGTGTGAGTCCCTCTGGCTCCGGGTCGGCCGCGTCCGGTTTCACTCCTGTCTTCACATTTTCCCTTTTAGACCTGAAAAATACAAAGAATCGCGTAGGAAGAAGCACCAGAGAGATTTTAGGACTGAAAAGTAAGCATGGCCCTCAATCAGTAAAAGTTCTTAAAAAGAGCCACGTGCCAGCGTGTCCCTGGGCCCAGAGCATCTGCATCTGGCACGGAGAACAGACCTGGTTTATGCACAATATTTGTACGACATCTATGCTAACTGTGAAAGCTGCACATTCACCCAGGATACCGCAGAGACAAGTGTTTCAGGGAAAATGCGAGCTAAACTAGGGGCTTGAGGACAAGAGAAGTTTAACTGAATACTTCATCACCACCTACTTGCAGTCTAAGATGTACCCACGCTTCTATCAAACTGCGAGTCAACATACATGTGACAGCAAGTTTTCCGTTTGTAAGTAATTTTTTCAGCGTACAAACTTCAGAGATGAATGCAACAGAGTTTCACGTCACTGACAATGAATACAAATTTCCTCTCTCCCCTATTTTGACTGGGTCTGTTACTCGTATCAGAAACATTACGTTACTGATTTCATATTAAAAGCCATACCTCTATTACTTCATCGACTATTAAAATGAAATTAAGTAACTTCCGAGAGTGTTTAGAATACTCCTGTGGTCTAAAATGCGATCAAAACCCCCTCTCGCGCCTCTCGGGCTGCGTGCCTACCCATGCAAGAGCCTGACACCTGAAACGACCTCACAAAGCGAGAATGCTAAGAGAACCGTAAGAAAAGCAGGAGAAACCGAAAAAGCCTTAACGAAACAGGATTTATTTCCGACAGACCAATCAACCACTCTTTAGTCCGAAGACAAAAATCTGTGGAGAAGCAATTCTGGGCTTGGCCTCATGCAAGGCAAACAGCCTCCCCGCTATCCTGTCTCGGGCCCCATCCCAGGGGTTTTTAAGAGAGCAAGAACTCACCCAACAGGATGACCCACGTCTTGCTGGATCAGAGCCCTCTCGCCTCTAGCTTCTCCCTGGCGGTCCTCAGGGGACCGGGAGTGAGGCCCGACAGACCGCCCACTTGCGGTGCTGGGGGTCACCTGCGGGCCACGTGCCTCCACCGCTTGCTTTCACTATCCCCCGGGAGAGGCAGGGAACAGCTCTGCCGCCACCCAACAGTCACACGGTGGCTCTCCAGGGCTCCTCGACGCACAGACAGACGTGCGGCTGTGGGTGCTCCAGGCCGGGGAGCAGGGGCGCTTCTGCCGGCACCGGCAAAGCCTCGCCCTCTCAGAGCTATGGGACGGGCTTAGGAGTGAGTCTCACGGGATTTCTTAAGTAAAGAGGCTATTTGACGAGCCTAGCTCAGAGTCTCCGATCTGGCCTTTTCCACAGCTACTCACAAGCAATGTGAGAGGCAGGAGGGAAGAGAAGGCGCCGGGGCTGGCCAGGCCGGCCAACGCTCAGGTGGCCACCGGCTACAGCACTCCGCCCGCGGGCACCATGCCGGCTGCCCAGCTTAGACGCCAGGAAGAATTTTACAGTATCTTCACCACAACAAAAGATGGGGTCAAACGTCCTACTATCGTCTTTCAAGAGACAAGCAGTGTTACCCCGTGTATCTTCCCGGCTCCCTTCTCCGGCAGGGAGAGCGGCATAAGCCCAGGGGTTTCTATGTCCTGACCACTGTTTGCTTCTCATGGTTTCGGGCAACAGCCCAACTACCCAACAGAACCAGCGCCTTCCCAAACGCTGGGTTTCCCTGATCAAGACCAAAACCAATGAGTGCCCAGCGATGACCAACACTCTGCATCATTCAACATATGCCTTCGCTGAAAACGTTTCAGCTCCTGGAGCTGGAGTGATAGCACAGTGGGTAGGGCGTTTGCCTTGCCCGCAGCCTGACCCGGGTTCGATTCCCAGCATCCCATAGGGTCCCCCGAGCACGCCCAGGAGTAATTCCTGAGTGTATGAGCCAGGAGTGAGCCCTGTGCATCGCTGGGTGTGACCCAAAAAGAAAAAAAAAATTTCAGCTCCCAAAACAGCAGCAAGATCAACCAGGTCAAACTTGCATCCCGGCAGGACGAAGGGGAGGTTCGGAGAGAGGCGCCCACATCTCTCTGGATTCCAGCTCCCAAACCACACACCGTGCGGGGGACGGAAGGAGTGAGCCCTGAGCACGGCTGGCTGGGGGGGGGGGGGGGGCGACAAACCCGAAGCGAGTCCTGATCCACCCCAGAGGCAGGCAGCACCGAGAACCTCCCTGGGAGCGGAGTTCCCCACAAACCACGATCAGCGCATCTGCAGACGCAAGTCCCAGAGCGAGGGAACGAAGAGCGTTCCGGGATGCTGCAGGGGACAGGGCGCCTGCCGCAGAGGTGGTGGCCCCGAGCACAGCCAGCAGCAGCCCCTGACCACTCACAGGTTTGGCCCCATGCCCACCCGGGCCCAGCACGAGGGAAAGAAAGGAGAAGCTGACGTGTCTTCTCTTCAAGTCTTTGGAAACCTCAACGCAGGGAAAAAGACATTTCGACCCACGGTGCGTTTAAAATGTAACTTTCCATAAAGACACCCACTAAAATGCTGACGAATACAGAATCTTGTCTTTGGAAAAAGATCGCAGGAAGAATTTGCGCCTGTGTGTGTGTTGGGGAGGAAGGGAGGGATAGAAGAAGGGAAGGAGGGAGGGAGAGAGAAAGAGAAAGAGAGAGAGAGAGAGAGAGAGAGACACACACACACACAAATACACAACAGGAGTAACTCGCACCCAGAGAATGATTCAGCAACTGAGTGGCCTGGGGCGTTGAGTGCAGAGTTAGGTGCCACCCAGCACGCAGTGTCAGGTCTCGGGCAACGAAGCCCAACCCCGCGTGGGTCCCAAAGGACGGCGAGGCCGCCTGCCACTCTGCCCGCACACTCGCGCCCCTAGCCCGTGTCCCCGGAGCCCCGCAGGCCCCACGAGAGGCCGTACCGTAAGCGGTTGGTGTAGGTGTCCACGCAGGTCTTCATCTTGGCCAGCAGCGTGCCCACGGAGGCCTGGCCCTCGGGCTGCTCCTCGTCCTCCTCGCCGTTCTCCGTGGACAGGGGCAGCAGCAGCGGGACCATGGACGCGCAGGACGCGATGGCGCGCAGCAGCTCCAGCACGGCGCGGTACAGCGGCACGTGCCTGGCCATGTCCAGCACTGCGGGCGCGAGAGGGCGGGCGTCAGGCCCCCGCGGCGGGGCAAACAGGGAGGCCCCCGACCCGGCCGGCGTGGTCTGGGGGTTGGCTACCGCCGGCGATGCTCGGGGGGCCCTCCTGGCAGTGCACGGGGACTCGAAACCCCGGTGGGCTGAGTGCAAGCAGCTTCCCCGTAAATCCATCACAACGCACCACCCCCGCGTGAGCTCCGGGTTCGATTCTGTACACCGCGTTGTGGCGGTGAGTCGCCCGGTGAGGTCTGCGGCTTTCCTCCCTCAGGAACCGACTGTGTGACTAAGAGCAGGACCCCTCCCGGCTTCTGTCCCCAGTATCCCCCGGAGCACAGTACCCCATCAACATCCAGGCACAGAAGCAAAGGCCACGGCAGCCGAGGGACCCCCGGGACCACAGAGGGTGCCCTGAGAGCCCCCAGGAGTGACCCCCGAGCACAGGCAGGCCCGCGCCCGCCCTCTTCCCTGGAGAAAAACTCCAACTGCACGCCATCCCCACAGCACCGGCACCCAGAGTGCTGGGAGCCTTGTCTGAGTGGCCGGGGGGTGGGGGCCAGCAGGGCCGCCCAGGACACTGACCTGAGTCGTTGCGCAGGTAGGAGGACATGGCAGGGATGAGGCAGGACTGGCTGAGCAGCTCGAGGAGCACTGGTGGGAGAGCACTGCTGTTCTGGCCCCCGCTCTCCTGCGCGGCCTGGGCCTCCCCGTTCACCGTCCCGCTCACGGGGTTGATGTAGCTCGCCAGAACCTGCGGGACATGCAGGGGTCAGGTGGGAGCGTGGCCGGGGCCCAGCAGCACGAGGACCGCTCCGAGGCCTCTCAGCGACGACCCAGTCCAGACTCGCCCCATCTTCGAAGCGGCGTGGCCCCAGAGAGCACGCGACAGGACGTCAGTTCCCCGGGCCCTCGCGGCGCCCTCCCAACAGGACTGAGCACTGTGCTGGGGCAGGGGTGAGAGCCGAGCCCCCCGGCTGCACTCCACACACTCAGCTTCCGAGGGACCATGACGGCGTCTGTGCCAACCCCAGGGAACCAGGCGCCAGGCCTTCGCCATGCAGGAGGCGGTTTCTAGGGGCCACACAGAGACTCCTCCCCCAACCCCCCCCCCCCCGCCCCTGGGGCTGGCTCCTCTGGGCTCAAGGGTCCCTGCTGGCAGTGCTCAGGGCACTCTGCCTTGTGGCAGGGCCGGGGACGAGCAAGACAAATGCCTTAGCCTTGGCGTTACACTCTGCCCGCCCCGATGAGATGAGGACGTCAAGCCCCTCTTTCAGCCCCGACCCCCGGCCCTTTGCACTGAACACCCTCGGGTCAGAAGGAGGAAGCGGCTCCCACTCGCTCGCTCCCTCCCTCCCTCGGGGGTTGGAAGCATCTTCCCATCTGCGGGGGAGGGGCCACGTCACAGGCAGGAAGAGAAGCTCGTGTGTGCGCGCGTGTGTGTGTGTGTGTATGTATGAAATCTGTCATGCAAGGTCAGCGCCAGGGAGGACGCGCGGCTCACCTGCAGCAGGCACGTGACGTGCTCCTCCTCCAGCCGCTGCTTGGTCAGGGCCTGCTCCACATCCCAGCCCGACGCCGTGGAGCCGGTGCCGAAGCCCGTCCCCTTGGCCCAGTACAGCTGCTGCTCCTCCGTGGACGCGGGGTTGGGGGAGCTGGACACCTGGGGCTTTCCACGGAACAACACGCGGCGTTAGTGTGGGCTGCCTGGCGCCCCCCCATCCTGCCACCGAGGCCTCGGAGCTCACAGCGCCCGGCCCAGGGGCCACGCACCATGGCGCGGAGCATCCGGGAAAGAACAGAAAAACGAAGAACTGAACGTTTCTGCAGAGCAATGACAAATTGGGACATGCCATCGGCGCCACTCATAAAACCAGATCAGGGAGGTGAGGACAGAGAAAGGCCGAAAGCTAGACAGACGGGAAACGGAACCAGGAAACGGGCACTTAATTGGCAGAGAAAAAGCCCTTAATTAAATTTGAGGGCATTTATAACTATTACTATGGCTTTTTGGGCCACACCCGGAGATGCCCAGGGGTTACTCCCGGCTCTGCACTGCGGAATGACTCCTGGCGGTGCTCGGGGACCATCTCGGATGCTGGGAACTGAACTCAGGTCGGCCGCGTGCAAGGCCGAGCCTAACCTGCAGCCTGAGGGAAACTCCCCAGGCAAGCATTACTCGCAGGCGTGCTCCGAGATGCGGTGAGTGACCGCGGAGGGCTTGGGAACCAGGAGGGCAGCTGCCCCCTCCTCCTCCCGCTCAACGGCCTCCAGGCCCGCTACCAACTACAGAGCTTGACTTTCCCTGTCTGCTCATTAAACTTTCTCATTTTACTTTCGTTCTATGAACATGACGC
This sequence comes from Sorex fumeus, assembly GCF_029834395.1. Taxonomy (NCBI): domain Eukaryota; kingdom Metazoa; phylum Chordata; class Mammalia; order Eulipotyphla; family Soricidae; genus Sorex; species Sorex fumeus. The sequence goes on from NW_026606063.1 coordinate 4,606,053, forward strand.
AACAGAGTTTGGTTAAGAGTTTCGTTCTCCTTTTATTTGGAGGTCTTGGCAGGGGCAAGTTAGTGCCACAGCTGACGGTGCTCAGGGGACTCTCAGCTTTGTGCTCAAGTTCATGTGCAGAGCCAGTACCTTAATCCCCATACTCTCTCTCCCACCTGTTCTGTCTCCTTCTTAAATACATGAATTATGGGGCCAGAGTGACAGAGCGGGTAGGACCTTGTCCTGTGCACGGCCAACGGGGGTCACCCCGGCACTGCATATGGGCCCAGGTGCAGAGCCAACAGCCCTGAGCACAGCTCTGCGTGACCCAAACACAAACACACATTAAATCAAAAACTTAAGTAAATAAATCTACGAATGTCCCTTGTAACGTATTTTAGTTGTAATTCTGATTTTAATCAGTAAACCGTGTAGTTGGCTAAAGCTGTTGACAGCCTTTACATTTTATTTATTTGAGGGGCTTGCGGAGGAGGGCTTTGCTCAGCCCTGACTCCAGGCTCAGTGCTCAGGGTCACGGCTGGTGCCAGACAGCGTGTGATGCAGGGGATGGAACTCAGGGTCCCACGCAAGGCAAGCCCCGGGCCCCTCTACTACCTCTCTGGCTCCCATTATACTGAAGAATACAAAAACGAAGTCTAGGGCCAGAGCCACAAGACAGCGGGGAGGGCGTCTGCCTTGTAAGCGGCTGCCCGGGTTCGAGCCCCGCGTCCCATATGGTCCCCCAGGTACCGTTAGAAGTGATCCCTGAGCAGAGCCACGAGTGGACCCTCAGCATCCCGGTGTACAGCCAAAAGCAGCCCGACACCATCCACTGACTGCCCTTCCCATGGTCCAGGGGGCGAGACCTACTTGGGGCTGTGAGATTTTACACATTTTGATGGCTGTACAGTTGTAGGTATTAAATGTTTTCACTCTGACTTCACAAACGATCAATGAAATATCTTTTCACGTTATTTAGTCACTAAATCTTTCTAAGTCGCAAATTTAATCTATAATCCTGGAGCTTTCTCTTTTCCATGCTGCAGCGGTGAGGAACAGAGCTCAGCTAAACGGAGTTCTGGGGGCCGCACTGGCGTTGGCACGTGCGAGGCGAGCACCCTCCAGACCCGACATTGGGACTTTTTTTTGTTGCTTTTTGGGTCACACCCGGCGATGCTCAGGGGTCACTCCTGGCTCATGCACTCAGGAATTGCTCCTGGCGGTGCTCAGGGGACCATATGGGATGCTGGGAATTGAACCTGGGTTGGCCATGCTGGCTACGTGCAAGGCAAATGTCCTACCTGCTGTGCTGTCGTGCCAGCCCTGACATTGGGACTTTTAAAGACAGTCCCTCCCCCTTTGAATGAATCCACATCTTTGTGCAGAGGGGAGGTGTCTCCCCGGGAGGCCGGCTGGGACATCAGCTCAGCTTAGCACAGGGCCCTCGGACACGGGGACCGAGCCCAGGCAGGCGCATGTTGTGTGCCTGAACCACCTCCTGAACCCTGGTGGGGGGAGCACTCCCAGCCCTGTGCTACGGGATCCCCCTGGCTCCCCGGGAGCAGGAAGCCCCACGGGCAGCGCCCCAAAGCCCTGGTCCCCAGAGTGTGTGGAGAGTATGTGGTGCACGGACCACCTCCCAACAGAGAAAGCCCAGCGAACACCGCGACCAAAAGCCACGAGCACCGAGGGCGGAGTGGAAGGCAGGTGAGCAGATGCGGCAGGACTCCCAGTGGGCAGTGCCACCAAGGCAGGCACAGAGTGGAAAGGGCAACCCCCGGCACGCCCCTCCCCCAGCACAGGCCAACACGCGGCCCAGGGTGTCCTCGAAGTCCAGCTGCATGGGATCCTCATGTGTGCGCCTCCCGGGCAGTGCTGTGTGCGGGGGCCACGCCCAGGGACACTCAGGCGCAGATGGGACACCCGAGAAGATGGGACGCTGGAGTCAGTCGGTCCCGAGGCCAAGCGCGCGGCCTGGCGGCCAACCCGAGACTCCCCCTGGCCCTCCTCAGCGGCTGCTGGTGGCTTGCAGCCACACCCACGGGCCTCAGGGAGTGTCCACCTGGGCGGGCGTACACAAGGCAGCACCTGACCTGCTCCGCTCTCTCCCCGGCCCTGGTATTCCTGTTCAACACTTCATATACCTTATGAACACAGACGCTGGGCATATTTTTTCGGACCCTGTTGTTCTTTTCTTCTTATGCCAATCTAAAAGACACCTTAGGGGGCTGGAGCGATAGCACAGCGGGTGGGGCGTTTGCCTGGCAGGCGGCCGACCCGGGTTAGATTCCCAGAATCCCATATGGTGCCCCGAGCACCGCCAGGAGTGACTCCTGAGTGCAGAGCCAGGAGGAACCCCTGCGCATTGCCAAAAGGCAAAAATAAATGAATAAATGACGCCTCGGTAAAGCTGACATGTTTGGGGGTACATGTATCGTGTGTATGTATTGACCTACGCTACGACGGCCTCACTCAACCCACCCGTGCCAGTCATTGTTTTTTGAACTTCTGCTGAGCAACCAAATGTCTCCAACAACAAAGAGATTTTTTGCTCTCTGCTTCCTGTGCTGCCCTGCCTAGAATCGCCCTTGAAGTTCAGGAGAGGACAGAAGGACCCCGACGTAAACCCAGCATGCCCCTCCAGGGAACTACGGGACGCCCAGGAAGCTACTCGGGTCCTTTTGATGTTTGCCCAGAGGCGGCCTCAAACCACCAAGTCGACGCTGGGGCAGCCGCGAGCCCAGAGGAATCTGAAATCTCTTTCTGCCCCGGGGGCGCCACGCACCTCGGCCTGGTTGAGGCTGGAGCTGGGCACGCGGGGCGCGTGGTGGCTGAGCGCCGACAGGCACGCGAGGATGAGGTGCAGCGCGCCGATCTCCAGGGCCATGCGCCGCAGCAGCACGCCGTCGTCCGTGGTCAGCGGTGTGCAGCTCAGCAGGGTCCGGAGCACGTGGAACGGCAGCGTCGGGAGCACGTTGGCCGACGGGGACTGCAGAATGTGGCCTGGGTCCGAGAGAAACAGGGAACGCCGCATGCTGAGCCAACCACGGACAGCCCGGAAAGACGCTTCCGCAGAAACATGACTCAGAACAAAGCGGAAAGAAAGCAACCACGGAACCACAGCCCCCGTGTCAGAAACACCACCAAGCTCTGAGACCGCGGGCAGCTGAGGGGCTCGGGGAGCCGGGCCAGGGCGGAGGCATGTCCCGTCCATACGGCCTGGAGCACGATGCCTCCTCCTGCGCCCACCCAACCTCTCCTCGGGGTCCCAGACAAAACGATTTACTGCGAAAACATTCTTATCGTGGAATGAAGACAATTTCCTGCCCTGGAAGCAGTTTAAGCCGTGAAGTAATGAAAGAGTAACACTGATAGGTTTTTTCTACTGAAAAAGTACGTATTGAGCTGAAAATATCAAAACATTTGTAATCTGGATGGTGGCTGAGATTAGTGCAAGGGAGATGACCAGAATTAAGGCGGGTTCTCCCTCCATCTCGCTACATTCACGACAGATCCTCCCCCTTGTTTGTAGTTAAAACTAAAAAAAAAAAAAAGTCACGGTAATCAACTTGTTTTCCTCCAGCCACGTAAGTATATAACAGGTATGAAGCTGAACTTGAACCAGTTGGTATGTAGAAGCTATAATTTAGTAATAATGATCAAAATAAATTTTAACCTGTCAATATTTTGGAAAGAATTCCATCAACGTGAAAAAAAAACAGGAAAGTAAAAAGTGTGCAGCCTGATACTGCATGAGCTTCAGCTACAGAACACACAAATAAATCATCTTTTTTTGCTAGCGCTACTGAGCGTCACAGAATATAAGCTGGTCGTGACAAAGGATCAATGTCTCTGGAGTGAGCAGCCGGTTAGCTGCTGGCCGTGTGCGCAGCGAACCCCGGCTCAACGTCCAGAGAGAGTAACCCCTGACTCGGGCTGTGTGTGTGGCCCAGGAAAAATCCAAGAATGAAAGTCAGAAATGAAACAGAACGAAAGGGTTCACTTTCTCAGGTAAACCAAATGAAAACCCGTTTCTCACGACTCCACTCTAGGTAGTCAGTCCCGTGAAAACCACCCCCACAGCTGCCTGTCGCTTCACATGTGCCAAACAGATGCTACTTAGGGTCCTGAGCTCCCGGGGCCCTGCCACGGTCACCACCGGGTTCCTTCGGCGCGGGGCTGTGGGCAGTGGGTGCCGACTCGGCAGAGCCCAGGGGCTATGGCTGGCGCCCGCTGCCTCCACACACAGCCGCACCGACTGTCATCTCAGTTTCATCTCAGCTTCGTGGTTCGGTTCTGGGCCACGCCTGGCTCAGCGCTCGGCGACCACAGTGGCGAGGCCCAGAGGCCCCATGTGGTGCCGGGGACTGAATCTGGACCAGCTCCATGCAAGGCAGGAGCCAGCCTTGCTGTCCCCCTTCTCCGGCCCCTGTTGACACATTCGAGTAAACCTTCATCGTCGGGAGGCGGGGAGTCACCTTTTCAGGACTTCCCACGGCCTGCTACAACAGCTAGTTATTTATTTCTTTGGCCCCGAGGGGTGGGGGGATATTACGCCTGGCGGTGCTGAGGTGCTGGGAACCAAACGGGGGTCAGCCACGTGCAACCCGGGCCCCCGAGGCCTGCACCCTGTTGGCCCACTGCTCTCCACCTCGAGCTGGGGGCGGCTGCACAGGCCGCCCCGCCCGCCCCCTCTCTCGGGGACCTCAGCGGACATCACGGGTCTCTGAATGAGTCAAAAGTCTCCTTCAGGGACCACCAGGACCCAACAGGGGAGCCGCGTGGCTGGGACCCGCGGGCCCGGAAACACGGAGCTGCCCCGAGACACGCCGCCCGGTCCGACAGTTCCACGCGGCGGCTGGCCCCCCGGGACCGAGGCCAAGCACCGGACTCACGGGGAGCCCCCGGCAGCAGGGCCGCAGCGTTCCTGCAGGTGCCAGCAGACGCCTTCGCAGCGCATCAAGTGGGATCAAGGGGTCGACTGCAAACCGCCGGGCCAGCGGAGGCCGAGAGGCGCGAGCCGGGCCCGGGGAAGCCCCCCTCCCACCCGCCCCCCGCAGCAGGACGGCGCCACTCACTCCCTTCGCCGTCGTCCGTGACGCCCAGCACCAGGCGCAGCAGGCACTGCGCGTGCTTCCGCTCCTTCAGCAGCACCTCGGCGTAGCCGGGCAGGCGCAGGAACAGGCCGAAGGCGGCCAGCGAGTGCGCCGGGATGGGCGACATGGTCTGCACCGCCGACTTCAGCGGGGGCGGCTCGGCCGCGATGGTCTCCGGCGCCTCGTAGACCAGCTCCCCCGACTGCTCGATGGTCACCCACTCGAACTGGTCGCTGTCCTTCGGCTTCTCCTGGGCGGCGGACGTCACCACCGGGGCGCTCACCTGGGGGAGAGGGAGAGACGTGGCGCCACGCCCCGCCCCGCCCCGGACTGTCCCCCTCTCGGCAGGGGGCAGGAGGGCGCCTGGCCGAGCTCCTCCAGGCATGAGCCACCGAGGCTTTCCCCCGAGGAGAGGATCCCTGCTCCTCAGTCCTACCGAACCCGTCTCCGCTTCCCGTGAGCCTGGCCATGAGCACTTTAAAGTCAGGTGCACCCTCCCGTCACCGCCGGGACCTCGGCGCAGAGACGAGACGCATCTCTGGCCGGGACAAGACGTGCTCTTCGACTCACCCGGCCCGCTGTCCCCGTACGTTTTCATGTATTCATCAGAACAACTCCCCGCTCTGAGTTTCTAATGACTGACTCCTAGGGAAAGCGTTTTCATCCAGCAACGATAATCCAGACCACGTCGAAGTCTCTTTCTCTTGTTTTCTGACTGCGTTACAGGTGTTTACAGGAAGTCTAGTTCTAGCCTTATTTTTATCAACCACCTTATGGTCAGGGTTCTAACATCTCAAAATAAAAAGATCGGGGGCTGGAGATGTAATACAGCAGGTAGGGCGTTTGCCTTGCAGGCGGCCTGACCCTGGTTCGATTCCCAGCACCCCATATGGTCCCCCGAGCACCGTCAGGAGTAATTCCTGAGTGCAGAGCCAGGAGTAACCCCTGAGCGTCGCCCGGTGTGACCCAAAAAGCAAAAAAATAAATAAAAATAAAAAACCAAAAAGATCTCCAGGTGGGCGATGACTCACCAGGGAAGGCCCTCCATTTGCACGTGGCCACACCCTGGTTCTATGCCAGCATCCCAGAGGACCCCTGAGCGCCCGAGAGCCAAGGCCCCACCCTGTAAAGCAACAGCCACCTGCTCGGCACGCTCAAGACCCAAGCTCCACGACCTCACTTGGAAATGAGAGTTTTCGCAGAAGTCGTCAGTTAAAAATAAGGTCACTGCGAATTCAAGTGGACCCTGAATCCCAGACCTGGTGTCCTCAGAAAGGGGAAGAGAAGCAGAGACGCACACAGAGACGGGCCCGGGGAAGCTACTGGAATGACGCAGCTTTACGGACCCCCGGGAATCACTACAATGCAGGGACCTCGGGGTCCTGGGGAGGCTGCCCGCCGGCCACCTCCTGCCCACGACTCCTCTCTTAGGCTCAGCCAGTTTGTGGCAACTCCAGGAAACAGATAAAACACCAAGAGTGCCTCAAATCGAGAGAGAGTTTCCGCTTGAGAACCAAGCCCAGCCCATGCATGGGCGGAAAAGGCGGACAGCGGGTGGGACTCCCGTTAGGGGGAGCAGCCCTGGGAACCGTCCGACCTTCCAATCCAGGGCTGCTAACACCCCCCCCCAAAAAAAATCACACCCAAAGGCACATGCCACAACCACGAACTCAAGGTAAGTAAGTGCCACGGGGTCGTGATCTGGGCAAACATGCTCACTCCGCTGGCTCCTTGGTGCCAGCTAGCTCTCAACTGAAACCCGCATGCAGCTAGCCTCCGAAGGTCAGAGCCTCTGGGCCTCCAAAGGTGTGCACGCACTAACGCCGTCCAGCCGGGAGGCTCACCTGCTGAATCACCTCCGGGTAGAGCATCGGGAGCCGCTCGGCGATGAGGGCCAGGCCGCCCATGCCCGCGAAGACCTGCAGCGGGGACGGGATGGGGCAGGTCTCCAGCAGGGCCTCATCCAGCACCCCGTCCATGCACTCCTCACCGGGAGACAGGGCCTCGTCCTCGGGACAGTTGCCGAGCAGGTCTCCGTGATCTGGAAACACCGAGGAGAAAGCCTGAGAAAGGATCTCGCTCTACAAAGCGGGTTCGTATTTCTTAACGAACCAAGGTAAAACTTCGCTCCCGGGGACCCGCGTGGGCTGAACGGAACCCAGCTTCCCACACGCAGACAGGCATTCCAGGCCTGGGACCGCGTCTCCAGGCGAGAAGGCGGAGAGTTCCCCCTCCTGGGACGAGATACGGCCATGCAAAGAGTGATCGCCAAGTGGGGCTCACAGAGCAGGAGCGCCCCAGCTCAGCAGAGAGCCCGTTCCTGCAGTGCTTGTGGGAGGCCTAGCCCTTGGCAAAGGGAAAGGGAGGACGGGAGGCAGCTCAGGGACCTACAGCGTAAGAGTCTGGCCTGTGCGGGCCGGAGAGACGAGACCGTCCAGGGGAGAGGGGGCTTTCTTATCATGTGGACGGCCCAGGTTCCAGCCCTCACGCCACCAGCAGTGGCCCCTGAGCACCCTAAGGTGTGACGCAAACAACATCCCCCCCCCCCGAAAATGTACCTGCATCTCAGGGTTTACTCCTGGCTGTGCTCAGGACCGTATGACATGCTGGGAATCGAACCCCGAGCCAACCGCGTGCAAGGCAAACATCCTACCCAGGTGTACTATGACTTTGGCCCCTATCGTGTATGTTTCCTGCTTCAGAATTTCAATTATTGGGCCAGAGGCAGTACCGGGGCGAAGGCACGTCCTGAATGCAACTGAGCCCTGCAGCACACGGCCCTCTAGCGCAAACACCTGGTCCCTGGCCTGATGAGCAAGGTGGACACTAGTGTCTCCACACTCACAAAATACAAGGAGACTCAAAACAGTTCAGGAAATAACTAAAACCACGCATGCCGGCTCATCAACAACCTCTCACAGAGGAGAACCAAGAGATCAGTCCATACACAAGGTCAGATCACAGAGAACACTTGAAAAGACAGAGCAGGTAAGACTCTGGGGATCTGCACGAAAATTTACAAGAACCGAGGAAAGCTACTGGCGACAAGCTGAAATTTAAACAGAGGAATAAACGGAAGCTAAAATATGACAGACCACATTCACACCAGGAAAATTTTCCTTATAAGGCAATTATAGTAACGAAATGTTTTAAAACGATCAGAATAGCAACTGAGGAAAATGACTATCCCACGCTTTAGAAGAAGCAACGCGCTTGTTCCACCCCCGAGACGCCCATGCTCGCTCTCCTGCACACACAGTCCCCTCTCTCCCCTCACATCTCTCCAGGAAATCATCTCCCAGGCGCCAGCGATCGAGGCGTGGGGAGTGCCTGCCCTGCACACAACTGACCAGAGCTCCGAGCCCGGCCCCCGGAGTGAGCCTGAGTGCAGAGCCGGGGGTCAGCCCTGAGCACTGCCCAGTGCGGCCTCAAGACAAACACACAGCAACGATTTCCCTTCACTTTACGTAAAAGAGGCAAGAAAGGGCCTAGGAGATGATACAGAGGTTGAGGCATTTTCTTGGCAGCCCCAAACGGCCCCGGGCCAAATCCCGACCCACCAAGGGTCCCCAGGGCACTGATAGGAACAGCCCCCAAATGCTATCAGGTGCGACCCAAACCACCCCCCCAGCCCCACCCCCTTCCCTCAAAGAGCAAGAAAAACTCCCATTTGGAACTGTTTAGTGCTATGCAGTGGTAAAAGCAAGTAAAATGCAATCACTTGGTTTCTTAAAAAACGTAAAGGCGGAAAATATTAACCAATAACAAGAATCAGAAGTCCATTATATAATAACAGGACTCTCATTTTCATAGAACAAGCCGCACGACTCATGCAAAACCGCAAGACTGCATGGCGGCTGGGGAGCAGGTGTGCAGAGCTAAATGCGGCCAGAACGAAGACGACGTCGCACTGAAGGGAGCACACTGGCTCACACTCGCACCGTCACAGAGAGAAAGGAGAATCTCAAGTACCTCAAACTTCAGGTCGGTTACTGGCTACCAAAATACCTGCTTCAAACCCTCCCGGGCCCGAGCAGGGGGGTGGGGCGGGGGGAGTGCACCTGAACCCCAGGGGCCGGCTCCTGTTTGCCCACCAGAACAGAGCCGGCCGCCAGGAGTGTGGGGGTGACAGAGCAGGCGGCAGGCCAGAGAAGTCTGGTCCCCTCTGGGCCCTACGGACGGGCACTCCCACGCACGTACCTTTCTCGGGGTGTAACCGTTTAAATGAATCTGTTTTCGACAGACTTGGGTCTGTGATCACTCGCGATCCCAATTTCACAGTCAGATCTACTGAGTGGTAGCCCTGAGGAAGTTTTCGGTCATACAGGATTGTTAAGAGTTGGGCGAGGGTCATTTCAGCTGGCAACGGCTGGCCTGAAAATAAAACAACAAACTTACACCCGAAACCCAAGGAGACATCAACTGAGGGCCTGAAAGAGAGGTCAGTGGTTAAGGCTTCTTCCTGTGCAGCATGCCGCGACCTGGATTTGATCCTTGCACACAGGGACAGGAAGGAGCACGGGACACAGCCAGGGACGGACCCAAAACCAACCCACACCATCCCGAAACTCAAGCAAACCAACCCCACTCAACGCATCTACCGCTGTTACAAGAGCCCGGGTTTGGGATGGATTTTAAGATCGTCTCTTTGCAGACTCTTGGCGCTGTCCTCAGCAGTGACCCCTGGTGGTGCCGTGGGCCCATGAGAGCTCCTGGCATTGCACCTGGCATTGCACCGAGGTCAGTGCATAGCAACTGCTTCACCCCCAAGACAATCTCTCCACCCCCCCCCCCAATTTCATTTTCTCGTTTCGATGGCCCCTCCGGGTGCTGTGCAGTGACCCTTGGCCTCGCATACCCTATGTGGTGCCAAGGCCCTGAGTGGGATCCTTGGCCACCACAAGCCCAGCCAGGCCGGCCGGCCGGCCCTGTTAAACCTCCAGCCCACCACAGGCCTGGCCAGGCCAGTGACCAGCATGCCCTGCTGACTCTCCAACCCAGTTCCATATTAAAAACATTTTGAGTCAGCACTTGGAAAGTTCTTTAAAAAACCGCGAGGCAGGGTGGGATGGGGGAGATGGGGGGTGGGAGGGATCCTGGGATCAGTGGTGGTGGAGAATGGGCACTGGTGGAGGGATGGGTACTCGATCATTGTATAACTGAAACCCAAGCACAAAAATTTTAGGTCTACAACTGTACCTCATGGTGTTTCACTAATAAAAATTTTTAAAAAAAAAGCTCAATCTGAATTTCACAGAAAATAAAAAACCAACTTGCACACACATGACAAATGTCTTGACAAAGGGTGAACAGGTTATTGAATAAATCCCGTCAAGGCACATGGGAACAACAGAACAGAGAGAGGCAAAGCTTTTCGCGCACACGGCCAGACAGCACGACAACCTCTGAAGGCCAAACGGCTCCTCTACACGACAGCGAAGTACTGGCCTCAGGCCGATCACTTTCCGGCAGAAAACACAGCCTCGGGGCACTGGCACCCGAGTCCCCCACTTCCGCTGGAAAAACAGGGCCCCGCTGACTCTCGCCGCTTCAATAACACCTGACTAGACGACACTGGGGGGGTCACACATCCCATATGGGGCGAGTATAAAGTTAATAAAGGAAGTTCCTTGCTGCCTCGAAGGGTGACCTTACCTGCCAGGAGTTTGTGGAACAGGTGGAACACGGGGACCGTGATCACTTTGCCGGCGGCATCTGCGCCCGAGGAAGTGCTCCCCACCTTATCGGGCATGGTCCTCCCTCTCCGGGACGGGGGCCGCGGGGGCGTCCCTGACACGGCACGTTTCGACTGAGACTTCAGGCCTAGAGAGAGGGACGCGGAGATGCGGCAGGGGCGGCGCCACACGGTGCTTTGCCCAGGCTTCTGAGTCCTCCCGGACACCCCCTCCCGGACTGAGCCCCAGACAGCCTCAGGACCACGAGGGCAGTCCCCCAGGCTCAGGGACGGAACACGAGACGACGACACGCCTGGCAAGTCCCTGCCGCTGTCCCCCTCCCGTCCCCACCTCCAATCTTGCGTTTCGTCCCCGCACATGCCAACTCTCCCGGGCACCCCATCTGCACCCTCTGCAAGCAAGCAGAAACTGGCACTGTGACCCCTGGCACGGCCCGGGTCTGCCCACGGGGAACCTTCTGCTGTCGTTTTCTTTTTCCCTTTTTCGATTTTGGGGACACGCCCTGTTTTGGTGATCGGGGTTCGCTCCTGGCTCTGTGCTGAGGGACGGTGACCCCTACGGGTGCTGGAGTCCAGCCCACATCCTCGCCTGTGAGGACAGTCTCCCCCATTGCCCCAGAGTCTGGCCCAGACTTGATTCCACAGACCAGCCAACTCAAGGGGGGACCTGAGTGAACTCAGACTTCCCGAGAAACTGAGGCCATCGCAGCTGTGCGAAGTGAGACATTCCGCAAAAGGAGCATCCGCTATCGTGGCCGAGACTCTCCTCCTTAAACCTGGCACAAATGAGGTGATTATGTGCGTACTGCCCAGCTGAAGAGGACTGTCTCAGAGACATGTCTGATACTCTTAAAAACAGATATGCACTGGTGAAGGGACGGGTGTTTGGTCATCGTATGACCGAGACTTAAACCTGAAAGCTTCGTGACTGTTCTCACGGTGATTCAATAAATAAATTAAAAAAAAAAAAAACAGAGTAAGCTGTGGGCACAGGTGGCATTTCACATCTAGGATTAAAGACGACACTCGCAACAGGGCACCGATCCACTTTACCACTTGAGATTCCCAACGACAGGTCCATTTTATGGAAACCAGAAGTCCACTGAAAACCCACATGCGTACCGGAAGCAACGACAACACTGTAATTCTCCTGCAATCCATTTTCTGCCTTCACTTTTTCCTTCTCTTCATGGTTTTTCTTTTCTTTGTCATCTTTTTGCTCACTGATTAGCTTAGCGGTGATACTCGGTGTATCTGTAAGAAAACGTACTCTAAAATACAGTGCTCCTTTCAAAATCATTTAAAAGTACCACACACGGTGGGAAATGGGCACCGGTGGAGGGATGGGGACTCGATCATTGTATAACTGAAACCCAAGCACAAAAATGTGTAAGTCTGCAACTGCACCTCATGGTGTCTCACTAATAAAAATTTAAAAATTAATTTAAAAAAAGTGCCATACAGAAAGTTCATCCAAGATTGTGACAACCCTCGCAGAGAGGCAGAGTAAAGGAACCGGGCAGTGCGACACTCGCCCAGGCTTCCGGCCAACCCCAAGGACCTCAGCGCTGCTCCGAGGCCAGGATTTGCGTCGAATCCTAGAAAGTCTTACGAATTAACGCAGTCTTCCTGGAGGGGCGGGGAGAACATGGGCGGCCACACTGGTGGGCAGGTCACCAAATGTTTGAAACAACTGCATGACCAACAACTTTGTACATCAAGTGTTTTTAAATAAAACTATCTTTAAAAAATAGACATATACTATTCTCCAAGTATTCGTAATATTACCTGATTAAAAGTTAAACTTGAGAGGCAGAGAGCAGGGAGGGGCTGGCCCTCAGTCGACAGGGTTCAACCCCCAGCACCCCACACAGTGTCTGGGCCCCCGCCAGGAGTGAGTCCTGAGCACTGCGGGTGGTAACTGCAGCACTCTCCTAAGACACTCCCAGACACCCCAAGGGCTGTGCTGACACACAGCAAACGCTCAGGCTCCTGACGGGTCACCCACCACTGCCGGGCGACTGATCGGTATCTGATGCCGCAAGGATTGCTTTTCCTTTAACTAATCTTTGTGCTTTTTAAAGGGATCTGAAAGGTCTTGGGGCCCAAGCAGGAGCCCTAACGGGATGTCCCTCTGCTTCCTTCACCGGTACGAATAACAAGTGTGAATTCTACCTCCTCCGCTTTGATCTCCCGATGACTCATTTCTTCCTGAGAGCCAGCGAACGCTTATTACTAGGAAACCAGGCTGCAAATCTAACACGCTGCAACGTCTCTCCACTTGGAGTAAGCCTCTACTGCGGGAAAGTCCAGCCCGGGCATCCCACGAGCAGCCGGTGCTTTCCGCTGACCTCGGCACCCCCAGCACAGCAAACACAGCTGCAGTGCACCCGCCTGGACTCTCCGCAGGTGAAGATGACACCCAGAGACAGTCCCTCCGCACCCAACAGAGCTAAGACGAAACACGTCGGCCTGACTTACCCGACACTCTGTCCAGAACTTCTGACAACGTCGTGGAGACGGGCAAGTGAAGCGTGCGGAACTTGTGGCCTGCTCCGTACATTGGATGCTGGATGACGTGGCTAGTCGCGTTGATTCTACCTTTGTACAGCTGAAAATTAATTCGAAGTAAGATTTTCAAGATCTTTGTCAATACAGTGAGTCTGGTGGTGGGGAATGTCCACTGGTGGAGGGATGGGTGTTTGATCATTATGTGATCGTAACTCAAACACGAAAGCTGTAACTATCTCACAGTGATTCAAAAAAAAAAAAAAAACACGCAGTGAATCATGAAGTAGCCAAAAGCAAAAAATAACCTCAATTTTACTGAACTATTTGAATTTATCCATTTCTTTCAATATAGCGCACAGGTAGGCCACAGGTGTTTGGTGAAATTCTGAATATTTTGTGAAATTTTCCACCAATGCTAATGTCCCAAATCCCCTGTCTTTCTTGCTTTGTGTTGGGGTCACACCCAGTGACGCTCAGGGATCTCTCGCGGTGGGGCTCAGGGGGCCATATGGATGCAAGCACCCACCCCGCTGTCCTATCTCCAAGGGCCTCTATTCGTCACCTTCTCCACAAATCCTGTTGCAGTGCTGATGAGAAAGACTATTTCAAGGTTTCTAACCCCTGGACATTAGAACCTAGCAACGACGACGTGCTCCAGTATGACATTCCAAGTATCTGCACACTCACCGGGCAGGGGGACTGGAGGAACATGGTCACTTTCTCGTCCTCCAGCATCAGCTGCAGGAATAATCTCCGGACAAACCCAGAAATGTTCCCCGACGTGGGCAGGTTCCCCCTCTGGGGAGACGTCTGGAACAGCTCACAAAGCACCTGGAAAGGCAGGAGGATTTGATCCGTTAACGCTTATACGTTATCGGCAGTGTTTCACCTGCAAAATGTACTCTTTCTTTTCATTTTTGCTTTTGGGTCACACCCAGTGATGCTCAGGGGTTCCTCCTGGCTCTGCACTCAGGAATTCGTCCTGGCGGTGCTCAGGGATGCCGGGGATTGAACAAGGTCGGCCGCATGCAAGGCATGCCCTCCCCGCTGTGCTATCGCTCCAGCCCTGCAAATGCACTTTTAAAGGAAATTAAGAGTGTGGATTAAAAAGCTTATTTCAATACTCAAACTGGCAATGAAATGTTTCACTAGAAAACATCGCACAAAAGTGCAAGTCTTAAGGTGCAGAATAAAGGGGCCAGAAACGCTGCTCCCTCACAGGTCCCTTTTGGGGGTCAACAGAAGAAGTTCAGGGCTACATAGTTTTCCTTAATGACCATCGAGCTGTTGACTTCCCGTTAACTTCAGTGTCCCTGTGGTTCCAGTGCAACATGTGTCACCCACAGCGATACATTAAGAACAGAAAAACAAAGCCACAACAGGAAGCTGAGGGGTGGTTAGGCCAGAGAGCAGTGGGACGGAGCTTCTCCGCATCAGCAAGAGCCTGAGTGAGCCGTGGAAAACCGATGACCACGGAGCTGGACAGACGCACAGTGAGGAGGTGCTCGCCGGGTACCCGGGGCATCTGGGTTTGATCCCCGGCACCCAAGCACCGCAAGCAATGACCCCTTCGCACAGACCCAGGAATGGACTCTGGGCACCACCAGGGGCGCCCCCAATCCTGTCATGAGAAAAGCCGGAGGGGGGAGAGGCCACGGCTGGCAGCGACCAGGTCCAGGCTGCGCTCAGGGACCACGTGTGGTGCCAGCGTCCCACCTACGTCAGCCACGAGCGAGGCAACTCGCCAGCTGCCACCCCGGGTCTCCAGCTCCCGTCCGTGACTCTGGAAACAGACACATCCATGGCTGAACTGGTAACTCGAGCCTCTCCTAGCAGATCCCCAACGACAAGTTATTTTCCGCTATGAACGATCTTGCTCTTCATTTAGAAAATTAAACCATTTGGTCTGTTTCCAATCAGCATATTTGATTCCTAGATCTGGCTAGAATACAAACCGCCAAATGAGATCACTCGGGAGAGCCTACTTATTTTTGCACACTGTGAAGTACATGGGCTGGAGCGATAGCACAGCGGGGAGGGCGTTTGCCTTGCACGCAGCTGACCTGGGTTCGAGTCTTCCATCCCTCTCAGAGAGCCCGGCAAGCTACCCAGAGTATCCCGCCCACACGGCAGAGCCTGGCAAGCTCCCCGTGGCATATTCGAGATGCCAAAACCCAGTAACGACAAGTCTCACAATGGAGACGGTACTGGTGCCGCTCGAGCCAAGCGATGAACAGCGGGAGGACAGTGCCACGGTGCAGTGTATAATTCTCTCAAAAGAAAACAAACTTTAGCACTACTACAGCCCAGCTTGGAGTTAAACGCCACGGTCTAACGATTAGAAAGCAACAGATTCTGACAAAACGCAAGCCGAATCCAATCTTTAAATCATGCTTTCCTTTGGTTCCATAGACGCTCAGGAAATTACATGCCTGGGGGAGTTGGTGGTGGCGTTCGAGCAGCGCCCGCTCTGCGTTACCAGCCACGGGCAGGCGCGGCCAACAGGCTGTCCAGCAAGTTCTATGCTGCCCCCAGCACTGCGGGCCCCAGTGCAGCACCCAGGAAGCAGTGCCTGGCTCTCCAGGGCTGCGCCTGGCAGGACAGAGCCGTGGGGTGCCGGGCATCGAACGCAGGACCTCATGGACAGTCGGTTTCTCTGGCTTAGGTGCCCTCCCCAGAGACTGGGGTCAATGCCAGACTGCCCGTGACTGTGTGTTTTCCTCTTACAGGGTGTGTGTGTGTGTGTGGGGGGGGGGGGGGGTTCTCCAGCAGCAGTGCTCACAATGCGTGGCCAACAGGAAATTAAATTAATCTCATGCCATGCCAGGAAGTAAACCCAGGGTCCCTCACCTTTGAGGCCAAGCGCTGCCCCTCCCTCACCCTGCCCCTGGTGGCGG
This sequence comes from Sorex fumeus, assembly GCF_029834395.1. Taxonomy (NCBI): domain Eukaryota; kingdom Metazoa; phylum Chordata; class Mammalia; order Eulipotyphla; family Soricidae; genus Sorex; species Sorex fumeus. Next base: position 4,622,231 of record NW_026606063.1, read on the forward strand.
AGGTGGGTTGTTGCATTTCGGGCCTAGCCTGGTGGAGCTCACCCGGGAGGCTCCTCCTGGCTCCGTTCCCGGGGACCACTCCTACCCGAGGGACCATATGGGGAGCCGGGGATCAAACCCCAGTTGGCCGCGTGCCAGGTGAGACCCCCACCTGCTATGCCGCCCTGGGGTGGGGGTCGGGGGAGGGAGTTCTGACCAAGAAAGGCCCGACCTTCTCGTGGAATCTCCAGGGTTCCTTGTCCCTCTTCTCCTCGGCCGAAGGAGGGACTAGGGGATGGAGAGCCCGCACATTTTTAACCACGGTTCCAGACTCCGACCCTGCAACGCACCCACCCACGGCGCCCACCCGCGGCCCGGAGCCCGTGCGAAAGGAATCGCACCCGGGGCTCCTGTGACCCACGCCAGCCCCCTCCCCCCATCACCTGGGCCATCAGCTTCTGGTTGTTCGGGTGGCACGAGATGCACTGCAGGAAGAAAGCCACGGCCGCGTTCTCGATGGCCGTCCTCTGCTGCGTGGTCAGCCCAGGGGGCGCGCTGGTGGGGAGCGAGGCTGGCCGGGCGCTGGCCTGCGGTGGGCCGAGGGTGGCGGCGGCGGCGGCGGCCCCGGCCGTGGAGCCCGAGTGGCAGAGCAGGAAGAGCAGCGCGGTCCAGAGCGGGGTCACCTCGGAGCCCCCGAGCCAGTCCTTCATGACGTGGCTGTTGCCCACCTCGGTGAGGAAGCGGAGCACGGGGGCCACCAGGTCGGCGGTGATGGGCATCTTGGGGCACGGGGCCACGTGGTGCCGCCGGAGCTTGTCCTGGGCCGCGTCGGGCGAGGGGGCGGCGCCGTCGGCGGGCGGGACGTGGCTGGAGCAGAAGGCGGCCAGGCTGCGCACCAGCAGCGAGGGCAGCCCCGAGTCCAGCAGCTGCTCCACGGCCTCGGGGGACTGCGACGAGGACGCCAGCGTGGCCAGGTGCGACTCGGTCAGGGCCGGGGGCGCCTGGGCGTTCTTGGAGTCGTCGGTCAGCGCGGCGCCGCCGCCCAGGTCCTGCTTCTTGCTGTCGTCCGTCATGGGCAGCCGGCGGTGGCACGGCACGGGGGGCGGCGTGACCCCCATCCAGCCCATGAGCAGGGAGAAGTAGGCCGGGTGGATGTGGCACATGGAGCACAGCAGGCTGTCCACCGCCTTCTTCAGCACCATGCTGCAGGGCAGCGACATGGACCAGTTGAAGAGCAGCCTGGGAAGGGCGGGGGCCACGTCAGGAGACGCCGCCGCCGCCGAGCTCGGCCCGGCGAGCTCGGCCCGGCAGCGGTGACCCGCCCGAAACCCCTCCCGGAGACGGCGGACGACAGGGAGCCTGAGGGTCTGGGCAAACCGAAGACTGGACTTGCCGATGAGAAGAGAAAGCTTTCCAAAGAGATCGAGAGCACAGAGGGGAGGGCGTCTGCCTTGCAGGCGGCCGACCCGGGTTCGATTCCCAGCATCCCACAGGGTCCCCCGAGCACCGCCAGGAGTAACTCCCGAGTGCAGAGCCAGGGGTAACCGCTGTGCATCGCTGGTTGTGACCCAAAAAGAAAAAAAAATCCCAAGAGAGGTCTCTTTTAAAAGAGATCATGGGTACTCGATCACTGTATAACTGAAACCCAAGCACAAAAGTTTGTGAGTCTACAACTGTACCTCATGGTGCTTCACTAATAAAAACAAAAAAAAATTCTTAGCTCACACATAAAACACATATGCATTTAACATGACTGATATTTGAAAATAGCACTGGTGAAAAACGCTGATTTATGGATTATTCTGACAATATAAAAAATGACAGTCTCTTCGAGTACCCCACTAAGCCCCTGCAGTCATCAGACAGCCTCTCGGCATTTCGGGCGCTAACGTCCCTGCCCCTGAGAGCACCTCCCAGGCAAAAGCACCCCGGACAGAGGACATCTGCCACGTGGCACCTTCTGGCGGAAAGAGCGGCCGACGAGAGGCATCTGTTTATTCCGCAGAGACACAGAGTCTGTGCGGCACCGCAGCAGACGTGTGCTTGGTCCTCGTCTGACCGCTCCCGTCGGAGCGCGGAGCCAACTCAGACTGGGAGCACCCCCGTTTCCCCCAAAACCCGCGGAGAGGAAGCTCCCCCAGACTCACTCGAAGAGCTCCCTGTCGAGCAGCGCGGGCAGGTCGTACTCCACCAGCAGCTCGTAGCTCTGCCAGAGGATGGCGGCCACGCAGTGCAGGTGCGACGGGGACGGCATGAGCAGCCCGTACTCCACGGGCGAGGCGTTGGGGCTCACGGAGCTCAGCCGGCCGCTGCGCTTCATGGCGGCCACGCGCGCAGAATCACTCACCCACTTGAGCAAGGCCTGGATTCTTAGAAGAAGAACACGGATTCACATGACCAGCTACCCCCGGCGGGCGGCCTGGGAGGGAGGGGCCGCTGCCGCCAGCCTCCCGCGCTGGGGGACTGTCCTCTGAAACGGGGGGACCCCGAGGAAGTAGACACCAAGGGCGGACCAGTGCTCGGGTTTCCTGAGACCTCACTACCGCGAGTCCGTAACCAAGCGTTTGAGACAGTGCGACTCGGCGACTGGACTCACTGTTCACGAGATACATGAACGTCCCCAGTCACGAGATACATGAACGTCCCCAGTCGCTGAGCAGTAGCTGAGACGGTAAGAGTGTGTGTGCCAAGGCTGATTTCACCGGGGTGCCTCAGACGGGAGCAAGCGTCGCCCCCCACCTGCCCCCTAAAATCCCTGGCGGCCGCCAACCTCCAGAACCCGCTGAGAAGTACAGGTCGCGGGTCCAGGGCCGGCAAACTCCAGGCCTCAAGGGAAAGGGGATGGGCCGGTCCCTCTCATCCTCCCATTCCCAAGGGACCCTGGAGCTCATGCCCACAAACTGCCTCCGGCTGCTACTTAAGCTCCTTTACGGCCTTGACCCAGAGACACACAGAAGAATCTCAGGACCGAGCAGCTCGCTGCAAAAATTTCTCCAGACCCTAACTATCAAAGAATATGTTAGAACTCCAGGAGAACACGGCCGTGAGACATCTTATGCTATTCATAGCAAGACAAAATAAATCAGCTAGCATCTACCTCTTGGGCAGGATTGAGTGGTGGCGGGGAAATTCAAAATAATGACGGTGGGAAGGTACCACGGTGGTGGGACTGACATTCTAGTATTGAACGTAATCCATCATTGTGAACAACTTTATGAAAATCAATTTAAAAAATTAAAAAAATATAAAGTCTATGGCAGTAGCTCGTCGATCTTTGTGCAGCCCTATCTTCGAGGCCTTGAGTCCAACAGCTGAGTGTTACCCCGGAAAAACATCCTCGCATGCGTTTCACTCTCCCCACTATCCCGTGGAAGTGAACGTCACCAAAAGTGAAAACTTTCCCAGGTGAAAGCTTCCCAAGAAGCGGGAGGGGGACTGTGAAGTCAAAGTTCTGACAGGGTCTCCCTCGTCAGAGCTAGACAACGAGGACGGAGAATCTGATAAACACAGTCGGTAAGAAACAACTACCACGGGCATGGACAGCACCCAAAGAGTCCGAACACCTAGTAAGGACAAAACAGTCTGTCCAGGGGCTGAAGCAATCGCACAGCGGGGAGGGCGTTTGCCTTGCACGCAGCCAGCCTGGGTTCAACCCCCAGCATCCCATGTGGTCCCCCGAGCACCGCCAGGAGTAATTCCTGAGTTCGCAGAGCCAGGACCAAAAAAAACCAAAAAACAAAAAGAGTCTGTTCAGCAAGTGCTACCTGTGATAGATGGATGAGGATGCCCACGGCTTACTAACCCTGCGTCACAGAAAGGGCGATGGGAAAGCAGCGTTCCGTTTTACTCCATTCTGCACCTCAAAAAGCGTGCAAGAATTCTACTGGGATTCTAGTTTGCCTCAGACATATTCGAATAGACAGAGATCGATGTTCGACGCTCACAAAAATCACAGGGAAGAGAGACGCCCGCTCCAAGAAGCATCCCGAGCTTCCATGACATGGAAAGACCCCGCAGCAGAAGTGCCGGGCCAGCTCACGCGTGGGCGTGCGTGCCCACGTCTCCGCTGAGCAAAGCGAGGCCGTGATCTACCTGTCTTTGGTGCCGGGGTCCTGCGTGGTTCCGAGCTGGTAAAGAATGTCTATGGTGGAGTCCGAGGAGAGCCCGTTCAGTCTTCCGAACAGCAAAGGGCTGTTCAGATCTGGGGACAGAGAACGGAAGGGCGGGAGAGCTGAGGAAGCCGGCCAGGCGGGAGGCTCCCTCCTCCACGGCGGGGCTCTGGCAAGCCCCCGAGCAGCAGATCCCCGGAGAGAGGAGAGCGGCTCAGGGCGCCTCCAGGACAGGCCCGAAGACGCGTCCTCTGGCCCCGGCAATGCCCGCGTCCCGCTCACCCGTGGGGTCGCTGCCCGAGGCGGCGCAGTTCCGCAGCAGGATGTCGATGAGCTTGAGGCCGATGCGCGTGGACTGCAGGCCGATCTTGACGAGCACCACCTCGATGTTGGGCGAGTGCATGCCGCAGTAGGGCGACATGAGCAGGGCGGCGCACGTCTGCAGCAGGTTGGCCGTGGGCGCGGCCGCGCTGGCCATCAGCCCCTCCAGCTCGCCGATGTGCGTCAGGCAGTGGTGCAGCAGCCGCAGCCACCCGATGCTGCAACACACAACGCGAGGGCTGCCGCAGGGACCGCGGGGACGCGCAGCCGCACTCGGGCCGAAACGCACGGTGGGGGGGGCCGACGGGAACGAAACCCGGGGTGGCCGTGCACAAGGCCAGTTCCCTCCCCGCTGTGCTCTCTCCCCCCCGCCTGGGAAACCAGCGGGTGTGCATCTACAAGCAGAGATAAATGCTGGTGCGCGCGCACGTGTGTGTGTGTGTGTGTGTGTGTGTGTATTCAGACACACATACACACACATACGCACAAACTTCGCAGGATCACAGATATTACAAAACTATAATATCTCGACAATTTCGGGGGGAGAAACATCAGAGTGTTTTTTAAATGCAAAAAAAAAAAAACCATACTAAAACCATCCATTTACCATAGGAGCTGGAGAGATAGCACGGTGGGTAGGGCACTATCCTGGCACGCCGCACATCTGGATTCAATCCCCGGCACCCAGATCCCCTAATCCCCAAACCTGAGTGATTCCTGAGTGCAGAGCCACAAGTGGGACCCGAGAACAGCTGCGTGTGGACCCAGACCCAAACACACAGTTCTTTTATTGTCGACTCGCCGATAAGGGCAGGTCGCGGGCCTGCGGTGCACGGGGGAGGCCCGGGCTCGAACCCGGGCACTGCACAGGTCCCTGAACACCACTGAGAGCAGCTCCAGAAAGTGACCCCAGCACAGAGCCAAAGTGGTAACCCAGAGACCCCTGGGCAAGGTCCAAACACAAAGACGGAGCCATAAAAAAACGCCAACTCAGGAATAAGGATGGACGCTGGTCTTCGGGTCCTTGGGTTTGACTCCGACCCCTCTGATGATGAGCATGGAGGAGATTTCCATCACAGCACTGTGCAGGAAAGACAGCCCAGGGGATAAGGTGCCTGCCTTGCGTGCAGACGACTCTGGGTTCGATCCCTAGCACCAGGCGGTCCCCTGAGCACCGCCAGGAGTGGTCACTGGACAGACACGGGAGGACACCTGAGCACAGCTGAGTGTGACCCAAACGGGGAATAAGAAGGTCTGTACGGAAAATCTCTCTGGCTGTGACAGGCATGCGAAATTCCTTTGGAGGGGAGTTTTCAAGCCGCAGCCTGGAGGGGTCCTCCCGAGGTACCAGGCCAACTCCCCTCCCCCCAGGAACTATTCAGAGAGTCAGGACCCACACTCACTCACCAACGCAGGCGACCACCTCAGGAAGTAAACACACACCAGCCTAAAGCTGAACTACACCCAGCTTTCCAATTCTGTAAAATTACTCTTTCTCGGGGCCAGAAAGATACCCCAGTGGGTGGGGCCCTTGCCTTGCAGGAGGCCAACCAGTTTCAGTCCCTGGCGGCCCATAGGGTCATCTGAGCACTATAAGGAGTGATTCCGGAATGACCCCAAAATTAAAAAAAAAAAAAAAAAAATGAAAAAAAATTCAACAGTTTGACATTGATGTGTGTTATTGTGGATTTCTTAAAATTTTACTGTTAGGATTTATTGAGATCCTTATACCTGTTTAAACCACTCCCCCCCCCCCCCCGGGGGGAAACACCCCTTCCTATTATCGTTAAAACACTTCAGATCCTGCAGACACCCTGAGGACACAGAGATGTACAAGCGACAGCAGAGAAGAATCTTACACAACAAACTGGTTAACCTGAATTCACTCTTATGCGTTGCCGGGCACTGGAGCCCGGCGCAGGCACGTGGGGCTGTGCTCTCGCACCGCGTTTCATCCCAGCAGAAAAGGCGGAAAAAGAAAGACCCGAGATGCAGCCCGGTGGGCCGGCGCGCGCCCCGTGCATTAGCGGGCCCAACATCCAATCCCCAGCTCTGACGGTCCTCTGAGCACCGAGGCGGGCCAGTCCACGCACCAGGGCGTGTGGCCCAGGCACCAAAACACAACAAGGAAGGAAACGAAGGGTCAGGAATCAGCCGCAAGGGAAGGCACGGCAGTGCCTGCAGAGACCCCGGGGGAGACCCAGCACTCCAGGGACCCACGGTGCGTCTCCGGCACGCCCGGTCTCCCTCGCAGGACTGGAAAACGAGGCAAGGAACGGGGCCTACCTGGTTTTAGACACCTGGTCTTCCGACGGAAGAAACGGGTTGTTAACGGTGGCGGACGACGTGGTTCCGAAGGCGGTGAGGCCCAGCAACTTAATCTGAGACAGGCCCAGGGTGCCGGCGTCTCGCGGCCGGTGCAGTCGCAGGCAGACGGCGGAAGCCACTTCGGCTCTGACCAGCTGGATCTTAATGTAGGTCAGGCCGCTCGTGATGACGGGGGTGGACAGGGGCAGCATGTTCACGCCGTCCGCGCTGACTTCCACGGACACGGAGGAGGGACAGGCTGGAGGGGACGGGAGGCAGCGTCACCCCTGGGGGCCTGGGCGTGAGGCGGGCCCGTCCGAGATGGCCCAGGCTGTGCTTGGGGGCCCCATCCTTGCCGCCTGAGGCAGGTGCTCAGGACACAGGGGCCCGGGGAAACCCAGACCGACGCCACCATCAGAGCCCAGGGCTCAGACCGGGGACGGACGCCTAACGCCCGTCCTCAAACAGGAAGAAAACCCTCAGGCGGACGCACCCTCTCCCCGGAGGCTGGTTTGAAGTCCGGCATCCAACAAAGCCCACCTCACCTACACCACACAAGCACCCTGAGCACTGTCCCGGAGCACTGCCCCCCCCCCGAAGAAAAACAAAAACCAAACTGGGGTGTATCTGACCAGATTTCACCAGGGCCTCGAAACCAGCCACTTCGGTGACTGTCCCGGTGCACGCTGGAGACGCACGGCCCGGAAACCCCACGCCTGTCACAGCTGGGTCAGTCCCGCTTCCTCGTCCCCACCCGAGCAGAACCGAACCAGCAGCACTCACTCGCCAGGGACGCCAGGTGGGGCTGGATGTGGATCTCCTTGAGCAGCACGGCGGCCGGCAGGTGGATGGTCAGGTCGCACCAGGCCTCCTCGGGCAGGAAGATGTAGGACCAGGCGGCCGAGCGCGCGCGCCGGTGGGGCGGGGTGGCCTGCAGGAGCACCTCGGCCGGCTGGGCCGTGGGGCTGCTGGAAGTGATGGTGCCTGCGGGAGGGAGTCGGCGTGACACGCGGCCCCGGCCACGGAGCCCTTCGAGTCGTCATGCGAGCAGGAGAACGGGCGTCAGCTGGGAGCGGGTCGGCCACAGCTGAGCGCCGTTTCCTCCGCATTGTCGCAGCACTTAGGTGCTCCGCTGGGAACAGAGTTCAAGAACCGCGCCATCGGGGCTGGAGCGAGAGCAAAGCAGGGAGCGCCTCGGCCTTGCAGGTGGCCGACCCGGGTTCGATTCCTAGCGTCCCATACGGTTTCCCCAAGCATTGCCAGGAGTGATTCCTGAGTGCAGAGCCAGGAATGACCCCTGAGCATCGCTGGGTGTGACCCAGAAAGCCAAAAACAAAAAAAAAAAGAACCTCGGTACCGTTTTCTTACAGAGCGACAATTTCCTACAGTGCTCTCCCTCCCCGCCACCCCTGCCCCCCAGAAACGAACAGGGGCTGAGTAACACAAGCACAAGGTAATTCTCCAATAATTCAGCAAAAGCACCTCTACTACAGCCTGAGGACAGCGTCGCCCTCTGAGGAGCCAGCGGCGCTTGGTATGGGGTCTGGCAGGGGGCCAGGGCGCGCACCACGCCGACAGCAGCCCTGGGAACACACGCGCCCCACAGGTCACAACCAGAGCCCAGACCCCCGGGGAGGCAAATAAAAACAATTTATGAGAAGAGAAATCTTGACAAAATATGGAAAAAAAGTATAAAAAGCAGTATGTTTCGGAACAGGAGAAAAATAGCTCTGCTGTAAATCGGGAGATTTCTTAAGAATAACATCCAAAACAGGCAAAATTAATCCGATAATACCAAGTAACATTTACAGTAAAAACTGATAATCAAAATAAAGGTGTTGAGAGGATCCTCCCAGGAGGGGAGAAGCATGCTGAAAGTAGACTATAGACCAAACATGATTGCCGCTCAACGCCTCTTTTGCAAACCACAACACCCAAAAGGAGAGAGAGAACAAAAGCGAATGCCCTGCCACAGAGGTAGGGTGGGATGGGGAGGATGGGGCCTGGGAGGGATACTGGGACACATGGTGGTGGAAAATGGGCACTGGTGGAGGGAGGGGTATTTGATCATTGTATAACTGAAACCCAAACACAAAAATTTGTAGGTCTACAACTGTACCTCATGGTGTTTCACTAAGAAAAAAAAAAAAAACCTGGTAATCAGAAACTCCTACAGAGTTTTGCTGTGTTTCGATTTAAATTCAGAAATAAAAACCCAAATTTCACCCGTGGTGACTTATAACGGTTTAACGCTATAAACTTTGTAATTTTCTTTTCTTACCAAGGGGGGCAAAGTTATGAATCCCTTCCGCATTGTCTGGCTCAGAGGGTAGCATTCTTGTTTTCAGAGTGCTATCGGCAGCTTTATTTGGACCAGAGTCCAGAAACTTCATGATGGTTGACACCATACTTCTTGCAGTGTTGACAATGGCTCTTGTACTCGTGACCATATTGTTGCAAATCAGCTGGACGCCACCTGAATTCGCAAAGAGCACCAAGTGAACCTTCCCGCAAGCTGGACGGCAGATCACACAATTCAAGGCTGGCTACACGACGAGCATGTAGGTACATTTTCGACTCCCCTCGGAGTCTACGCTCACCCATATCGTGGAACGCCTTCAGGGCATCGCTGGTGTCCAGCACCCTCAGTATAAACCACAGTAACGGCTCCGACAGCTGGCAGGTAGCGAGAGAGCCCTGCAGGACACAGCGACAATTTCCCAGCAGTGAGAACAATGGAACTGCAGGATGCTATAAGGATGCTGTATTCAACTCCCATCTGCCATGGACTCTGCAGAAGACTGTGCTGCCTCTTAAACAAGTACCCACCCCCCGATCTCTCCCCTCAAGTTTCTCTAAAAAAGGCCTTTCAATCGGCTATTCGGACAGGCCTGGGACATGACACAGCACGTACTGGCCTGGCATGCAGCCGGCCCGGGTCTGACCCCTGCACGGCAGACGCTTCCCCGAGCATCTCCAGGAGTGACCCCCGAGCACGAAGACAGGAGGAAGCCCTGATCACAGCTGAAGGTGGCCCCGAACACCACCACCTCCAGACACCCCCCTCACAAAATCCCAAAACCATTATAAACGAAAGCCTTACACATTTACCTAAAATCTGAATCAGAACGTAAACAAGTCTCAATCTAACTCAGAACAACTTAAGAAACTGTCCTTGCCTACTCTACTAATACAATTTTCTGGGCTAACACATATTAATTGCTATTCACTAATGCTGATTTCATTTCAAAACTGGAACCCTCTGAAATTATTGCATCTTCCACTAGAAACACATAAGTACTACACAAAAAAAACTCTACCGGGGCTGGAGTGATAGCACAGCGATAGTGGGTTTGCTTTGCATGCGGCCTGACCTGGGTTCAATTCCCAGCATCCATACGGTCCCCCTAGCATGGCCAGGAGTAATTCGTGAATGCATGAGCCAGGAGTCACCCCTGTGCATCACTGGGTGTGACCCAAAAAGCAAAAAAAAAAAAAAAAAAATCCTACAATAGTAACCACACAAGGACACATACAATATTCCTGAAGAAATTATCTAATGAAAAGAGTACATGGGGAAATGGTCGACTAGAAATCACAAGGGCCGTAGCAGTCCCAATATCTTCAAGTAAACAAGTACAATATACTAGCACACAGTTCTGTAAAAGTTGCCCTAATCCCTTTCAAATAAAAGGAAACTTGAAAGAAGCCTATTTTAACTTTTCACTTTAATGTCTAGAAAGAACGTTTTCTTCTTCCAGTATGCTATTTTGGAAGAAAAAATAAAAATCCACCTGTTGGGCTGATCAAACGCCTATGGCTTTTAAACATAAACACGAAGGCGTTCCCCTTAAGTCACTGCAGCTGTCAGTGAAAACGCTACTTCGAGGCTGTGATTCACGCTTGACTTCTTTAAGCGCTCGCAGCCCCGCCTGCAGTTCCTTTCCCAGCACACGCTACGTCCCCTCTGCCCTGTCGCCCTCAACCGCTCCCGGCCGGGCTGGACTGACCTGCCTGCCCATGTAGCCGCAGGCCATGTAGGTGAGGATGGGCTGCAGCATCACGTGGACCGTCGACGCCTTCTTGCTGAGGGTCGTGAGGATGGTGAAGAGGCCGTCCCCGACGGAGATGGCGTCCAGCCCACCATGGAAGTTCTCGTGCTTGGTGAGATGCAGTCCGCTTGCCCCTGGTTTAAATGACAGAGTTTCTTACCAAGTATCTTCAGAACCAGCGACTTGTACGAGGTGCCACGAAACAAGCTCCACCAGGGCCCACGGCCATCTGTCCATAGCACCGACGCGGGTGGCCGGGAGAAGTTCAGCCACTTTAATCAATTCAGCACTAACGTCTATGTTCAGGAATCAAATGAGATCCAAAGAGGGTTTCCTACTCTGTCCTCACCCGGAGCTGGCTGAGGACCCACGCCTGGCTCTGAGGCCTCGTTCGGGTGGGCCTGCAGGGCCCGGAGGGAGCCCAGAGCGCAGGGCTGTGAGGCGTCGGTGCAGCCCTGACTGGGGTTATTCATCAGGATGCGAGCGTTTTTGAGAGCCGAAGTGTTATTTGGCATAAACCGACAGATCATGTCAAGAGCAGTGGGAAGCCCTCCCAAACACACTTAGGAAAGCTCAGGCCTTAAGACCTTTGGGCTCGTTCGAGATTTCACACAAGAACTATTTTAACTTAGAAAACCTCTTTGCGTGGTTAATACTCATGCACATTACTCTTAGTAATTATACCATGAGAAAAAAATGAGAATACTGATGTAATCACCAAGTTTTTGCTTCTATCTCGTATAGTAGCTACGTTTCTGATAATAACAAAAAGTTTACTGCTAAGGAAGTAATAGCGAACTGGATTTTATCACAGTTCACGGAAGTTCCATTATTTAAGTAGCTCTCAAAGACTTAGAAAGGTTAAGTGATGGTACCTGATAAGGAAGTTAAAGAGACTTTTCCCTTAATCTTTCAGGCAAAATATATTGTATTTTCCGTTTGTTAAAAACAAAACCAATATCCACATGCTAGAGAGATAGCAGAGCAGACTTGCCCGAGTTCATTCCCCGGGACCCCTGAGTTCTGATGCCCTGAGCCCCACCGGGAGCGAGCCCCGAGCAGAGAGCCAGGAATTTTTTTTAACAAAAATTTAAATAAATAAAAGTTTTTTAAACACTCATAGAACTTTTCATCTTTAAATGCTGTGACTGAAATCACCCCACAAAGATCACTATTAGGGGACGGAGCGCTAGGAAAGTGGGTAGGGCGTCTGCCTTGGGCTTAATCCCTGGCATCCCACAGGGTTCCCCGAGCACCACCAGGAGTAATTCCTGAGCGCAGAGTGAGGAGTAAATCCTAGGCATTGCCAGCTGGGACCCAAAAAGCAAAAATAAATAAAAATCACTAATAAAAGTCATTAAGTAGGGGCTGGAGTGATAGCAGATCGGGTAAGGCCTTTGCCTTGTTTGCCTTGATCCAAAAAGCAAAAATAAATAAACAAAAATCATTAAGTAGAAGGGATGTATCTGCACGTGCCCTGAAAGTACAGACAATGGCTACACTAGCACGCAACAGGGACGAATAGAGGCGTTACTGGTGCCCGCTCGAGCAAATCGATGAGTAACGGGAAGCCACGTGATCAAGTAGAAGGGACGGTGGCAGTCTGCTGGGGACTGTGTTACTCCGCAGAGGTAAGCGTGAGGTTCAGACCAGACACGTCCCAGGCGGTGAGGAGCTGGAACTGCATGCAGCTGACCTGGGTCTACACATGCAGCGCCCATGCACGACCAGGAGTCGTTCCTGAGCACGGGCTGACTCCTGCATTTCAGCAACCCACCAAGAATCGCAAAACGGAAACGCTCCTGGAACCCGTTACAACCTCCACAAATCAAAACCACACGGCGCCCACTTCCGACGCTCAGTAAGAAACCTCCACGCGAAGAGTAAACGGAAACGAAGGCGCGTGGCTGGGACAACGTGTCCGGTCCCGCGAGCACGGCCACACCTACCGATGATCATGGCCATGGCGCTGCTGTTACACAGGCCCAGCGCGGACAGGATCTGGCTCATGATCTGCTGGTTGGCGAGCACCAAGTCAGCCACGTAGGCGGCCGCCCCCGGCACGCTGCCGCCGCCGCCGTTGCCGTCCTTGCCTCCCGAGACCTTCTCCTCGTCCGAGACACTGTCCGTGGTGTTGGCGGGGACGGACACCCTGGCGCTGTGCTCCCGGTTGCCCGAGAGAGGCAGCTGGACCAGGATGTTGACCAGCTTCAGCAGGTCGAACATGAGCTGGTCCCGGGTCATCTCCCCGCACACTGCCTTGGCGTCCCCCGGGCGGATGAGGTTGGCGAAGAGGCCCCCGAAGCAGGCGCGGGCGCCCACGGAGCTGTCCGACCCGCTGCGCGACATGACTTTGTCCGAGCAGGTGATGTAGTGGTGCACCAGGAAGGTGACGGACTCGATGACGGCCGAGATGGTGCTCACCGACACGACCTCGAAGTTCTGCTCCAGCGTGAATTCCAGCAGCTTGATCTGGGCGTCCAGCGGCCCCTGCCCGGTCTGGAAGGCGCCCCTGCGGGAGGAGGGAAGGCAGGCATGAGCCAGGAACAAGAGAGCTCGCTCAGGTTCCGTCTCGTGGGGACAGGCTGGCTCTGAGTCAGTCCTTGATTCTGCCCCCGGCTGCACCTCAATAAATAAAAAGTTCAAAAAAACTGAAAAAATACACTGCCTTCCAAATAGAAGTCAAAGAGACGAGCAAAGTTTGAAACCCTAACCTGAAATATTTCATGATCAGAGGGCAACCCCCGTACTAGAATGAGCTGTCTTATGCAACACTTTTGGGGGGCTGAGGAGAAGAGAGAGGCCGATGCTGGAAATATTTTAAAAAATAATAATAAAAAACGTTTTTGGAGGGGTGAGAGACACGCACACACCATGTGACGAAGAATGAGCCAGCTGCACGCTGGACGCACACCCTAACCCCAGTATGACCTCTGTGGGTTCACCGTGAAGGTTTGATGAGGAAGTCTCGTCTCCTAACGATCCCAGAGTCATGCTCTTCATTTGTTTGTTTGTGGTGGGGACCGACCGGGGGCAGGGAACAACCAGCAGTGCCCAGGGAAACAAAGGTGGAGGCAGGGATGGGACTGAGAGAAGCCACGTTCAAGGCCAGCGCCTAACCTCTGGACAACGGCTTCCGCCCAGGTTCATGACCTTGTCTACAGAGAGGCCGAAGGGAGAGTGAAGTGCGGTCGTTGGGGGCTTGCGGTGCGGGCAGCCAACCACCTTCGATCCCCAGCAACCCGCAGGGTTCCCTGAGCCTCAGCAGGGCTGAGCTGTGAGCCCAGATCACCACCCAGTGGGGCCCCCAACCTACACAGACAGAGAAGGCTGCACCTACAGTCGAGACTAATCCTCAAGATGATTTACAAATGAATGTTTACGTTTTACATACGATTGTTACATGAAATTAGAATGTAACTTTTTTTTTAATCAAAGAGTTTATTTAGAGAAACAGAAACAGCAGGACAGGGAGAGAGAAGAGGAGAAAAGGGAAGAAAGAAGCAGGTGCCTTTTGCAGGAGCAGTTAAATTCTCATTCGAAAGTGACAGAATTTGGAGAACAACAACTTTAAGCAATAGGATATGGAAACAAAATTAATTTTACGACTTGAATTAATATAAACAGGAGTTAATTTTCTAGAGAAAAACAAAGATTCTGCACCACACTAAGTCGATCGATTGCCTCGAGCAGGCCCCAGTAACGCCTCCTTCGCCCTAGCCCTGAGATTTTAGAAAGTGCCACATTCGAGGCTCTTTCAGAGTTAGGAGAATGAGACCCATCATTGTTACTGGTCTTTGGCATATTGGGTACGCCACGGGGAGTACGCCACACTAAGCGTAAACAGTATTTTTTCGTCCTGCCACACGCCTTTTCTAAGCCTGGAACCCAACTCTGTTGTCCAGAGAGAAAATTAGGACCTAATTCCAGAAAAAGAAATTCCTTTACATCACAGCATCAAGTCACATTCCGACACTCAACTCTCACTGAAACAATTTATGGACGCCTATCAACCTAACCTTCCACATCTTTGGTATTTAGGAATATATCAAACGAAAAGGGAACCAAGACACAGGAGGTGAATTTGCAAATTTCATGCAGTCTGTTAAGAAGCATTTTTTTTTCACCAACATTACAAAGAAATAATAACAAAGTTACTTAAGAAACTGTTTCTAGCTGAAAATTGAATCACTAGTAGCTTAAATACTGACAGAATAATTTCCCCAGTTTTCCCTACTAGATTTCTGAGAATTAATCTATAAAGCCATCAAAAGCAGATTTGTCATAATTCACTCCCCGGAGAATACAGAAATTTCGTGGATCTGAGAGAGTCGCAATGACTAAGAGCTATCAGAACATACATCAACAAAAAGAAAACACTTCAATAAACTCTTTCCCGCTTAGTGCCTAGTATTTTCTTGCTTTATGCTTCCCACATGAAGGTCAGGATAAATGGGGAGGGAGACTTTATTTGCAGGGTTACATGCTGCCTCGCTCAGGGATGTCAGTATACACTGAGATGTACCTTTCTGTTGACAGTATATGAACGAGCTTGAGCAGAAATTCACTGAATATCTGAGGACAGGTTGAAGAAAGGTGCACTTGGAGTCGGGTGAGAAATTCTTGCATAGCCTGGGTAGCTGTTGGACCAACCTGAAGAGAAATGAAACTCGACTGAAATCTGTGGACTGACAACATTTGCAAAGTTATTCACTGAGAAGCCCTCAACTGTGGTAAACCAAGCACTGCCCCCAATTTCCGTAAGAGAAAAAAATTAAAAGGCGTACACAGAAACCAAATCAATTCTCGATTACTGATGTACTATGACCTGAAAAGTAGGATTCTGTTCACTTTGCATTATAGTTTAGAACTTACATTAGGTATATTTGAGAGTTAAAAATACGTAAAAATGTATCTCTAATGTTTCAAGACCACAAAGACTTTCTATACAGATTGTACAAACTTTTATCCCATCGCTAAACAAAAAAACTCAAGTTCAGTTGGGAAAAAGTTCCACAATAGGCCGTTCCCGGAAATGAAGAGAAATATCGAAACAGGTAAAATTTTCACAAATTTCCTTCTACGAAAATATTTCTTGACCATCCCATTAGCTACTTAGTGGTAACAGGCAATATTAAATAAATTCTTGCGGGCCTGCAGGCAAGAGGCCGGCTGGGAAAATGAAGGCAAGGGAGAGGGAAGGTGACCGGGTGATGGGGCTGCGGATGGGACCGCAAATGCCGTAGGAAGTCATCCCGACCCCCTCTGTAAACCACCACGTTTAACTAAAGTGGGGGGAAACTAAAACGATGGACCGATAGCACAACGGGTAGGGCATTTGCCTTGCATGCGGCCGACATGAATGACCCACGTTCGACTCCCCCGCCCCTCTCAGAGAGCCTTGCAACCTACTGAGAGTATCTCGCCCACATGGCAAAGCCTGGCAAGCTCCCCGTGGTGTACTCGATATGCCAAACACAGTGACAAGTGTCACTGGGAAATTTATGGGAACTAAACTAAGTCTACACGTTCATTCACACAGGAAGTAATATTAACAAAAAGACTTTCTTGCCACTCAATGCATCTTAGCACTGTAGCACTGTCCTCCGTTGTTCATCGATTTGCTCGAGCGGGCCCAGTAACGTCTCCATTGTGACACGCTACTGTGTTTGGCATATCGAAAAATATATGTTAGATTTCTAGGCAATTCTCCACAGAAGGAACATTTTCAAGTCAACGCTGGGGCCGGCAGAGATAAAAAACAAGGACTGCGGAGATGCGTTACACACGGCCAGTCCGCATTTGGGCCACTGAACACAGAACCAGCGGTGTGGGCCCAAGCCAAGCCGTTAAAAACATACATAAGCGTCATGAGTACTATCTTCATATGTGGGGAAATCTATTTCAGAAGCTTGTAACATAAAAAAGAATCTTTTGAAAGACACGGCTAGTGGTGGTGGGAAATGTGTGAGGGTGAAGGCGTCAGCACACCATGTGACGGGGACGCGACCGGGAACGACTTCGTAACTGCGTATCTCCGGGTGATTCGAGAAAGATTTTTAAAAATATCAACAGCCTGGACCTGGTGGGTGGCTCAGCGGCAAGGAGCAGGGTGGGCGTCTAACCCTCCACGTGCACCAGCAGGCTGGCAGCTCTCCGGCCTTCGAGCCCGGGGCCACAACAGAATCATCTCAAGCACACGGAACTCCATTCCATCCGGATGTCAACGTTCTCCGTCCATTCACTTTAACATATCCGGAATTAAAGACAAAAAAAATGTAGCAAAAAACCCAGCCAACCCGGGTTCGATTCCCAGCATCCCCTATGCCCCCCCCCCCGCCCGCCAAGCACCGCCAGGAATTCCCGAGTGCAGAGCCAGGAGTAACCCCTGAGCATCGCTGGGTGTGGCTCAAAAAGCAAAAAAAATTAAATAATTAAAAAAGCAGAAGAAAACGCTAAGAGCTGTCAATCAATTTCAACGAGGCTACTGCCAACCACTCGAAATATTTCCTTACGAAGTCAAACGAAAGGTCGCCACAATTACTTACAAACTCAAAACACAAAAGAGTTCCTGGACGCCCTGGCCGAGTGTGTTACCTGAGGACTGTGTTGGTTTGTGCCGTGCGGGCTCGTGCCAGACAGAAACTTGACCAGCACGTGGATGAGGTTCGGGTCGGAGACCAGCAGGTGGGCGGTGCTCTCCTGGGCCCCGATGGCGCTGCTGGGACCCGCTGCAAACAGAAGGCTCGTCAGTAAACGCCCTCAGTCCTGGGCCCCAACAACGGAAATGCAGGGCTTCCAATGCCATTGTCCTCGGGAATTGGCCCACTGCAAGCGTCTGATGGGTGAAGGAGCGTGACTCCCTCCTCTCCTCACTGGCTCTCACAAGAACACCGGGTGTCCCCTCAGGACAGGCAGGGAGGGACGGGTGGATGGACACGGTCCCCTGCCTGAGCCCCTTCTCCCTCATTAGCTTCCTTTTTCAGAAACAGATCTATCTTCAGGTGACTTTTAATCCGGTGTTCAAAAATATATTCAGCTTGAGAAGTTTATTTTATACGACTTATTTGTAGAGTGTCACAGTGACGACCAGCGGTTTTCAGAAACGAATTACATTTCCTCCATAAGTCAAGCCTTTGAAATTATCTCTAGAAAATATTTTCCCAATTTTTTAAACAAAGTGCCACTTTCGTGCTCAGCTATGATTTAAAGTACAAGTTTTATTTGTGACACCTTTTTTATTTCATATCAAGCCCCAGAAGAAAGATAAAATATAGCCACTTGTCATAATCTAAAAATTTCCACTGGAAAAAAATCTTACTCTATTTCTCTAGATTGAATTTGCATGCTGCCTCAAAACAATCTCAAAAAATATCAGGAAAAAACCCTACATCGAAGAGTGAGTCGTGACCACAGCGCCACATGAGACAAGAGTCAGAAGGGCGCGTGTCACAGCCGCAGGAAGCCTGACGTGTTTCTCTGAGATAGCGGCCGGATCGTAAACTTGACCGAGGTGAAAAGAGGAGAGTGAGTTTAGAAAACTCAAACTCTGCTTAGCCTGACAAAAAGGTACCTTGTTCAGAGCGTATCTAGTTTGCTTTGGTTTCATTTTAGTTTTTAAAAGGTGGCTCCCAGGGGCCCGGGCAGCAGTACGGTGGGGAGGGCGCTTGCCTGGCATGCGGCCACCCAGAATGGTGCCCGGCACCCCGTATGACCCACCAAGCCTGCCAGGAGCCCTGAGCAAGTGGGAGACGCAAGCACTGCCTGGATCCAACCCAAACCCCCGTCAGCCCACCGAGAACTCTCTCCCCAACTCTCAATGGAGATTTGAGATACTGAAGAGGAGATTCGGTTGACCTGTCTGTACATGAACTTGAACAATCCTTTCTATTCCATGCAAAGGGGCATCAGCAAACCTAACAACGGGGCCTGAGAGTGGCTGACAGGGCTGGTGTGCCCGCCCGCTGGCCACAGAAGTACCCACCAAGCCCGGGCCGGCAGCCCCCCGCACTGCCAGCTGACCCAAACACCAAAACGAGCACACAGGGTGGAGAGCGCAGCGGCCGGCCACGCAGCCTGCAGGCCAACCTCAGCTCGACCCTGGGACATCATGGTCCCGGACAATCCCCCAAGACCACCGGCGTCCCCTGGGAGATGCTCACAGGTCAGCCCCGAGCGCTAAGCCAGCAGCCTGATGCCAACCAACCCACAAGACAAGGACAACGCACAGACTGAACATTTGTCTTGAGATCTACACTGACCACTATACAATAAACTATCATTACAGTTCATTCTAGTACACACGTGACTGTGTAACTATCAACTCCAATACTATCCTACCGTAAAATCGCATCCCTCTAATAAACGCAAATGCTTGTGGGAACAATGACTGGGGCCTGTGACAGCACGTAGGTGAAAGCACACTATCAGTGTGCATGGAGAGTCCGGGACGGGCCAGGGAATGCGCAGACAGCCTAAAGAGACGTTGTGTGTGCGAAAGGCCTGGAGTCCCTTCAACAAGCCACCGCAGAGCACCGAGCTACGAGCAGCCCTCGAGCGACACTAGCTGTTGGCTCCAACGAAAAACGCAGGAGGAGCACAAAGGGAAGCCCTCATCCACCAATGCAGAGCCCTGCAGAGAGAAGAAACTCAGTCCTCCCTGCGGCGCCATCCCTGCCTCCCGGCCGTTCCTGAGGACCAGCTGGCGAGAACCCTGGGGCCGTGTCAGGTGCCGACAGGCATCACTCACAGTTGAGCTGCATGTTCGTCATGAGCGTCAGGCTGTGGAGCACCAGGCACCAGGTGCGGAGGAGGCTGCTGGGGTGCCAGGCGAGCACCGTCAGGAAGGTCGTCACCGACGCTGCGGAGAGAGGCAGGGGCAGACGGGTGAAACAGAGCCCAAACGGCTACGAGGAAATCAAAACGGAACAATGATTTTTTTTTTTTTTTTTTTTTGCTTTTTGGGGTCAGACCCAGCGAAGCTCAGGGGTTCCTCCTGGCTCTGCTCTCAGGAATCCCTCCTGGTGGTGCTTGGGGGACCATATAGGAGGCCGGCGATCGAAACTGGGTTGGCTGTGTGCAAGGCAAACGCCCTACCCTCTGTGCTATAGCTCCAACCCCCAAAACAACGGATTTTAGATGCAACCTTTTAGTATGGGTTTATGAGCACCGTCCTCAGAATGTACCCACGGAAAGAGCCTCCCTCTGACGTACTAAAGCATGGAGGAGAGTGACTAAACCTTCCAGCTATTAGGTCTGCAGCCTGGGGCTTAATGTGGGGCCACACCCAGTAGTGTCCCGGTCCCACTGGGCCAATCAGGGTACCGAACTCTATCCCCCTGGCCCAGACAGCCGCGTCTCAACCACTGTCTCTTCCAAACTTCGAAACTTCCTACAGTAACCTAATTTGCGATGCATTAAATCCTCACTTTCTGTAAAACCAAACACTGGGTCTGTATAGCACAGCGGGGAGGGCGTTTGCCTTGCACGCGGCCGACCCAGGTTCGATTCCCAGCATCCCAGAGGGTCCCCAAGCACCACCAGGAGTGATTCCTGAGTGCAGAGCCAGGAGTAACCCCTGTGCATCGCCAAGTGTGACCCAAAAACCAATAACAGCCAAAAGAAAGCTAGGGTGCACTGCCTAGCAGAGGGCCACACGGTCTGGGTCTGTGTGGTTCAATCCCAGGCACCCCTATGTTCCCCCGAGGCCCACCAGGCATGATCCCTGAGCCACGGAGTCGGGAGTTAGGCCCCGAGCACCCTTCCTTCTAATAAACGCATCCTTCTAATAAATGCAAATGCGTTTATTAGACCCAGTGTTTGGTTTTCACTTTGGAAATGACAGGAAAAGGCGATTCTCTGTTCCTCCCCATGAAACCTGTAGTGAATTGTCACTGAGTGTGGTAAGTGTGGACTGCCCCTCGGGCGTCCAGAAAGGATAGCACAAAAACTGCGATCTCGCCAGTCACGGCAGGTGAAATGATCGCAAGGAAATTCACGTGAGGAGTCATACAGCATGGCGAGTTCCAGCTGCGAATTGTTCATAAACGCTAAAATGAAAACGGCCAAGATGGAAGCTTTTCCAGGCCCAGAATTTAACTTGGCCGACACGCGGCCTGTCTCAACCCAACCCTTGCCTTTCCCGGCCGCTGTCTGCCACGCGAGCGGGGGTCTCGCCAGAGGGCCTTACCTTGGTTCAGGGAGATGACAGGGACGCGGCTGGCGTTGTACAGGAGGATGTCGGGGCCGCTCTCTCTGCTGCCAGCCGAGCTCGAGTTCAGGCTCAGGCTGAGCCACAGCTGCAGCAGGGATTCCAGCTGCGGAGAAGCAAGGGCAAGGCAAGCAGCGAGGCTCGCTGTGAAGTGCTCCCCGGGGTGCCGGCCAGCGGCAACAAGCACGCGCTAGAAACCCCCGGGAAATAAAATCTAACTAGATGAGAATTTGCGGAGACGAGTGACTTTCGAGAACAAAAGACGAGAGTCAGGATCTTCAAAGGCGGGGTCGATAACCTGCCTGGCTGGGACTGAAGTACCAAAAGCATTTATTGAATCGCGTACAAAGTCCGAGGCTGCCCGGGCTGAGTGCAAGCCACGTGCCCTGACCACTGCTCTAGTCTCTGGCTCGAAATCATAGACGTGTTTCAGTTTTTAAATGACCGACGGTGGAGCTGTGGTCATCAAGTTTATCCAATATTTTTCGGAGTACGATTTTCATCTCTGACGGATTAAGAATTACTTCCGCAGTTATTTTCGTTTTCGCCTAAGCTGACAAACGGCGTGTGAAAAGCATCACTTTTTCGAGAAGTCATACCTGAACATGATGGACTTGGAGCATAGAAAAGAGTTTGTTGAAGCAAACATTTAACATTGGGACGGACGATAACTGGATGATGAGCTGGCCGGACTGGTTCGCTGCCTGCAACCCACCAAGAAGTGAGTCGTCCGTTCCAGTGGGAGACTGTGAGACTGGAAAAAAAGCACAATTATGACTTCATACCTCAAGACTCAGGAGAACTGACAGCAAAGCGAGGCAAATTAAGATCGCTTTGCTTTTAATTTGAAACTCTTAACATTCTTGGGACTATTCATGCTTCAATTATCATTTTTAAATGTTTTACCAAAATAATAAAATGCTTTCACAACAGTACTTGAAAGCAAAATACAATCAGTGAAGCAGTTCCCAAAACCAGAGAATTTGAAAACCAAAAAAAAACCTTTCTCTCTGGAACTTTTTCAGAAATATGTTTCTAATAAAGTCGAAAGATAATCCTTAATTTTTGAGATGGCAGTATTATTAGAACAATATAGATTCTGGCTTACTGATACTTAACCTTGATTTCATATTTAAAATACTTGGAAAATTAAAAAAAAAACCTGACATCCCAGTCATAAAATAATCTAAAAAAATAAGTTTGTTTTCCAGAAAATAGAGAAAGATAAACTCTTCATGTCAGATCTACCCTAAGTTTAGCGCACTTTATTGAACGAGCAACACCTTGAAGCTTGATGACAACCGGAAAGAATCTCAAGAGAAGCAGCTGCAAATCACGGCGGGCCTTCCCCTCAGCTGCGACGTCAGGGCTGCACCGAGCGAGAGCTGCTGGGACACTGGTGACCCGAGAGCTCCCCACTACATGGGGTGAGACACAGCTCCCGCAGTCGGAAGGCCTGACGCTCAAGAACAACAGCGTGGGGGCCGGAGCGACAGCACAGCGGGGAGGGCGTTTGCCTCGCACGCGGCCGACCCGGGTTCGATTCCCAGCATCCCGTAGGGTCCCCTGAGCACTGTCAGGAGTTAATTCCTGAGTGCAGAGCCAGGAGTGACACCCCCCCCACCACCAAAAAAAAAGGACAACAGTGCTCCCACTGTTTTCTACCTCTTTCTCTCCCCCAACCCCTGTCTGTCTCTTTTTCCTGGATCTCTTAAAGGAGGAGGAACAGAAAACTGAAGACAGAACTGAATTAAATTCAGGGAAGCCCAGGACGTCCCCACTACCACGGGCTGTGCAGTGACCGTCCAGGGCCGGCAGCTCTGCGCCCCGGACAGCCTGGCCGAACCCAAACTCCTTGCTGCGAGCACAAGCAGTTTCGAGCTTTCCTCCCCATGCCGGCCTTCGGGGAACCACAGCATCAGACCTCGGGCTGTCGGCGCAGGCCGGGGGGCGCTGGCACCTTCAGGCCCGCCAGCCCTGCCTGTGTGCCGTTCCGCTCCTCTGCCTGTACAGTGAAGCTGCGACTCCTGCGGTTCACTCGGCCCCGTGGGCTGCTGGCCTGACTCTGCGGCCTCCATCCCAGCGCTAAGAGCTGCGCCTTGCAACGGCACCAGCAGTTCGGAGATGATGCAATACGCGCCCTCCAGCTAGTCGGCGCCCAGGGCTCCCTGAGGATATCAAGGTGGAAATTCCATTTCCTCACACTGCCCTCAGAGCAGAAACGGATCCTGAAGGCACCACAGGAGGCCAGTCCATTTCACTCCGCTCTGTCGGTTAATGAATGATTTTTCTTTTCTTTTTTTCTTTTTGGGTCACAGCCGGCGATGCACAGGGGTTCCTCCTGGCTCTGCACTCAGGAATCTCTCCTGGCAGTGCTCAGGGGACCCTATGGGATGCTGGGTATCGAACCTGGGTCACGCGCGTGCAAGGCAAACGCCCTCCAGCTGTGCTATCTACTGCTCCGGCCCCCTGAGTGATCTCCTCCCTCCCCTCCAGCATGGCAGGGCTGCTACATTCCTCGCCTCACGGGACCTGAAATGTAGAAACCCACGCCGTGTGCGAGGGCAACCCACTGAGAGAGAACAGCCAGGCGGGGGGAGGAGGCGGCGCCCGCCCGTGCCTGGGACTCACACGCAGGAGACGTGTTGGTCAGGGCCTGCAGCACGGAGTCCGCCTCCAGCGTGGACATCATCTTCAGCATGAGCTCCGCTTGCTGCTCAAGGCCGACTTCCAGGCGAGCATCTAGGGCTACAAGAATGGTTTCAGCTTAAAACAAACGTTACTTGATACTACTCAGGTCCTAACTCCTAGAACAAAATGCTGACAGCGGAGTCTCTAAGCAATCAGCAGAATGGCCTGAGCCGAGAACGTGAGGGGCTGGAGCCGTAGTACAGCGGGGAGGGCGTTCGCCTTGCGCGAGGCTGATCGGGGTTCGATCCCCGGCATCCCACATAGTCCCGAGGCCCGCCAGGAGTGAGTCCTGAGTGCAGAACCAAGGAGTCACCCCCGAGCACAGCCAGGTGGGGCCTGAAGACAAAACGAACAAACCCCCGATCTGAGCTTTTCAGAGCCTCGATGGTAACAGCATCTGCAGAAAGGCGCCAGAACGGAGGCTGGGCTTAGGGAGAGTGGTGGAACGAGCAAGTGGACGAATGGAAACATGCGAGGAAGACCAGACCTGGCCCCCAGCTGCAGGAGGAAGGAGAAAGGAAGACAGAAAAGAACAAACCCGTAAAGACCACAGCCACGTTTCTACTGAACTCCTGACGTTCTGGACGGAAGCCAACACCCCCCCCCCCCGCCTCCCCTCCCTCTCCATCAGAAAGACAAGGAAGGAAATAACAGCAACTCTTGCCAGTACCCACATCAGTTCCTAAAGCACAGCTCTCCGCTCACAGGCCTGCGAACGGCCTTCTTACAGACACTGCCTAGCCCCGGCGGAACGAAGTTGGGCAAGTCCGTAACGGATCTGCGCCAAACAAGTGCTCAGAAAGGACGAGCCCGTGGCAGGAAGAGGCGGCGCTGGGACAGGCGTCCCACTGGCCGACCTGGGAACACTGAAACATCTGAATAAACAACGGCCACACTATAGACCTACACAGTTAAAATAGTAAATTTTGTTACTTTTTCACCTGCTCGGGCTGGAGCGATAGCACAGCGGGTAGGGCGTCTGCCTTGCACGCAGCCAACATGGCCGACCCGAGTTCGATTCCTCCGCCCCTCTCGGAAAGCCCGGCAAGCTACCGAGAGTATCTCGCCCGCAGGGCAGAGCCTGGCAAGCTCCCCGTGACGTATTCGAGATGCCAGACACAGTAACAACAAAGTCTCCAATGGAGACGTTACTGGGCCCGCTTGAGCAAATCGATGAACAACGGGAGGACCGTGATTCACCTGCTCAAGAACTAGCAAAAAACTATAAGAACCTCGTGAATACACAAACAAGCGATTTAGCTTAGAAATAAAATAAACTAGTCCTCTTTTTTTTCTTAAACAGCCTTTTAAAAGAAAAGTTATTTTTTAAAAAGAATAGTGACGTACTGGATAAGCCAAACACAGTAACAACAAAGTCTCACAAAGGAGACGTTACTGGGCCCGTTCGAGCAAATCGATGAACAATGGAAGACAGTGCAGTGACAGTGACCATGGAAAAAGAGTACCAACGGCAGCAGGCCCAGGGCGGAAGTACAAGGGATGGAGCCACTATCCGACCCTTCGGGGACACGGCCCCCCAGTACCAGGGCTCCGAGTTCTCAGCCCCCAACATCACTAGGCGTGGCCCAACAACCCCAAAAAAGCAGCAAAACAAGAACTGTTAACTGCAACCAGGACAAGGTAATATGATAAGGCACCTGACAGGCCACGGGGGGAACCCGTGTGTAATTCAGCCAAATACAGTCATGCAGAAAAGGTCTGAAATATTGTACAAAAAAGGCCTCTTCCTCTCAGTGCCTGTACTGCAAATCACAGTGCCCAGAATCAGAGAGTAAGAAAGAACGTACGGTCACAGCGGCAGGGGTGGGGGTGGCGGGAGGGACACTGGGAACAGCCGTGGTGGAGAACGGGCGCCGGTGGAGGGACGGGCGCTCGAGCAGCGCGCGGCTGAAACGGAATCGTGGAAGTCTGCGACTCTCTCACGGTGATCCAATACAAATGAAAAATGAAAAATAAGTAACGCCAAAAAAATAAAATGCCTCCAGTTTTCAGAGCACCTGAGCCGCAAAGGGAAACTCTGAACAGCTGCCGGGCTGAGCGAGAGAGACCAGGAGACGCACAAGTGAGCGCGGGGGCGCGGTTCCGCAAAGGGACGGTGTTCAGATCTGGAGGCGCCACCGGGGTGGGACTGTGTCGGGAGCAGGGACGAGTTCCCGCACTGATCTGACGTGTTTCCCAAACCGCTTTATGAAGAATAAAGCAGAAAATACAACACAACTCGCGCGGGGTTAGCGCCCTGGCCGGGCTTAGTGCAGGGAGCGCCAGACGCCTCTCGAGTTTCCATTTACAATTTTCCGCAGGATGTTCAGTCTGCTATAGTCTACATCACAAGAAACGCAGAAACAATATTCGACAAGGTTGCAGGCTGTTCCCAAATCAACGACAAAAACTCATGAGAAGCCCTCAGGATGCCACAGCCCTCAGGGTTGGGTCGCCTGCCCCGCATAAAGTCCCCAAACCACGGTGCCCGCACGCCCCAGGGGCACCCAGCGCCTGCCACAAGCCGGCTCCCCGCTGGGCTGGATCCCTCCGGAGACAGAGAAGCGGAGAAGCACTCACACCCGGGCACCCCAGCGCCGGGGGCCGCGCTCACCCTGGGAGACGGACACGCTGACGGTCTGCGAACCGCTCTTCTCCGTGCTGGCCGCTGGCTTGACCACCTGGACGCCGATGCCGCCGATGTAGGGGTTGTAGTTGTAGGTGCTGTAGTCGGCGCCCCAGTAGTCGTACCACGTGCTGCTGATGGGCTTCGGGGAGAGGGAGAGCGGGAGGGTCACGGGGCCTCCTCACGGGGAATGGGGCGTCACGCGCACTGTCCCACCGCACCCGCGGCTCGGAGCAAACATCCAACCCTCCCGCGCAACGCCCGACACTGGGTCCCCGTGAGCTACAGCGGTCCCGCACTGACATCATCTTCACTGCAGAACAAAACCGAAAACTGAATCGTCCATTTAGACCCCGAGAGGTAAGTCAACACCCTTCATGAAATAATGAGCACTGGGGTGGGGCGTGGGGGGACTAAGGGAAGGGAGGGCGGCCTGGGTGTCAGCCGCGGCAGCCTGCAGACCCCCATGAGCCTCCCGGGGATCCCGTCCCTCTTGCGAAAGGAATGCCACGGTGCCGGGGGCTGGGGAGAGAGGGCAAGGAAGGGGCAGGGCTGACCGGGGCTCCACCCCCAGTGGCCGTACGTTTCCCCGAGCCCTGCCAGGAGTGCTCGCTGGGCACAGAGGCAGGAGGAAACCCCAGGGGTCACTTTTTGTGTTACTTTATTCTAATACAAAAAAATAAATAAAACAAATGAAGGCTGGAGAACTGGCCCACGACTGGAAGTTTATCCTAAGTGGGGGGGAGGGGAGTGGGCAGCTGGGCTAGAGAAGGGACCACTGTGACAATGACAGCTGGAGACGATCCCTCGCGACAAGAGCGGAGGACCAGGAGGAGGAAAAGGGACGGACAGGATATGCGGGATGACCTTAGAGCGTCTGTACCAAAAACCGTAATGGTCAAAGGGGAAGGAGAGGAGGAGGGAGGGAGGGAGGGAGGGAGGAAGTGTTGGGGGGGGCGGAAACGGATTGATGGGGGACAGTGAGTGCGAGTCTGCCACAGACGGGGGGGGGGGTGGGGGGTGGAAAGGCGATGGGAGGGAAACTGAGGACCCTGGGGGTGGGAAACGTCCACCGGTGGAGGAACAGGTGCTGGAACACTGTCTGACTGAAACCCAGTCGTGTACAACTGTGTAGCTGTTTACCTCACAGTGATTTAACTAAAAAAATTTTTTGAAGAATGAAACAAAAATGTTAACTGTACTACATGCAATGCTAAGAAAGACTGCACCGAGCAGACTGCCAGTGGGCATCGAATTTCTCTTCTTCTGACCCCAAAACCAAACCATGCCAACTACCCCCGCTGGTACGAGAGCCAGTCACTACCCTTGGGCGCAGGAGGCGGCCGGCTGTGTCCCAGCATACCTTAAACACTTTCGCGGCAAGAGGGTCTTTCTCCAAATCAATATCTAGAGGGTCAATGTCGACTTCCATGAGATCATGAAGCAGCTCAAGATCAATTTCTTTATCTTTTTCCAACGAGGAAAGAGGAGGTGCGCCTTCAAATCATTCAAAGGGGGTTAATAGTGTGGTATTTCGCATGAAACTCGTATTTTCACTACGTAACGTTACTTGTTACAACAGTGAAAAACAGAGGTCAGAGTTGTAAAACAGTGTCCCCCTTATTTTTCTATTTTCATTGAAACGAAAACATTCTCATGTGCCTAAAACTCTCAACAGTCTTCTAGACTTAAGACCCTGAACTTCCCACTACAAAATAGAGCTGTAACATCCTTTAGCAAGCCTGGCTGCAGTTTCGGGTACACACCGCCCTCCCTCAGGGCACAGGGCAGATACTCCCCCTGGGGCACAGAGCGGGCAGACTCCCTCCCCTCGGGGCAGAGCACAGGAACTAGAGCAACGGGGGACTGCTAGCAGACAGAAAGTCTCCCCCACCTTTAGGGGAGATGAGGGAAAGCCTCTGAGGACGAGCTCTCTCTGCACCCGACTCAAGACCCCGCCACGGGAGTAAGCGGCCCACATCTGGTTCCATTAAAGAAAGTTTAGGGCGGGAAGACTCCGAAAAATGACCAAGGTGCCTAAAAGGACTAGCTCATCTACCAATGAACAACACAGGGCAGGAACTCAGCAAGGCCTAAGAAGCAGAGCGGCGCCAAGTCTGTCCTGAGAAGGCATCGGGGAAGGACGGTGCGTGTGAGCAGGACAGACACGCGGTATCTGCATCCAGAGGGCACTCGCCTGGCCCCACAGCCGATGTCGGCACATGCGGGAGAGCGTGACCCTATCACAGCGCAGTGCGAGTGGATCGTAAGAGCTCCGTAACCCACATTCACGACAGACATCAAAACAAGGCGGCCACTAGGCGGAGGGGACTGACCCTCGGGGCCAGACCGCACGCGCACCCGCTGGCCCCCGCCTACCTGTCATCTCATGGGTCAGCGGCTCGTCGATGGTCTCCAGCAGCTGCGCCGCCGACTGCTGCAGGGAGTCGTCCGAGTCGCCCGCCGTGGCGCCCGCGTCGTCGCCCACGGTCCCCTCCTCCATGGCCTCGGCGGCCACGGGAGCCAGCAGCTCCCCTGCAGGACAGAGACGGCCGGACGCGCTCAGCACCCAGGAAAGCCCGGGCGGGGCCGTCGGCAGCGCCCTCCGGGCCACCGGGCGCTCCCCGGCCAGCCGCCCTCGGAATGACATCATTAGGAAGGTGCCAACGGCACCTGGGTTCACAGAAGAGAATCTCGGCCTTCCAGAACCTTCCCAAAGGTCACATGAAGAAACAGTGACAGCACAATAATGGCAGCGACCAAGAAGGTGACTAGCGGCAGCATTCTCGTGCTGAGCCAGCCCACCCAGCACAGAGAAACTTCCATTTGCCACGGCCGTCAAAAGAACGAAACGCAAAAGTCATGCAAAACGGTTGCCACCTCTGTAACTTGTTGGTATTTTTTATCAGGGAAGGGGATTCCCTTAGCGGATGAAGTAATAAGCTGATTGAGGTACCCGATGGGGGAAAAACAAAAAATATCAATCCGGGGGCTGGAGCGAAAGCACAGCGGGAACAGCATTTGCCTTGCACGCAGCCGACCCGGGTTTGATTCCTAGCATCCCACAGCGTCCCCCAAGCCACACCAGGTGCAATTCCTGAATGCAGAGCCAGGGGGAACCCCTGAGCATCCTCAGGTGTGACCCAAAAAGAACAAGAAAGAAAGAAAGAAAGAAAGAAAGAAAGAAAGAAAGAAAGAAAGAAAGAAAGGAAGGAAGGAAGAAAGAAAGAAAGAGAGGGAGGGAGGGAGAGAGAAAAATCCATCCTGACCAACCTGACAAAATGTCCTGCAGCATACAGGTCAGCGAATACTGCGCCCACGCGCCCCCCCACGCGATGTCTCCGCGGTTGAAGTCGGTGCCGACCAAGAGCAAGAGCAGCCGCTCCAGCTGGGGCTCGTTCACGATCTCGCACAGGTGGATGGTCGGCCTGGTGGCGTTGGCGATGCGCGCCAGGACCTGCAAGACACGGCACACGGCACAGGTTCAGGCTCGCCAGGCGCGACTCCACAACGCAGGGAGGGAACCGGCTTCAAGACTAAGACAAGCTCAGCTGAGGCGGAGAGCACAATGAATTCGAAAAACCAAATGCACAATTTCGGTTCGAAATCTTGGTGTAGGGGCTGGAGCGATAGCACAGCGGGTAGGGCATTTGCCTGGCACGTGGCCAACCCGGGTTCGACTCCCAGCATCCCATATGGTCCCCTGAGCACCACCAGGGGTAATTCCTGAGCACAGAACCAGGAAGAACCCCTGTGCATTGCCGGGTATGTGACCCAAAAAGCAAGAAAAAAAAATCTTGGTGTGATAGTTCGTAGTTTCTACAAACAATGAGTATGCCAGGGCATTATATAGTCCCCTCATTATCAAATGTGAACATTTCCTGTTTCGACTGCTTTTCTACAAGTAAAATTACAGACCTCCCCCCGCCCCCTCCCACATGACCTATGTCACAAAAATCTCCAAGAATCCAGCCTAAGTGGAGTAGAGTCTGAATCCGCGAGGCACGGTAGCTGGGGGCGCTCGGGCAGGAGGGATGCAGCCAGGCAGCGGGCACTCGCCCTGAGGGCGTCAAACCCTGGCACCACCAAAAATAAGCTTTCAAGGCACGGGAGCAAAAACATGTCAATCAATTCCAAGCATGGCTCTTCACGAGACCCACAAGTGTGTGAGATTCCTCCTGGTGACAGCAAAACAGGAAGAGGTTGGGGCAAAACTGCCCTTTCCTGCCTTCCGGGGAGAGACAGCGTCGGGCCGGCACGGCGAGCGCCGCCGTCTCTCCCCGCTCACTAACTCTCCCTCACTGCCCGCTACACTCACGGTTCAGAATGACACCCGAGAAGGACTCACCTTGCAGACAAATAACAAAAGGTCGGCATGACACGTAAAGTCCATGGAGAGGAGAAACAGAACAAGTTTTTGGACTACAGAAATACAACGCTCGTGGGCCAGGGTGAAGGGAAGCGGCTCTATCTCGGGGCTCTCCTTGGTCGTTGTCACTTCCGTGTCTACGTTCGAACGAGACCACTCTGCCGTCCGACGTAACCGAATTAAATCCTTAAAGTGCTGCACACAAATGTACATATTTAAATCAACGTTTACTATCTAAAAATCACTTCCGCATATTTATGGAATAAAAGCGTTTCCCCCCCAAAACTACCGCTTCTAAAAAGTACAGTTACGCTAACTACAGGCATCCAAAAATAGCGTGACTGAAAGCTGTCAATGGACTTCAAAAAAAATCACTATTTGAAAAGGGTATAGAATCTATAACAAAAGTCACATTCTACAGGAAGGCTACAGTAGATCCATTTAACATTTTAAACATTACCAGAAGACCTTACACATACTCATGAAAGGTACAAAATCTGTCAAGAAACCAGTACCCTTTGTCAGTAGTCACTTCAAAACCTGATGGAGTAAGTGTAATTTCTTGTCGGTAGAAACAGTGAGCAAATTTTGAAGCTCCGTGCTATCTTCCCACATTTAAAAAATGCTTTTGTGTTTCAAAATTTTTATTTACAAAGTAGTAAACGTAATTTCTACCGGAAAGGACACAGAAGAAAAGATCTGACAGTATCGGGAGGCGGACATTCAACGGACTGGAATGCAATCCACTTCAAAAGCAATACACTAAACTTTCCATCGAAAGTGACTGTGTATTTCCTTGAGTGAAAAGCTACTTTCCCCTCCACTACGAAAATAATGTCGCGAACACGCGAGTACTTCTAGCGATTAGCAGAAAGACATTTAACTTGGTCTCCTGAAAATGAATGACACTTCATGAGTCAAATGATTCTAAATACTGAAAGGGAAAGTGACGTTTTAATGATAACAGCATTAAGAAGCGTAACTCATACCTTTGTAGTAGCCTGCTTTAGTTTGGCTTGCTCTACTAGAAGTTTATATGATGATCCTTTGTTACTCTGAATTTTTTCTTTTTCCATCTGTTCCACCAAAGCCTTCTGTTTTGCTTTTAGTAGGTTAAGTTGCTTTTAAAAAAAATTTAAAAAGCTAATCTTACAACTAACAATGTTAAAACAGTAACGTAAATTTTAATACTCCTCACAAAGTTCATACATCAAGCCAATGTATAACAATTCCCTGAAATACCTAATAAATCAATTTCAACTGCAATTGATTTTTAAAAAAAAAATTATTTTCAAATTTTGGGTGGCAGAGGGTTGTGGCAGTGCTCAGGAATCAATCACTCCCGGCGGTGCTCAGGGAACCAAATGGGAGGCTGGAGACCAAGCCATCTTGGCCACGCTTCAAGCAGGGCCCTGCCCGCTGCTGTCCTATGGCTGACCCCTATTTTCGATGTTTTTTTAGTAATTATTTTTTTCTGGGGTGGTCCATGGCCCCTATTTCCAATTCTTGACTACCAAATCTCTCCATGGGACAACGCGGAATGAACCAACCCCTTAGACATGGGGAAAGGAAACCGGTCACAGGTGCTGTCGGGCGCATCCCTGAAGGGACGGCCAACGGCACTTTGAGAGAGAGAGAGGCCTGGAAGGGTCAAAGGGCAAAAGTCTGCAGGTGGCGGGTGAGCGGGTCGGGACTGCGAACTCCAGAGTCCCGCCGGGAGAGACTCCCTGAGCACCGTGGCACACGGCCTGAACGACACAAACAAAAATCTTAAGATTTATTTTTAAATAAAAGGCAAGGTCTACCTGTGCTCTTCTCATAAAATATCTCCAGCTACGGCGGCATCCAGACTAAACTAGGGGCCGACCACCCAAGCAGGCCCCAACAGGCCACCATTCACTGCGTGTCCAGGCCCAGGGTGCCGGTCCGAGCACTACGCACAGAGTCCCCTCAGGTACCCGGGCACTCCCACTGGCCACCCAGAAATGCCGAAAACCGACACTGAGCCGAAAGACCAGAGGCAACCCGAAACTCTCCATGATGAGCCCCATCAGCACAGGCTCAAAGGTGTGCAGGGGAGGGGCGTTCGAAATTCCCACTGAATGAGGCAAGCCCTTCGCAACAGTTAGCTGGAAACGCAGAATATCAAGATGAATGACTTTCACTGGGACACTGGAGCCACGGTTACAAATTAATAACTTAGTTGATTACGGACATCTTTGCCTTTAAGAGAACATTCCCTGAGTGTGTACTACCGATACATAACTTTTCAGGGCTGGGAAAAAATACAACCCTTAACACTAGAGAGAGAGGTCTGCTGGCTTGACTACAGCTCTGTATACAGAGGGAAAAGGCACGTGAAATTAAACCGAGCCTACACATACCATTAAGTGACCAATACATAGGTTTGAAGAACACTGATAAAGACTATTATAAATCAGTATATTCAGAAAACGGTTCCAAAAATTTTGCAATTCACACAATTAGGATTTAAAACAATGTATGATGATTATTTTGAAACCACACACTTAGCCTGTTGTTTTGAATAAGCACTGGCTGCCACCTGCTTTTTCACATGTCTGTAGACATATAAACATATAATTCCATATGTATTTTCTTGGTGGGGAAGTGAGCCTTTTCCTAGTACAACAATCAAAATCACAGAGTAAAACTAACGTACGATTAGCTATCTCCACTGTTTGGTCAACTGTACACAATAAACAATAAAATGTTCACAAAGAAACGTTTCAAATTTACAACGAGCAAGTTCTGATCATTCGAAACCAACCAGGTAAGAACCTGAGGTACCTGGCCACACTCCCCCACCCCATTTAAGATTTTTCTGGTGAAAAAGGGTGACAAATCCAAAACATTTAGGGCCAGAGAGACCGTACAGCAGGTAAGGCACTTGCCTTGCACGCGGCCAACCTGGGTTCGATCCCGGGCATCCCTTATGGTCCCCTAACACCACCATGAGTAATTCCCGAGCCCAGAGCTAGGAGTAAGCCCTGATCACAGCCTAGTGAGGACCAAAAACAAAAAAATAGAAGAAGTTTAATAATAATACGCCCTCCTATAGGTTCTTTTCCATCTTCCTAAGCTAAATTAAATACAGCGAGTATAAACATTTAAGCGCTCAAAATAGTCTAGGCAAGTTTTACAAAATTAGCAGCAGCTAAAACTGGTCAAGGGTTTAAAAAAGAAAAATGAAATGAGGAAGCGGCTCTTCTTTTTCTCACATGAGACCGAATACTCGGGGCTGGAGAGAGGGCGAGGGGCTGACCCCAGGCCCAGCATGTGGACAGCCAATGTGTGATGCCCGAGAACCTTCGAGAGACCAAACTCTTCTCTCTCACAAGAGAGCCTGAATGGATTAGCACGCAGCTGAAAACACAGAAGCAAAAATAAATGGTGCAGTGCTAAATTCACTTAACAAGACCCTGAGCGTTCACGGACTTGCAAGAGTCCTAGGCTTTCAGAGAAAATCCTCTCTGCCTGGTGAAGGGACGGGTGTTGAAACGTTGCGTGACTGAAATCAAGCACGAACAACTCTGTAACTGTGTTTCGCACGGTGACTCAAGTTTTAACAAGGGGTAAGTGTGTGTGTCTGTGTGTGTGTGTGTTGTGTGTGTCTGCCTGCGTGTCTGTCCTTGTGTGGATACACTCCATCATCGCTCTCCTGGTTCTGCCCTCAGGAATCACCCCTGACGGTGCTCAGGAGACTACATGGGGTGTCAGAGATCGAATCCCAGTCGGTCCTACACAAGGCAAGCATCCTGCCCTCTGTCCTGTCGCTCCGGCCCTGTGGCGCTATTCAACATTCCCGTTCGAGACCACACGTCAAGGATATAGAATACAGCATAGAGCCCACATATGAGAGTGAGTGAGAGCGACCTTTTCAAATACTGTCACGTGGGAGCAGAAACCTTACGGGGAAGGCACCACCTCGGATGTGGCCAGCCCTGGTTGAATCCCCAACTCCCCACAGGCCGCCTGAGGTAACAGTCACCAAGAGGGGCCCAAAGGCGTCTGAGCAGAATTTGGGAGGACCCCGAAAGAAATGAAAAGGTGACAGGAACAAATTCTAGCCCATAAGAGGAGTCTTACAATTCTAGCTCAAAAGAGTAAGAGAAAAATGAAAATGCACAAAGTGAAATGCAACAGAATAAAATCTATTGATAATTTCGAGAGAAACCACAACACTAAGACAAGTCCGTAAGAAGTAATGAGTGACCTGTGGAAAAAAGTCCCACAGTAACACACAAACACATGAGCGGCAAGGTGTGGGCACGGCTGTCAAATGAATGAGAAGATATACACGAACCAGACATTTCCAAACCAGCTTCCAGACAGCGAGCCCGAAAGTCAAGGGCAATCGACAAGGAAGCGGACAGGAAACAGGCCGCAGAGGGCGGGGAGCTGCCTGCAGGCCACTGAGCCCAGCTCAACCCCCAGCATCTGAGCTGCCCTGACTGAGCACAGACCCCTGAGCACCACCAGCGTGGCCCAAACACGAGAACCACCGCCAACGAAAGGAGGGAAGTGGGCTCACAGGTGCTGTAGCATTCAAATCAAGGAATGTCGTCAGGAAGAAAAATGACCACGGAGACAACTCGGAAGATGAATCAACCTCCAAAGTACCCACAGGACTGAAGAAGCCGATCGATGCGTGACGCCAAAGTTGTTGTGAAGAAATCACTTCTCAAATTCGAATCCAGAGATCTTGTAACTGAACAAGATTCCCTGCTAAGAATCTACAATTCGGAGACGCCCCAGATGCAGGGGGCGTGTACTCTGGGGGTTTTACCCAAACTGCAGAGTCAGCCGGCTCTGGAAACGGATCGAATCCACCCCAGAGCAAAGCAAGTGGGAACCGTCTGAGCACAGCGAACATTCTGGAGTGCAGGCCCCGACGCGGAGAGAGCGGACACGTCTCCCTCCCGAGGTAGTGCTGGAACCAAGCTGCCTCACGCCTCTGGCCCCACGGACAAGACAACCTGACAACCTGACAACCAGGCACTTCCGGTCCGCTAAGCACTGCTCAGAGCAATCCTCTCCTTGGGCGGACCCACCCCGGAGGCCCCCACACAGCACATGCGTCGACCGAGCACAGGTCGGGCTGGCAGAGTGCTCCAGGGACAAGAAGAAACATAAAGACCGCATGAAACAAAAAAAGAACAAACTATCCAAATGTCTGGGACACAGCAAGAGCAGCAATAATGGGAACAGCGCGAAAATACAGGCACACAGCAGGAAACAGGAAAAACCCCAAATGAAGAAGAACCTCGCAGGTTGAGAAACCAGAAAAAGAACAAAATAGGCAAGGAGAATACAGAAAGTAAAAAAAATAAAAATCAAAACAGAACTTAGTGGCATGCAAACGCTGAGACAAATGGTCAATGAAACAAACGAGGATTAAACAACATTGACAAACCCTTAGCCAGACTCGGGTGAGGAAGAAGAGAGAAGATCCAAATAAATCAGGTCTGACGTTAAAGGGTGAAAATCACAACAGGTGCCTCAGAAAGGCAAGGAATCCTGAGAGATAACTACGAACATCATCTATGCCACTAGAGATACAAGAAGAAACGGACAATCTCTTTGACTCGGAGAACTTTCTAAAATTGAATTAAGAGGGAGCAGAAAACCTAACCAGACCACCGCAAGTAAGAAACCTGAACACTACTTCAAACTCGGCCTCAGAACAAAAGCCCAGGTTCGAACAGGCCCCGCTGAGCCCCACGGCATCGCCAGAGGAACCCTGGGCCTTCCAGCTCTGGCGAAATCCAAAAGAAACACATGCATCCTCCGTAAAATCTGTGGACCACATTTCCCAAGTAACAAAACGAGAGCTAGTGGGGGGGGGGGGGGAACAGACTGACGATATTCGGGATAAAGACGATGCAAAACCCTCAACAAACTCCTACGGCATCTTGAAGGGCCAGACTGACAACGCAGCCGGTATGGCGCTTGCCTTGCATGCAGCCAATCTGGGTTCAATCCCCCGCGCCCCCACAGGGTCCCCCAAGCCTACCAGGAGGGAGGCCTGAGTGTAGAGCCAGAAGTTAGCCCTGAGCACCACCAGGTGTGGCTGAGAACAAACACAACAGAAACTTCAAGGAAGTCAGCACAACTACCTCCACGGTTATGTGATTCAGCCAAGTGGGACTCACTCCTGGACGCAAACAGCGCGCAGGCGGATTACTGGAGTGTACCCGTATCCCACAGGCGTAAAGTCAAAGATCACAGAAATCAGTTAGCAGATGCAGAGAACGTTGATGGCCCAATGCAACAACCCTCTAACGAACGAGGGGGCAGGGACGTGTGGAAGGGAGAGAGAAATGGGGCACCAGCAGGGGCGGAGGGTGACGTGCCCAACGACCCCACAACAGAAGTTAAAATGTTTAAGGGCTAAAAAATGACAGGAACAGGGGTAGGAAAAAATAGGTTGAAAGGACATCACCAAAATCAGTAAACTACACAGAGCCAGTTGCCATTTTACAAATAAAGAAACTCAGTCTCCAAGCATTCGACAATCTCCCTAAGTTCAGTTCATGTCACATGTGAGATTTTACGGCAAGTGAATCTCATGCACCATCCAAAAGAACATTCTCAGGCGATGGAAACTGTCCTGAAAATTACCTGTTTGTGATGAACTAGCTGCTTCCTGATTTTTCTGGAATATAAGCGCTCGATGGTATAGCCACCCTTGGAAGCCCGATGGAGGCTCTGAGTGTGAAGATTGTTGTTGATGAAACTCCACTGGTTCCCTGAAAGCAGGACAGCACATCAGTAGCAACTCTGCACAACTTGACTCTAAACAGCTCTGAACAACTGATCTCAGATTTATAACAGGTGAAACAACACAACTTTTGACTATAATTTTAAGAAGCTACCTTTAGAAAGATTGAGATCTTACATTGCTCTTAGATAACACTGGTCATTAGTTTCTTATTTGCGATAACAGCTTTCTCCACAACTGTAGCACTGTCCTCCCGTTGTTCACAGATTTTGCTCGAGTGGGCCCAGTAACGTCTCCATTTTGAGACTTGTTGTTACTGTGTTTGGCATATGGAATATGTCACGGGTAGCTTGCCAGGCTTTGCCATGTGGGCGAGATACTCTCGGTAGTTTGTCGGGCTCTCCGTGAGGGGCGGAGAAATCGAACCCAGCTCAGCCAGGTCAGCCGCTTGCAAGGCAAATGCCTTACTGCTGTGCTATCGCTCCAGCCCTGTTTAATAATTTTATCCAGTACCCCTCTAGTAATGTTTCTCAATTCTGATAAAAACAACAAATGTTCACTATATTTCACGCTTTTTATGCAGTGCACAAAGAAAAGGTAACAAAATAGGTTCAATTAATAACTGCTCAAATGAGGGTGAGGAGTTCAAACCCAAGTGCACTCTGTCATTCTTCAACAAATTTCAAGCCCATTATATGCTACACTGAACCCAATCTATTCATGCGTGCTCGAGTCAAAGGCATGTCTTTGTTCACGTCCCCTGAACACATCCACCTTCTCTCCGTGTGTCTAACTGGTTCAAATTAGTCCAAGTCGTTCAACCACACAGCAGGGATGCGGCTCAGGGGCAGAGCACCCTCTGAGTGGGTACGACAGGGGCTCAATCCGGACCTGCCTCTCTCCCCAAGAGTCTTCAAACTATCTGGCTCGACAGTAACCGGACAGTAAAAAGTAAGGGCTTCTGACAGGTTCATTACAGCTTTAGTCACAGCTGTATTTTCTTGTGTATCTTATCACCGTGTAACAGTCAAGTGGACCAGAGACACACACACAGAGCAAATCTCCTGCACGTGAGATTCACCAGACACCTATGATATAACGTACACCATCATGAACTGGTTCACCTACAATAAGGGATTTTAGAAGAATATTAGAATCTTGACAACATTTATAAGATGTATGTTCCACGTCAAATTTATCTCAGCATTTCTCTCAGCATAAATGCCAGCAGGAAAGGGGAGGGGAGGGGAGGGGAGGGGAGGGGAGGGGAGAGGGGAGGAGAGGGGAGGAGAGGGGAGGACTCTGCAGTCAGGGGTTACCCCAGCTCAGCTGCACACGCTGGGCCCAGTGGGCGGAATTCACTGGAAGTGGCCCTCACCCGCCGGAACACTGCCTGAGGATTCGACCCTCTCCTCTCCCCTCCGAGGCCACTAGTATTAATCAGTACTTGGAAACGGTAAAGAGCGCGCCACGTTATAGTCAAGTCATGCCGCTTCAAGGACCCTCCCAGGAGTTCCGTTCCCTTCGTCCTAATGCTCGCATGAGCAAAGGTGACCACCGGGAAAGCCAGGACTGCCAAGGAATTAAACGCTTTGACCAAGCCAGTGGCCTTGTCCACAGAGACCATCACGAGCTGATTCTATGCTCCGACTCCGAGAACTTCAGACTTGGCGTGAGTCATCACAGC
The DNA here is from genome assembly GCF_029834395.1 of Sorex fumeus. Taxonomy (NCBI): domain Eukaryota; kingdom Metazoa; phylum Chordata; class Mammalia; order Eulipotyphla; family Soricidae; genus Sorex; species Sorex fumeus. The sequence goes on from NW_026606063.1 coordinate 4,661,324, forward strand.
AGGAAGCATTCGCCCGCCATCAACCGCAAGGTCGTCACGCTCACCTGTCACGAGCCGCTCCCTGTCCTTGCCATTCAGGGGTTTCTTTGCGGCAGCTGCTTCATCTTCAACAGTGGCCACATAGTCGAGCAGCCTGGACACCAGCATGACCACCCAACTGATCATGGGAATATCGAGGACACCTACGCAGAGACAAGAGGGACAGGCGGGAAAATCAGAGGACTCTGCGTTCTGATGACACGTAAGAAGTTATACCCAACATTCCACGAATCCAAACACAACGCATCATTAACACGAATATCTGGGATAAGCACCAGAACTGAAGCCTACACCCATGAATGGAGTAACGCCTGGAAATAACGGATAAGAAATTCTTCATGGTACATTCGACATGACACTTGTTGAGTTAAAATTAACAGGCTACTTGTGAACTAGACGAGAAAAAAAAAGAAGGTATGAAGTATAGGTATAAAGGTATGAAATGCTAGTGTTAGTCCTACAAGGCTGAGTTTTAAGATATTTAACAGAAGCTCATTCTCCAGCCAAGACTCAGAAACTCATAAATAAACCTCAAGAAAGATCAGCAAGCCGCACAGAGCCTCCAGAGCCCGCGCCAGGCTGAATCTCCAGAAATGAGATCTGCTGAAGAACTCAGGTTTGCGGGTTTGGTGACCAAAATCTCCAGGCTGTCACGACGTCGAAGATGGGCTACCTCCCCCTGTTTCCCTGTTCTTCCGGGAGCCTGGCAGTCACGCCCATAAACTGCCTCTGACCCCAAATAAGCTCATTAACCAGCCAAGATCTAGAGATTCACAAAAAAATCCTGAGAGAGATCAACAAGCTGAAGAGATGCCTCCGGACCCCAAAGTCACCACCCAGTTAAAACTCTAACTCCAGCAGTTTCACCCCATTCAAAATTTTAGAATTCCTGGAGCGACGGCTCGTGCCCACCCTAAGCCCCCATCAGGAGTAGCACACCACCTTGGATGGGATGTCAAGCAGAAGGCAACCAATCTTGGTTAAGAAAACAGTGACACACTAGGCTTAACCTGTGACAATAGCAGTCATCCCTTATACAAGGGCTTGATGGCTCCAGGGTGAGAGACAACAATCTCCACATACTTTCTTCTAAAGAAATCTTTTTTGATCATTTTTAGCACATGATTCATAACAAACAATAAAAAATAAATTATTTGCAGCTTGCTATTGGGGCAGACGTGGGTTGTGGTTGGGAAAATTGGAAATAATGATGGTGGGAAGGTGGAATGATGGTGGAATTGGTACTGGAATACTGAACGCAATAAATCATCGTAAACAACTTTATAAAAATCAAGTTAAATTTTTGGGGCTGGAGCAATAGCACAGCGGGTTGGGTGTTTGCCTTGCATGCAGCCGATCTGGGTTCGATTCCCAGCATCCCATATGGTCCCCCGAGCACCGCCAGGAGTGATTCCTGAATGCATGAGCCAGGAGTAACCCCTGAGCATTGCCGGTTGACCCAAAAAGCAAAAAGAAAAAAAAAGTACCATTTTTATTCCAGTGACGTACTCCAAGAAAACTCATCAATAACCAAAACAACAATGATTATTTAAGATTTAAACATAAATACAAACTTGATTTAAGAAGTCCTAAAAAATATTACAATGATTTTCATTTTCAATATTTAAGAAATGAGAGGATAAATTCAAAGGGTGATAACCAGGGCCCGAGAGAGCTCACACGGGGCCTCTTTGCAGAGAGGGGGCCAAGTTTGATTCCTGACACCGCCTGGTCCTCAAAATCCCCGAGAAGCACCTCTAAGTACTGCTGAATGGGGCCCAAAAACCAAGCATAAAGGATATTAGAGTAAAAAATAGGAATTATAATGACAATCAGACACTGTCATTTTGAAGTCTCTGTCACTTAAAAAAAGAAGTCAGAAAATGAGCAGTAATAATAAAGTATGCATCCCCTCAGGGCAGGGACAAAGTACAGGTAAAACTCTGGATTACACGGGCCTTGCACAAGGACCCCACACACACATACACACCCTAACTGTCAGGCCATTTCTGAGAACAAAGACAGGAATAGCCCCCAAGTTCCTCACGGTGTGGTCAACAGATCTCCACCCCGAAAACAGAAGAAAACCTATTTCAGATGAGTTTATATGGAAGAATACTTAAAAGAATCGCGTGTCTTTACTTAAGATCACTTGCAAATACCTTCTGTCCTCCGGTGCATGGGTAACTGTGGCTGAAGAGGTGACAATAAATTATCCAGGAGATTCAGTAAACTTTCCAGGACTCCACTGTTACTAAGTGATCTTTGACCAATGCAAGAAAGTAACATAAAGACCCTACAAGTGGAAAGATAAACATCCGATCTGAAGAAACTGAATTAACCAAATTTTAAGATAATTTACTTAAAATGTTGCATAACAAACGTCATAGTACTATAACAGAAAATCTAGTACTTAGCGAAATTATTATCTGAAAGTATGGTGTTAAAACCGACACTACTGGGTATATTACCTAACTTTATTTTAGCCTTAAAAACTTCACTTGAGCACATAAAATAAATGACATTACCTGATAGAAATATTTTTAAACACCAATTTGTGAACTATAAAAACTCAATGAGGAAACTAAAGAATACACTTTAGTTGGGGTCAGAGCGATAGTACAACGGGGGCGGGGGGGGGATTTGCCTTCCATGGGGCTGACCAAGGGTTCAATCCCTGGTGCCCCATATAGTCCTGAACCTTCCAAGAAGGATCTGAGTACCACCTCTAAAAATACTGTGTCCTGGGGGTTGGAGCGATAGCACAGCGAGTAGGGCGTTTGCCTTGCACGTGGCCGACCCGGGTTCAATTCCCAGCATCCCATTGGTCCCTGAGCACCGCCAGGGATAATTCCTGAGTGCAGAGCCAGGAGTGACCCCGTGCATTGCCGGGTGTGACCCAAAAACAAAAACACTGTGTCCTTCAAAGAGCATTACCCAAATCCACAAAAACATACGGCTTACCTATACATTCACTCCACACACAACACACACACACACACACACACACACACACACTCTTACTTCTAAAACCTGAATCTCGAAGCAATCAGGGCACGCTTTTCGGACCTACCTGTCCTGTGGGAAGATGAGAAGCTGCTCGGAGTTATACAACTCCTGGAGAACATTGGAGAGGAACTGCCCCCACCACCTCTCACCACCACAGAGCTGCACGAGCAGGAGCCCGGTGTGCAGGCGGATCTTCGGGGTCCCGCTGATGCAGAGGTGTTTGAAGAGCTCCTCGCAGGCCTGGGCGTGGAACGTGCTCTGCAAAACTGCAGGAACAGAGTGTCCTATTACAAGAAAGCAGACAGTCAACTTTCCTGCTGAGACGTTTGCCGGCCTCATCCGCACGCCGCGCTCCATCTCTCTGCCGGCGCTTCTCGACCTAGTTCCTCGGGCGTCCTCGGGGCCGGGGCAGCGGGCCTCACGTGAGGCCTGGGTCCCTCCCAAGCACAGCGGGACGGGGGAAATGCAGGCGGGGAATGGCCAGGCACGGGCAGAGTCGGCACGTAATTCGATTCTACTCTCTGTGGAGCCTGGGGGGAGAAGCAGCTAGGTTTGGGGTCTTCTCGGACATTCAGAGTTCCTCAGGAGCCAAAGCTATAGGGGAGGGGGTCGAGGCACTCGTCCTGTCCACGACGGGCGCGTTCGCCAGGAGCGGCTCCTGAAAGCATAGTCAGGAGGAAGCTCGAGCACCACCAGACGAGGCTCCCAAGAGCCAGACGCCACCTGAGGAGTAAGCAGGGGTCCAGGAAGGTAACACGGTGGGTGGGGCAGCCGCTCTGCACAAACCCCACGGCGGGTGACCGCTGGCAGCCTCCAGGGCAGCCCTGGGAACTGCTAAACCCAAGCGAAGCGAGAGCCAAGCCCCAGGGGCGGAACACAAACCGTTTGAGGAGTGCAGGAGGCTGAGCAGGGTGTCCAGCAGGTATCGGATGACGGTGCGGAGCTGCTCCGTGGACGAGGCCTGGATCACGTCTTCGGGGTCCGAGGCCTCACACAGCGTCTTCCGGCTCGCGCCCAGGGCGACGCGCAGCCTCTGCACCGCGTTGTGGGCCAGATTGAGCTGCAGCTGGAGCTGCACGCAATCCTGGTGGGCGGAGAAGACCCTGCTGTCCTCCTCCACCGCCTTGTCCGGCTTCCGCAGGAAGTACTGAGCGTTGTTCGCGCTGTTGAGCGGCGGAAGATCGATGCTCTGCAGGAGAGTCTCCAACCGGTGACAAGCCAAGTTGTACCTGCAAGTGAAAAGAGCGCACGTCAAGTCGGCACGCCCATTTCTGCGACAACACCACTGCACGTGACGACGGAAAAACTGATGATGATTCAGGTGGTAAACATGGGGACTAGCAACTGCATCTGCAAACTCATTTCATCAAAGGACGACAAAATGTTAGATGTTCTGTGCTACTCGTGAAAACATTCTGCAGTGAACTGGAGATGAGAAGCATCAGTGGGTGTGCATTTCCCGATCATCCGCAGAGTGCCGGCTTGGACGTCCCACTTTTAGTACGCGAGCAGATACTGGAGTGGAAGCAGGTATTCAGAGTGTAGTGAAATCTCACAGTGCACTTTCAACGCTACTCAAATCCAGAAAAACGGTTATTGTCACCTCTATAATCTTCGCTTACAGAGGACCAGATTCTTCTAAAGAGAGTGTTTCCGGTTAAGAAAGATGTTCCTGAAAGTCTGTCTATATCTATAGCCACTGTGTGTGTTTTCCTTTTGTAGAACAAATAATACAAAAAAAAAAAACCAACAACTTTAGGACACGCACTAAACACGAAATCTCTAACACCTTCAAAGAGGGGCACGACGGGGCCTCGCACACCCCAAGTCTCCCTCCCCTCCCCCACTCCCCCACGATGACGCAGGCCTGAGCTCCACACTCCCAGGGTCACCTGTCTGGGCCAGTCCCGTTGGAAGGGGCACCCGGGAACCCGTCAGTGTATACTGCATCATAAACACTGAAGAGTTCACTGCCTAGGGCTCTGGGGTGCTGAGTTACTGCCTGCCAGTGTCCGGCTTCCTTCCACGCACCTCGAAGAGGTATCTGACTGGGCTGGAGCGACAGCACAGCAGGGAGGGCGTTTGCCTTGCACACTGCTGACCCGGGTTCGATTCCCCGCATCCCATATGGTCCCCTGAGCACCGCCAGCAGTAACTCCTGAGTGCAGAACCAGGAGTAACCCCTGTGCATCGCCAGGTGTGACCCAAAAGGAGGGCAAAAAAAGAAAAAGTATTTGACAAAAGCATGGAAGACCTGCGTGAGACAGACTGTGGCCAGAGGGAACCGGCACCATTCGCACTGACCGGCACTGGATGTCCTCCTGCAGAGCGACCATCATGGCCAGGTGCTGGTCGATCTCGGGCTGGTGGGCAGACTCCCCGTCTCCCCGGAGAGGATCGTGCATCAGCTTCAGCTCACTCTCCCACGGCAGGATGTAGGTGTGGCCGTAGTAGAACCCGACGGGGATCTTGGCCCTGGCATTGGTGCTTCCGTAACGTCCGATGACGGTGATCTGAAATCGGAAAATGAACGGGTAGGTGTGGCCCAACACGACAACGCAGACTTCAGCGGCGCACAGCAAAGGGCAAGGGGGTCTCTTGGCTTATCTGGTTATGTCGTCAGGGATTTACTTTCATGAATCTGCAGACCGGCGGGGGGATGAGGTCGTGCAGGATCAGCGAGTGCGTGCTGATGTCCGTGGCCACCACCAGGCGCCGCCCGTCCACCTCTTCGCCCAGCGTCCAAATGTCAATAGACAAGGAAGCCAAATCTCCACACGTCGGAATTAAAACGTCCGTCAATAGGATTGGTTTGCCAAAGTCCAAGGTCACAAATCTCCTTGCTCCTACAAAAAAAGAGAACTTGTTTGCCCAAAAAAAAAAAAGGCACAGATACAGATTAATCGAATGAGACACTTAAAAACTATGGGGCTGGAGCGATAGCACAGCGGGGAGGGCGTTTGCCTTGCATGCGGCCGACCCAGGTTCCATCCCCGGCATCCCATAGGGCCTCCTGAGTGTGTGACCCAAAAAGCAAAAAATTAAAAACTGAAAAGATCTGGATCACTCAATCTGAAAGACGAAACCAACTTGCCATGGTATGGTTTAACAAAATGGAAATAAATGATTCTCACCAGTTTTATACTCTGAGTCTTAAGTAAAAATATACTGCTTTTCTGAACGCAAACACGATCGTATGCGAAGAGTTCATTTAAAACGAATCAAGTAAAGGAGACAGCGTAAGTTAGCCACTCTGGCAAATGAAGCCATTTTCACAAGGATCCATCCTGCTCAGAACGTACTGGGACCGAGTAGCAACTTACACGGGGCCAAGAGATGCAGGAGAGCAGCTAAGATCAACCAAGAACCTCCCCGAGACACAGAGAACTCCTCTGAAACAGTGTTTGCTTCTCCCAGGGACACACAAATCCCTCTGAGATAGAGGGACCAAGCACAAGCACCACCCTGCCTGCCTGACACTGGCCTGGTGGCGCGCTCACAGCAGGAGCGCTGAGGAGGGTGTGAGCGCCCAGAGACGCAGCTGAGCGGCTGCCACTCACAGGGCAGGGTCAGCTCAGTGAGCGAAACAGGAAGGGAACCAACAAGGCCGCGACAGGCGTCTACACGCCTACAGCCAGTCCAATCCTCAGTGGAGGAGCATCAAAACGACGACCAAGGCTCCCCTGAGCAGAGACGGTCAGACAAGGAACACGATTCTCCGTGCCACAGACTCAGAATTTAAAAAAAAAAAAAAAACAGACTGATCGCATCGCAGGCGGGGCGCTTCTCCTGCACCCATATTCGATCCCTGGCACCCCGTATGGTCCCCCGAGTTCCCCAGGAGTGATCCCTGAGCACAGAGCCAGGAGTAACCCACGAGGACTGCAGTATGTGATCCCAAAGCAAAACAGAAAAGGAAAGAAGAAAGGAGGGACGGAGGGAGGGAGGGAGAAAACAATAAAGGAAGAAAAAGAAAGAAAAAGAAAAACCCAGCAGAAGGCCCGGGAGCCAGGCGCCACAGGCTATGACAACACAGGCATCAGGCCGGAACCACGGGCCGAGCGCCACCCAGGGTGGACCTGACCCGACACCCTCACCCCAGAACCCATGGGTGTGACCCCCATAAAAACAGCACGACTTCCGAATGACAGAATCCAAGTCACGGGGAAAATAACTGCTCACAGATCCTAAGCTCACACAGCAAATCTTACCAATGAACAGTCACCTGCACAGAAACCATGGGATTTTTTTCAACCCTCCACACCAAAGTGCATAAAGACCACCGCAATAAGCCATAATCAAGTATGCATTGATCCACTATACTTCCTGCGGCGGACAGGCCTAAGCACTGTTACTCCGGAAGCCCAGAACAGCAGAATTTCAAGATTAAAACCGACTACGGGGCCAGAGACACGGGGCAGAGGGGAGCACACGCTTGCTTTACACGGCGGCTCACCCGGGTTTGATCCCCGGCACCCCATATGGTTCCCAGCATCGCCAGGAGTAACCTCTGAGCATCTCCGGGTGTGATGCCAGAAAAATACAAAAAAGGAAAGAAAAAAAGGCAAAGGCTCGAAGCCAGATCCCCCTCACGGCTGCACCGAGCGCGGGGCTCACTCCCATCAGGACGCGGGGGAGATTCCTGCGCAGATCCAACTCCCAAACCCACTGAGACACAGGCCACGGCTGTGCTTCTGATGTGAGTGTGGCCTTCTGTGGGGCTGCTTCTCAGCAAAAACTTCTCAGGCGAGAACAAATGTGATGAAAAGCAAGCCTGTAGAAAATCCTCTCCTCGAAGGCGCTGGCCGGGCTGGGGGTGAGGTCGTGGACCCGTGAGAGGCCTGCCACGGGGAGGGGTCCCGGGACTGGCGCCCGAGAGCCCCACTCGGAACAGGCCCGGGAACAAGGCCTGGCGCTTTCGGAAGTCGGAGTTACCTGAGTGCATCCGCTCTATGATGATGGACTGGTGGGGCGGAGGCTGCAGGAAATGCGACGCGTGAGAGATCGCGAGGGCGAGGCCGGAACCAAGTGGGTTCTAGGAAGGAAAAAGATTCGCAGCTCAAGGTCAGCGTGACATCGTCAAGGACACTCATCACTCACTGGGCCGAAGCGACGGCACAGCGGGAAGGGCGTCTGCCTTACATGCGGCCAACCCGGGTTCGGTCCCCGCCAGCCCAGATGTCCCCGAGCACCACCAGGAGTAGCTCTCGAGTGCAGAGCCAGGAGGAGCCCCTGAGCATCGCCGGGTATGACCCAAAAAAACAACAAAATGAAAATTTAAAAAACCCAACTCATCATCACAGTGCCAAAGTGATACTCTACAATATTTCATTAACAGATCTGCTACGGAGAGTCGTAATAAAATTTCTCAGTTTTCAGTCACGAAAATACTTTGGCCACAGAGTGAGCCGGGTCGCGGCCCTGGCCCTACGGGCCGGAGACTGGGCTCGTCCCCCGGGACTGGAGCAAGCCCTGAGCACCGCCCGGCCTCCCCCAACGGCCGCCCCCGACAGCTGCCTGCAGGCCGGAAGCGCGCAGAGGCCAGCCCGCGCCGCGTTACCATTCTGGACTTGTTGGCGTTCTTGCTCTGGGTGGCGAGGCTGACGGCCGGCGGGTCGATGACGGAGCCGGGGAAGAGCTGCGCGAGCTCGGCGTTGATGACCACGGACACCGCCTCGTTGGGGGGCGTGAGGGGCGGGGTCATGAAGAGGGGCGTCGTTTTGGGGGTGGGTGGGATCACATCCGACGGGTGAATGAAGAAGCCCGGGGCGGCCCCAGGGTGGGAAGGCACAGAGGCGTGGACGGACCCCACGGCGGGCACGCTGGACGTCGGGGCGGCTGCCGCGGCCGCCGTCGTCTGGTGCAACTTGGCTTCCAGCTTGGCTTTCTGCAGGAGGAGTTAAAAGCAGCCATGGAGACGGACCCGCCTCCGGGCATCTGCGTCACCAAGACAAACATCATTTTCTACTAAATGACATACTTCGAAAACCGATTTAAGAATGCAGAGTTTGCTTAACAGACTTCATTACGTTCATTATAAAAAGCTTATTGTGTTTTTCAAACGAGGGCTCTCTCAAAGCAAAGGTGAGAACCAATCGCACTTAAACGTAAAGGGGAAACAACGTCCCGCTCGAAACCCAATATTACCGGGAGATGGACGCCCGGCTAACGCAACGGGCTGGCTGGCCTTTAAGGCCCGATCGAAACTCCTGACCAGTACTCCTAGTCGCAAACTCACGTTAAATTTCAACGGGTCTTAAAATGGAAGTTCAGTACACGTGAAAACATCAAATCCTATCTACAAACCGGGAGGTCACGGGGACTCAGACAGAGAATGGACCGACCCACAGGACTGCCAAAATCAGCACGTCCAATTCCCACTTGGGTGCGTACCGGACACGCGATGAATGAATTTACGTATTTTTGAATTCCAGGATGGCACCAAGACATTACCTCCATGTCTGCAGAAAATGCTTAGCTCAGATCGCTCAACCTACTTTCCGCTAGGGAAACAACGGTCCTGTCTACAGCACGTTCGCGGCTGTTGAGGTTAGAGACAGCATGAACAAAGAGCCAAAGGGCCTCCAACCTGTTGCTGAAGCTTCAAAAGCTGCTGCTGTTTCTCTTGCAGCACCTGCAGCTGTTGCTCGGCTGAAGCCATTGCATGAGAGAGAGACTGCAAAGCTACCTGGGCTGCTGACGTCAGGGCCGTGGAGGCCTCCCCGACCGTCCCCGATGACAGTCCACCTACTGCAGGAGTGACCCCGAAGGAGCTCACTGGCGGGAGACAGGGAGAGAAGAGAGCGGGTGAGCAACGGGCGGGCGCGGGAGGCGACACAGCAACCGCGCGGGGACCCCGTCGCACCGCAGGTTTCCCCGGGACGAAGGACCCTCGGCCCACCAGTGTTTGAGGGGCTCAGGGGCCCCCGGGGAGGCTCGAGGGGGGCCGCGAGAACATGTCTGAGTTTTTAAAGACACGGCTGAGGGGCTGGAGCGACAGCGCAGCGGGGAGGGCGTGTGCCTTGCACCCGGTTTGACCTAGGTTCGATTCCCAGCATCCCACATGGTCCCCCGGGCACCGCCGAGTGTTCCTGAGTGCGGAGCCAGGAGGAACCCCTGTGCATCGCCGGGCGTGACCCAAAAAAGGAAAAAAAAAAACCCACGGCTGAGGGGCTGTAGCGATAGCACAGCAGGTAGGGCGTTTGCCTTGCATGTGGCCGACCCAGGTTCGATTCCCAGCATCCCATATGGTCCCCCGGGTACTGCCAGGAGTGATTCCTGAGTGCACAGCCAGGAGTAAACCCCCCGAGCATCACCGGGTGTGGCCCAAAAAAAGAAAAGAAAAAAGAAACAAATAAGAAAAACATCACTGCTGAATGCAACCACCGGAGGCAGCTGGACACCGAGTCTGTTTCAGGAGTCTTCCAAACAGAACTTACTCTACCTCCCCAGAGCCCAACACCAAGTCTCGGGTTAGAAAACTATTTAAAAAAAGAAAAAAGAAAAAGAGAAAAAGAACAAGCTGTGAGTTCTCCTTCACAGAAAGCACAGCCTGGAGAGAGAAGGCCACAGACGCAGAGGCGGTGTGCCCTTCCCCTGAGCCAGTCCAGGAGCAGAGCTGAGGGCAGGCAGCGGCCTGGACCCACAAACAAACTGCAACAATCACAGCAGAAAACAGTGAGAAGAACAATGAAACCTTTGCAATGGGGCCAGGGAGAGAGCTTGCGGCAGCCAGCACCGCCCCCGAGGGCCACAGGGCAGGTATGTGGGACCTTCGACGTCCCCCAGCTTCCAAGAAACCTCCGAAGCTGCCGAAGAAAACCAACAAACAAAAAAAGACCTCCTCCTGCAGAATTCACCGAAGCCAAAGCTACCACGGAATTCAGAGGGGTTTTTATTTTATTCTTGGGTTTGGGGTCACACCCAGCGGGGCCCAGGGCTTACTCCTGGCTCCGTGCTCAGGGACCACCCTGGGTGCTGAGGCTTGAACCCAGGTCGACTGCATATAAGACAAGCGCCCTGCAAGCTGTGTTATCAGTCGGGCCCCAGATTTGGAAACAAACATCAATATTATGAGCTGTACCTGCTTGAATTAACGTGTGTCAAAACAGAGGTACTTCCCCAAGGGGCTGAAGCGACAGTCCAGGGGTAGGAGGTCTGCCTTACGAGTGGCTGACCTGGGTTCGATCCCCAGCCCCGAGCACTGCCAGGAGTAATTCCTGAGTGCAGAGCCCAGAGTAACCCCTGAGCACTTCTGGGTGTGAAAAGCAAAAAAGCAAAGGAAAAAAAGGCAAAAAAAAAAAAAAAAAAAGATACTTGCAAATTGACACAAAATCCTTCCATATGAACAGTGAGAACAAGTTACACAAAATCAATCCCTACCCCGTTGTCCAAAACTTAGTTTTTAAGTGCAAATATTTCTTTTGCTTCTGCTTCGTGGCCACGCCTGGCGGTGCTGCCGGGGCACTGCGAATCCGGCCCCACACCTCAACACTCCCGACTGGGCTGCAGACGAGCTGGAGCACTGCTCACGAGTAGTCGCTCATCAGTCACCCAAAAGGAATCCGCAAGGGGCTCAAGCCCCTCGGCCCCAGCCACGGGACGCACCTCCACTCTCACGACTTCAAGTGCAAGGAATTCCAGTCCGACCGAACTACTCGGGAAAAGAGCCTCTAACTCTGGTCAGCTTGAGCTTCTCCAAACCAGGAGAATTCTTCAAATGTCACACAGACCCAAAGGACCTGTGGCCTCCTCTTGCCCCTTGGGACTGACGACTGCACGGAGGGTGGGAAGGACTGGGAGCCTCCGGGCCCCTGAGCCAGGCGTGGCCCCGGGTACCCAACCCCCCCAGAGCTCCCCTCCAGGGGGACCCACCAACAAAGTAAAAGCCCAGGGGACAGCCACTTCGGGTGGGGGAGAGGAGGAGAGAAACCCTATGAACATATTTTTTTTTTTTGCTTTTTGGGTCACACCCGGCAATGCACAGGGGTTCCTCCTGGCGCTGCGCTCAGGAATCACCCCTGGCAGTGCTCAGGGGACCACATGGGATGCTGGGAATCGAACCCGGGTCGGCCGTGTGCAAGGCAAACGCCCTCCCCGCTGTGCTATCTCGCCAGCCCCTGAACATACTTTTTAAACATGATTATTTTTGTAATCTGAAATGCCTCCGGAAACAAACTTCTATTTAGCATGACAGAAGAGAAACATTGATCAAGTTGACATAGCACGTTTACACATTTATAGAACATTGTAGAAACAGTCACGTCGTTAAACCGCATAATATAGCAATAATTCTTATGTTATTATAGCATACAGCGCAACAGTCACAAACGTTGACAGACGACACTCGCTTCAACGCTATCGGGAACGCGCGCGCACGGCCGAGCGGGGAGGAAGTAATGAAAGAGGCCGATACCCGTGAACGTACTTGCGTCATCCCTCTCAATTCTGGTCCCGTCACTAGTTGACACACAGGTGAAGTGCAGCGGCTCCACCTCGAGCAGTCCCGTGAGCGACGTGAAGCTGCCCTCGGCGGCCGCGCAGCTACTGCCCTTGCCGTTCCCTGGGGAGGAGACGAGCGTGAGTGGGGGGTCGGGGGGGCAGCGGGCGGGCCGCGGGCCAAGGCGGGGCAAGGCCACGGCCGCACGCAGCGTGTCAGCTGCCGGACGCCGAGGGGGGAGGAAGGGCCCGGCAGGGCGAGCGGCTGGGGACTGCCGGGCTCCAGGAGGCCGAGGCGGGAGCTGCCCGGGGCGCCGGCCTGACTGGCCCACGCGGAATCACACCAGGCCAGTGCGGCAGACGCTCGGGCAGGCAATCCACTGGCCCTCACGGGGATCTCGAAGTAAGAAGAATCTTGGAGAAACGACCGGCAGACGTGGTTCGGTGACAATTTGCCACTCACTGGCTTAGTGTTCCCAGCTCACCCGGCCCGGCCGGCACCCACGGGCCAGACCAGCCCCAGGAGAGCTGACTCCTGGCACTGTGTCCGCCTGTCCCTCCGCAGCCATTAGTTCTACTGGTTTTTGCCAGGTAGCTGGTTTTGGTCCCCCACATCCCACACAGAAATCAAACCACCCAGTAATTACCCTTTACACCCTGACACTTCACAAATCACTTTAAACATGGGGGGGGGGAAGATAGTGACAATAGCTATCACCCCCATCTGTTGACTAAGCATGGAATCAGAACGACCAACAGGGTCACTCAGATAAATAGAAGACAACGTTACGAGATAGCAATATTTATCTGAAAACGCTTAATATTTTGTATGTATTATCGAATTCCTGGGCTGGAGCGATAGCACAGCGGCAGGGCGTTTGCCTTGCACGCAGCCAACATGGGCGACCCGGGTTCGATTCCTCCGCCCCTCTCGGAGAGCCCGGCAAGCTACCGAGAGTATTCGATATGCCAGACACAGTAACAACAAAGTCTCCAATGGAGACGTTACTGGGCCCGCTCGAGCAAATCGACGATCAACGGGAGGGCCTTTACTTTTACTTTTACTTTTATCGAATTCCTGAAATAAAGTACACGTGAAAATCCTGAAAATAATGAGCAGTTATTAGGAAAACCACCGGGCTCTATGCTGCGTATGTGAAGAGCCGATCACAGCAAAGAAGCTACAAAGGGAGGAAGGGAGCCGTGGGAGGGAGGGGGGAGGCGACGTCCACAAGTCCCCAGATTTTGTGACATGAGCGCTACGTCGAACACAACTCCTCAGCAACACAGCAGAAACCAAACTTTTTTTTTTCCTTTTTGGGTCACACCCTGCGATGCTCAGGGGTTACTCCTGGCTCTGCACTCAGGAATCACTCCTGGCGGTGCTCGGGGGACCATATGGGGTGCTGGGAATCGAACCTGTGTCGGCCATGTTGGTTGCGCGCAAGGCAAACGCCCTACCCGCTGTGCTATCACTCCAGCCCCAGAAACCAAACTTTTGAAAGTGAGAAGATGACAGATTAAGAAATCCCACCACCTGAGACCCGACAATTCTGACCTCTCTCCTTCTCTGACACCCACTGGTTCTCAGAACGCCTGGCTCGAGGAGCACTTTAAAGCGAGTATCAAGCACTTCTCCACACAAGGCGTCAGAGATACGAGACAGAGACCCCACCTTCTGATGAAGCACACTCTCTTCCAGTGGCTAAAAGGCACGAAACATCTCCTATACTTTGGATTTCTTTTTCATTTATTTACTTTTTTTTTTTTGGCTTTTTGGGTCACACCCGGCGGTGCACAGGGGTTCTTCCTGGCCCTGCACTCAGGAATTACTCCTGGCGGTGCTCGGGGACCATATGGGATGCTGGGAATCAAACCCGGGTCAGCAGCGTGCAAGGCAAACATCCTACCCGCTGTGCCATCGCTCCAGCCCCAACGCAAAAACATTTTTATATCCTCGCATTTTCAACACCTTGACAGGCAGGACCTTCTCGAGAGGGCCTGCCGTGCGATGCCTGAAATCTTATCAGAAAGCTCGCAAGCTCGGCTGCATCGAGATGACTTGGCCTCACTCGTGTTTTAGGGATCTTTCACAGATACCGTGACCACTGGGAAAGTGCTGAGCTTCCCATGTATGTCACTGTCACTGTCACTGTCCTGCCGTTGTTCGGCGATTTGCTCGAGCGGGCCCAGTAACACTGTGAGGCTTGCTCCTGTGTTTGGCACATCCAATACGTCACGGCTTTGCCGTGCGGGCGAGATACTCCCTTTACGTAGCAGTAGTTAATATACTTCACACAGTCTCCAGTAACGGGAAGTGGAACCAACAGCCGCCACCCTAGCGCACCATCATGAAAGTCTTACTGTGAAGCTGTGAACCTCAGGAAAGAATACATTTTCCAAGGTTGTAATTTTTTTTAAAGCTCCTCTTTTAAAACTCGTAAAAACTATGAATTGGATGGACAGACATCTGCTCATGATTCTGAGGTGATGCCCGCCCAGCAACCAGACGTGAGTAAACAGAATCGCATTTTCTAAAATGCTGTTCCTTGGGACTGGGGCAACAGGACCGTGGCAAGGAGCTCGCCTTGCACACAGCTCCCCCGCACCAAAAAAGCCCTCCCAGCTCCGCCAAGACTGAGCCCTGAGCGCAGAACCTGGGTCAAGCCCTGAGCACCATCACTGGTGTGGCCCAAAATGTCAACCCCAACGAAAAAGGTGTGATTCCATTAAATCAGAGTACAGCCTGAGTAAGAGGAAGAGCTGCTGACTTTCGTTTCCTTGAAGTAACAATGGTACTTCAGCATCTACTAAGCGCTTTATCCCTGGCCTTCCACTGTGTTACCTATCAGACCGTTAAAACGCGATGCCTGCTCAGAAATACGGTTATGGAGGGGCCAGAGTGACAGCACAGTGGGTAGGGCACTTGCCTTGCATGACGTTGACCTGGGTTTGAGCCTGCATGTCCCAGATGGTCCCAGGCCCACCAAGAGTGACCCCGGAGCACAGAGCCAGGAATAAGCCCTAAGCACCAAAACTGGCTCAAAAAACAAACAAGAAAACAAAGGCCTAAGGTTAGGAAAAGGAGATGGAAGGGAAAGAGCCGCGGTGAACTGCGCTGTCAGAATGCTGACACCACGAAGGCAGATGTGGTGTTATGGGAGTACTTATAGTGGGTCCAATTATTCCCTTAAAACACATAGTACTGCAGCACTGTCCTCCCGTTGTTCATCTGTTGGCTCGAGCGGGCACCAGTAACGTCTCCATCGTGAGACTTGTTGCTACTGTTTTTGGCATGTCGAATACGCCACGGGGAGCTTGCCAGGCTCTGCCATGTGGGCGGGATACTCTCGGTAGCTAGCCGGGCTCTCCGAGAGGGACGGAGGAATGGAACCCGGGTCAGCTGCGTGCGATGCAAACGCCCCTTAAAACGTAGGCTCAAAAATATTAAAACAATGGAAAAATTAGACAGAAGCACACATGCAGTTAAAACTCGGTGTAATGAAGTGACCAAGAACATCTGAAACAGGCCAAAGAGACCGTGTGCAAGATGCCTGCCAACCCGGGTTGGATCCCTGGCAGGACGCAGAGTTCCTCGAGCCCTACCAAGGGTGACCCTGAAGTCTCAGCACTGTCGGGTACACCCCCCAAAGAAAAGTCTGTAAGTGAAATCAGCACACATTTTATTGCATGAGCGCAATGAACAGTTCTGAGTAACCCACAAAAACACTTCCAAGTCCTGCACTGGAATCAGCCAAAGCGGAGTGGAGGCCAAAATAAAAAAAATCTCACGCCACAAAAAAAAAAAAAAATCTTTTTTTCAAAAAAAAAAAAACCGACTCATGTCAATGTGGAGAATGTAAGAACATATGCGAAAAATAAAAAAAAAAATCAAGTTAAGAAAGCTATAACTGCAGCGTGGCTTGATGGAAACTGGTTCAGCCAGCCATTCCGTGCCCACGGGAGGTCAGGGGTAAGGTGAGGGACATGCACGGAGAGAAAAACAGGTAAACCCCGTGATGGTCCCAGCGAGAAAGGCCAGGGGGACAGTCCGCTTTCTGTCTCGTGCCAGTGACGCCAAACTAGACAGAGCGCCTC
This sequence comes from Sorex fumeus, assembly GCF_029834395.1. Classification (NCBI taxonomy): domain Eukaryota; kingdom Metazoa; phylum Chordata; class Mammalia; order Eulipotyphla; family Soricidae; genus Sorex; species Sorex fumeus. The sequence goes on from NW_026606063.1 coordinate 4,677,908, forward strand.
ATGCCAAGGACGAAATGCCAACACGGTCCTACAGAAGGCTCCGAGCCTGGCACAGAGGCCGTTTCTTCCAGGTCTTCGGGGAGACTGTGCAGCTGTTTTTATCTGGTTACTGTCCTCAGTGGTCTCCTACTGCCCGTACTGACCCACTCCATCCTACCGACACCTCACACACCTCACCTAGAACCACTCAGAAACTCACGTGCCCCTTGGACAGGCCCTGACAGGAACTGAGGCCTAAGGCAGGAGCAGAGATCACGAAAAAGCCCGGAACCCATCACGGAAGAGCGCACACCCTGACCATGAACAACCCGCACGGACGACACAGCGGGTGAGCGCGCAGGCTGAGTATCCCAGTAGCAGACCTGGGAAAGGCCCGGTCGGAGCCGAGGGTACAGCAGGTGGTAGAAAGGCTGAATATTCCGCGAACAACCCAAGGAAAGGCCCGGTCAGAGCTGGGGTACTTTACAGTAATTCGCATTTTCGTCATTTCTTTTTCACAATTCATAATATATTCTAAAATACACAAAGTTAGAAATGATTTCCAGAACATGTCTAACAGGGTGATTATTTTACTATCGTTACAAATAAGCTCGCTAAAATTTAGAGCTGAATGTCATTTGTAAATGCATTTAGTGACTAAATGAAAACGAACACGGTTACTGCCTTGGGCAGAGGCCAAAACACACGCGTGGCACTTGGGCTGCTACCGGAGGACGGTCCCCTCCACCTCCAGAGCTAACGTTCCAGAAAAACAGAGCCAAGCCTGCCGGGAGCGTGTGGTGGCACAGGCAGAAACCGCTTCCTTCCTGCGCAGACTCGGCCTCGTTTTCTGGAATACGCAGCAAGTGTTCTTTTACTTGAGAGCAAAGGCACAAAAAAATGCAACTGGGAAGCGGACAGCAGCTACGTCAAAGGCTGAATGTCGCGATGGGCCACGCAAATGAGAGCAAAAGAAAGACCCAAGCTGCAGCAGCTCCAAAATCGACTTGTGTTTTGAGGGATGGAGGTTAAGAAAGAAAAGTAAAGGGCTTCGGGACGGAAGGTGTGAAGCCGGCAGGCACGCGAGCTCCGGGAGACAGGGCACCGTGTGGAGCAAGTGACGGGGACAGGGGTGGGGCCCGGGGTCCCTCTCCCCAAACCCGCTACCTGAGAGGACGTCGGAGAAGTCGATCTCGTCCGACTGGACCCCGACGCTGCTGCTGGCCACCGTCTTCCAGGAAGAGCCGTTCATCTCCAGGTCAAAGAGCACCGGGTCGAAGGGGGAGCTGTACAGCCCGTACCTGCAGAGCGAGAGACGCGTCCTGCCGCCCATCCCGCCAGCGACTCGCGCAGGACGCCCCGGCCGAGGGCCAGCGGGGCTGGGCACAGCGGCACCGGCTACCGAGTCCAGACGCGACTGGGAGCCGCTGCCGGGTGACGCCGGAAACAAACAAGAACTGGCAGTTTGGGGCAGGGGCGTCGGTACAGCGGGGAGGGCATCTGCCTTGCAGGCAGCCGACCTGGGTTCGATTCCCAGCATCCCGTCTGGTCCCCTGAGCACTGCCAGGTGTGGCCCAAAAAAGCAAAAAAAAAAAAAAACCACACAAAAAACCAAACGTGCAGTTCGAAGAGGGCAGCCGTGAGGTGTAGCCACGGATACGCTTTCATGGTCAGAAATTCTTTCTGCCATTCTTTAAGGAAATATTTTTAATCGTGCTAATCAACTTTTTTGGGAAGAGATTTGGGAAAAAAAAAAAAAAGAGGTTGGTGGGAGACACTGACCAAATCTGGCCCTTTCTTATCTACCGGTGGGGCAGCTGCCCCCTCAGAGCTACACTCCAAAGGCCACGGGTCTGTCCTAGACCCGCCGAGAGGGGCTGCCTGAGGCCAGCAGGCGCAGGACGCACGGCCACTCTGTGCCTGCCACTCGAGGCAGAAGCCAAAGGCGCCACCCGCCTCCCATCCACACCAAGTGCACTTGGCCCGTTTTTAGGAAATCGACCAGCAGGTACGGGTTTCCAGTGATGGGCAATAGAGATTTACGTCAAATCTTAGCAATAGGGAAAACAAGCAACTCGAAGTGATTCCGCCACGAGATAGTCACTTTCAAAAATATCAGCGAATCCACTGAATAAACATCACCGGCACTTGCAGAACGTCTAGACGGCACGATTTCAGAGAAAACAGGGGGAAAAGTAAGCTTCAGCCTTTTCATGGTGAAAATGCTACCCTGGGGGCGGGAGCGGCAACGGCACCAGGCAGTGACGGGATGGCGAGCACAGCTCGGGATGGTCCAAAAGCGAAAATAAAGAAAAGAGGACGACAGGACTCGAGATGATGGGTTGAGAGCACCGTCCGGAGCAGCCAAGGCCCCGGGCACCACTGGGTGTGCCCCCGCCACCCCCGCAACACACACACACACACACACACACACACACACACAAAGCAGGAAGTGGAAAACCCTGGTTTTTAAGGGAGCGTGGATCCGGCAGCCGCCCGCGCAAAGGTGGCGTGTCGGGAGTCGGGCGCCCGCTCACCGCCAGTCCCAGGTACCTGGTCTGCAGCAGCGCCTCCATCGGCGTCAGCCGGTCCTGCAGCTGGCGGGACACGGCGGTGAGCAGGGACGCGCAGGCCGTGCTGCAGCCCGCCAGGTCCTCGTCCTTCACGTAGTTCAGCAGGACGAAGTACCAGTACACAGAGCCTGAAAGCAGATCAGCGCGTCACCCCCGCTGCGGCTGGGCTCTCCGCACACTCAGTAACGGTTCACTTCACCTACAGGGGTTTTCTGAAGTCTGACCCCAAAATAACATTTAAGTTTAAAGGGTAAATCGACAGCCCTTCAGAGTAACAAACACCATTAAAACATTAAAAAAAAAGAGAAAACAAAATGATATATGTATATATGCCAGTATTTTCTGAGCACTGCTACCGTATACATGTGATTTGTTTTGTGAACTCTAATCTACTTGGTAATCACAGTCATAATTAAATGACGGTGGAACTGGAGCGATAGCACAGCAGGGAGGGCGCTTGTCTCGCACACGGCTGACGAGGGTTCGATTCCCAGCATCCCATATGGTCCCCCCCCAAGTACCGCCAGGAGTAATTCCTGAGTGTAGAGCCAGGAGTAACCCCTGTGCGTCGCCGGGTGTGACCCAAAAAAGCAATAATAATAATAATTATAATTATAATAATAATAATTAAATGATGGTTCCACAGTCTACAGGTGCCAGGGGAAAAAAATCATCAACTACTCAGAAAAGTTCCATCCGCCAACGCCCCTCCCCTTCCCACAGCACACAGGCCTGTCACCACCTGGACCATTTACTCTGTGCCATTCTATCAACTCCTGTCTTGAGTTTGTGACATCTGATTTACTCTCAGGGAACACCAAACAACATCATTTTAATGAGGTCCAGGAAAGTATCCCAATATGATGAACCGGTTGGCATTTACTTAATTATCACTGAACTTTTTTCCGAGTAATGTTAACAAAGAGACTGTAGCCCACCCAATCAAAACACATCATAAACTGTTTGCAGTTCATTTTAAAACAAACTCCGGTCAATATGGGAGAGAGCAAGGAAGCATTTACTACACAACCGAACCGCACCGAGAGAGGTTTGCTCTAACTACAAACATCCGGGACTCCTTCCACTCACCGCCAGTCGCTGCTGCGGGTAAAAATGACATATTATCAAGCAAGGCCTTCAACAGAACAGATCCAAATCCTGGTTGACATGGGTCACATTTGCCATTACTAGAAAATTTTAAGAGAAAAAGTCAAGACGTTACACAAGGTCGTCAGTGAAAACCTCCGTGCGATACTCGACGTGAGAGTGCCGCATGTCCCAGCGTCGGGGAAGGTCTGCGGTCAGGCCCCGAGGTAGGAGGGGGTGTCACGCCGAGCCCCTCCTGAGCATCAAACACTTGTCACCCAATGGGCCACCAAATGGGACAGGGCACAGAGTCGCTCTCAAACACTTCCTAGGTCATTTTCAGGTGAAGGATTACCAAAACAACCAGGAAGCAGGAGTGAAAGTTGGTTGAGGAAGGGTCCCCACTAGCGGACGCACACCCTGAGCCTCTCCTGAGAGGCAGGAAGTCTGCTAGACTTCCTTGAGTAGGAGATTCAGCACGACATTTCTCAGAAAACCCCAGAATCCCAGGGGGAAAAAAATCTCATCAACGTACAAAAATTCTCATATGTAGATGTGTGTGTGTGTGTGTGTGTGTGTGTGTATAATGAGAATAGGTATGTATGACAGTTGGTATATATTTGAATTTTCTAACACACACCCACACGCACATGCATGTGGGTATGAGTGTGGGTGTGTGTTTGTGTGCACGCACGCACATATATACACACTCTGCTGAACGACATTCTACTACTGCGAGTGCCCCTATAAAGCATGCAGTGAACTGGAGAGGAAGCGGTTCTCGATACCAACCTAATGCACAGTGCCAGAAACCGGGCACATTTGTGGGCTATGCTTCGTCCTGCCTCAAAGAAGCAAACTCGTACAATGTCGGAGAGACATTTCCTTGTTTTTGAAAGCAAGCTCTCATTTCCTTCCTTTGAACTAAGGAAAAAAAAAAAAAGACAACAGTAAGACTCACCTTGAACTTCAGTGACAGGACCCCAACCCCCAGGGCGCGGAGAGCCCAGCTCACCTCCCGGGGCCGTTGGAGTGCACGCCGGCCAGCCAACACAGGGCGTCCAGCACGAGGCTCTGCGCGTGCTCGGTGCTCTGGCCGTCTTCAGCTTTTCTACACAGCGTGTTAAGGAGCTTCTCGTGAAATTCTGAAAACTGCAACATGGCACATCGCTGGACCCTACGAGGAAAAGAAACGCTGAACGTTAAGAGCACGCCTGAAAACGACCACGGTCTGGTGAGCCGCGACCCATTAGGCTCGACCATCGCCATTCTGCTAAATCGACTTCAAAACCTAAATCTAACGTGAAACACAGAGAAATGAAGTTCACAAAACTTTTGGAGTTCTGACAAAGAAAAAAACGCCAGACCACACGGAGCTCTTCCCTCCTGCCACACTAGGACACCCTGCGGCAACAGCACGCGAGGAGGGCACTTGCCGGGCACGCAAGCACCATGGGTTCAATCCCCGGCACCATACGTGGTCCCCAGATCTGGCCAGGAGTGAACGCCGAGCGCAGAGCCAAGAGTCAGCCCTGAGCACTGCTGGGTGTGGCCCCCGCTCCTCCCCCAAAAAAATATTTTTAATTTTTTTTTTTTTTTGAGCTATACCCAGCAGTGCTCAGGGCTGACTCCTGGCTCTGCACGCCGGGATCACTACCGGCAGGGCTCAGAGGACCATACTGGGTGACAGGGATCTAACCGGGGCAGCCACGTGCAAGGCAAGCACCGTACCCCACTGTATTGTCTCTCCAGCCCCTGGGCTGTGCATTTACATACAAAAAACCCTAAATAAGTCCACAGCAGGGTGAAGCTATGAAACAGGCAATTCATATGCTCAGAGATTTGAAGATGGTTCAGTGAGCTGCGGGAGCCTCATTCCACCCCGGTACCACCCCGTGGCCCAAAATCCAAGGCCAAGACCAAAACCAAACTCGTACAAGGAACAGCGAACACGCAGAAGTAAAAGATTTTAAAAATCTTAGGAAATACTCCAGACTAGTGCCCTATGAGACCTCCCCGTGTACTAGTTTTCTGCCTGGTATTTCTGGTTCTGACTGTGCATTACAGGATGTTTACTGGTCCTCTTCTACATTCACTGCTGCAGGAACGGAAGAGTTCGAGAAACCGAGAGTACCTCTCCTTAGAAATCGAAGTTTTCTTGAATCTTCGAATGGTGACTGAAACCTCCTGCAGTAAGTCACAGCCCCGAAGGTTTTCAGATTTACGGGGGCCACTTGCATTTTCATTCTTAACATTAGATGATTTTTCCTAAACATACAAAGATAAATAAGTAAAAAAAAAAAAGGATCCAAAAAAATAATTGTTACTCACTATGAAAGTTTTTCAAATACAGAGGAAAAGAATGATCTACGGTCACAGCAGAAAAGAGATGAGTGTGCCCAGCGTCACTGGGTGGACCAGCTTCAAAGATGGAGCTAGTGAAAAGCTCAATTTGCCTAACACTAAAGGGAGTTACTGGCAGGTCCCAGAAACCAGAGTCACGCCCTGAAAGTAAGGACCAGCGCATGCAAGAGATGCCGGCAAGATCATTTCCTCCCAGGCAAGTCCTCTGCTTAAGGTAGCTCAAAATATTTCCTCCTTCCGTATCTCTAAATTCACTGCAAGGAAGTAAAATTAGAAACAAACCAACTTTCACTGGGGCGGGGGAGGGGAATGAAGGCCACAGAAGGCAGAAGTGCATTACAGCGTTTAAGACAGAGTGAGTGGAATTCAAAATGACAATCCTTACCTTGCCCGCTGCGACTTTTGCCAAGAGCGAGGCGAGGGAATAGCCTTTGTTACTCTGGGTTTTCAGGGCTGGAAGTCTCACCACAGGACGGACCCCGCCATTACAGATCTCATCTGTCCCTCTTTCGTTCACTGCCTTCACGTGGATTAGAAATGAACGGTACTTTCCTCCTGCCATACCTGAAGAAGCGGTGCAGAGTGTGATTAATAACTGAATTACGAAAAAGCAGAACTTCACAACTGTTTTCTCCGGTTCCAAGGATTTTGGAGAGAAAACAATCATTCTGAGTAAATTCTGAGCCACTGAGCACTTGAGCACTGAGTATTTCAAAGACGCGTCATCTGGCTCCACTCTCCATTTTATCCAAGTCAGTATTTCTATGATAACATAAAATCTTGTTTTCACTGGTGTTCTAGAAACCGTACTTCTGCAATCAGCAACTCGAGTGTTTTAGTGCTTTTGCCCACGACTGCAACATTTTAGGCGGCTAACACCACATGGTCCTGTGAACGTGATGAATGAATGATACGTAGTCACAAGACTGAACATCACAATTTGCACGTCCCCGACCAAAGATGAACGCGTGGATGAGGACAAACATCACTAAGAGAAGACACAGAAATTAAAATGATCGCTACTGTTATGATCTAATTTCTTCGGATGCCACTCCACACCAAAATCTATCTGAACAAGGAAACCCGGCACCTGGACCATTGTTGGCTTCGTACCACAATAGCTACTACCTAGGTGAGAGCCAAGGATTTTAAAATGCACTTTAATGCACATTTGAAACACGCTTTAGAATACGGTTAAAGGACACATATATATTCGCTACTCAGATTACTACGTCTGTTCTTACTGCAGTAACTACTAGGCATCCAGCAGCCAAGCGTCTTGAAATATACATTTACATCCGATCCTCTATTACATCTGCCTTTCCCAAAACAACAGATTTTTTTTCCCTAGAAGAACTCTGAAGATGGGGCCCAAACCCTAGGGCGGCAGGTGCCCGCACGCGGCTGAGCCGGCCAACCCCGCCGGGACCCTGAGAACCCCGCCAGGAGCCGGGGGCCCGAGAACACACAGGAAGGACAGAAAACTAAAGCGGCTGTAAGCACGCACGGAAGCAGGCTGACGACACGCGGGACTGGGCCCAGGGTCCCCCGCATCGGGGCAAGCGCCGGCCCCCCCCTGCGCCCGCCCGAAACAGGGCGCAAGTCAACGGGGAGGAGCGCGCAGGGACACGGCTGTGGGGTCCCCGACGCCGCACTCGGTCTCCAGCAAGGCGCACGAAACAGCGTGCGTCGGGACAGACACATCAGGGTCACTTCCCGGAAGAAAGAACCGCGACTGCGGGGACAGCGAGGGACCGAGGGAAGGCGGCGGCTCAGACAGGACCTCGGGAACCGACGGCGGCCAGCGTCACCTTGTCCTGCCTCACCTTTCACGAGCTTGGGGCTCGTCAGCGTCAGCATCCCGGCGTGCCCCGACAGATCAAGGCCGCTGGCGAGCCACACGGGCCCACAGAGGATGTCTTCCTTATGGTCCTCTAAAAACGGGCACAGCCGAAGACCTGAAGGAGAGAGAGCAGAAGAGAAGGCCGCAGTTCTTTCTATGGAACCGGGTCGTAATGAGAACGTGGCACGTCAGAAGAGAACGTCCATCCCGAGTACAGAACACGCCACACGAAATGCCGTACTTGGGAGGCACTGATCACTACCACCGTGCTAAGGACGATATGATCAGCAAGCTAGTCTGCGGTTTTCCCCTCACGAATCATACGTATTCACCTTGATTTTCAAAGAACTTATAAGAACATGACACGATTTCAAATCCCAAGATATTCCAAAAACCAGAAATGCAGGGAGAGCGCAGCCGTGTTCAGAGGAGCTGAAGGTTAGAGCGTAATGCCAAAGCAGAATTACGGGTTATTTTTTTAATCGTGTGGTCAAAAATCAAGTTTTCGCAAGCCGCAGAGAAACCTCTGCCCAGCACGATGCGTCTGATCGCTAATCCTCTCACTGCATGAACAACAGCTCTGTCATTGAACTCACACGGTGATTCCTCTACTTCCATGCGCTGCATTTCTTCCTTCAAATCAACCAGGGACGGTTTCCCATTTTGTTCCACGTCAATGTTAAGAGCTGGAGACAAAGGAAAGGTGATCTGCCTATCTACTGCTGTTTCTAGAGGATAAAAATATTAGTCAACTTAATTTCGCTTAAGAGCAACGATTAATGTGCCTAAAATTCAAAAAAAAAAACTGATCAACTGGAACTGTAATTTTCATCACAGCTGCTATAAAAACAGTTCTAAGGAAAAAAAAAAAAGAAGAAGAAATTTAGATTCCCAGGTACTGTTTTACAGACTCTTCTAACGGTAGGAGAAAACTCATCTGAAGAAGTAACGTCTGACGGAAGTGCACCATGGGATGCGGGGGAGTCCTTTGCTCTGCTTTCTCTCCCCCCTCCCCCACCCCTTTTCGGTAAATCAACCCCAGGACCTCATGTATCCAGGGCACCAGCTCAACTCTACAACTCCCTGGCCCTGAAGTTCTTAGTCTCAGAGGCACAGAGCAAGTACCTGAAGTTTAAAAACACGAATGTCTAGTGCGGTCCCTGATCCAAGTGTCTTAGAATCTAACATGATTCAAGAGAATGCGAACAGACAGGCACAGAGACACACAACATGCAGACGCACACGTACGTGTGTGCATATCTGAAGTGGGACAGTTGTCCCGTTTCAGGGTTTTTACCTCTAGAATGGAATCTACGATTTTTCTTAGATAATCTCTAGTCTTTGAAATTAATCTAGTCACAGGAAAAGGCTGAGAATACCTGATTCCCAGTTTGCTAAACAGAATCCAACCTATCTTAATCGAACTTGGAATCACAAGCAACCTACGCGCTAGTACGACACGGGACATTTGCTTTCATAAATAACCTACGAGGGTAAGTGATATCCATAAAAATTTTTTAAAAAAGTAAAAAATAAAAAGTTCTTTTTCCAATTAAGTCTCCTCTCAAGAAGAGAAAGACGTGGGCTGATTGAGTAATGAGAAGAGCAAAACTTCTTCGCGAAAGAAATTCATTTCCCGAAGAGTGTAATTCAATCAGAAGAGGGCTGCAATTCTGAACAATACCGCACTACTGAAAAGCTTTGGAAATGCTGTCTGGGTCAATTTTTCTGAATAAAACCACAAAGGCAAACAGCGAGGGGGGGCCCGGGGGGGGGGGGGTTGGAGGGAGGGAAGGGCCGGGGGTGTCAGACCTAGGCTGCCAACTTGAAAACCGGGCCCCTGCTTTCCCAACCGCTACGAGGGGCGATCTCCAAATGTGAGAGTCTCCCCAGTCTTACCGTTGACTTTCCCCAAGCCCGGAGCCTTATTTTTCAGCAGCGTCACTTGGATCTGCGGAATGTTGGTGATGTTTGAGTTCAAGACGAACTTGAAGTCCACGTGTCCGACCATACACGCTTTGGGGAGAACCAACTCAAACACATGCTCATCCCAGCTGTTGCTGTGAACAGGAGGGAAAATGTGAAACGGAGCCCAACAGGAGAAGCCGGTCTTCTCCGCCCCGCGAGCCCGACCGTCAGCTCAGCCCGGAAGCCGAGGTCAGGGCCCCCAACCCGCTGCCGCCCACACCCGCCCAGGAACACACACCCGTCTCCTGGCACCTGGGCTGCCCTCTAGACCACCTGCTCTCATCCCGGCAACACAAAGACCTGCTCAACGGACTCGGTCCGAGCAGCGAGGCGCCCTCTTTGCGGCCTGGCTCTCCCGGCAGATCTGTGAGATCTGCGTGTTCTACTCCTGGCACCCAGGCGCCATAACCAGAATCCGGCGCCACCGTTCACGGCCGCCACCAGTCGCCAACGTGTCCCTCCCGGGCCGACTGCAACTGCGCCCGACGGAAAGAATGCCCAGGTCTCCTCCTGCCCCCTAACGAACGTACCGCAGCAAAACCAGAGCCAATATAGTGGCCTTCTGGCGTCTAATGTAAAGACTACATCCAATCAGTCCTTTAGGGAGACAAAGGGCCATGCAAGACACCCTCGGGGCATCAGTGCTTTAAACCACAGCGGCCCAAAACGGGGGTGGGGGGTGGGGCGGGGCGCTGCAGCCATCAGTGGAGGGAAGTGAGTGGACACGGGTGTAGGATGGGTGCTGGGCTAGCGTATGCCAGAAACGCAATCACAGCTTCATCTTAAAAAAAAAAACCCTCTTTGACTCCCAAGCACCAGCAACGCCCCAGCCAGGCCCGTCTCACGTCCCACGAGGCGTGACTGACCGGCCAGCGGAGTCCAGCTGCGCTCTGACCACCCTCTCCCCGGCTCACTCTGCGCCCGCCACACTCTGGTCTCCAACCTCGCCTCCCTCTGGCCTCTCCGCCAGTGTCCCTGGGAGACGTGCCCTTTCTTCCTCACGCCCGGTCACAACTACCCCACCCCCCGCCGGCGCTGAATGCCTGCCCCGTTTGTCCTGACTCCGCGGCCACAGGAAGTGGCTCTCCCCGGTGTCTGAGCCGGCCGAACACGGGAACGCCCGCCGACTAGACGCGCGGGCGGCGGCTCTACGCGTTCTCTCCCGGCCTCCGACGCCCAGCGACAGAGGGGGACCCCGGGCAGTCAGTCACCCGTCGGCCTGCAGCTTCCAGGTGCGCGTGTGCTGCGCGGCGTCCCCGTGGTGCTGCTGGTGCAGGTGCTGTGGGTGCCGCCGCTGCTGCTGCTCCTGCTGCACCTCGACCCAGCACGGGGGCACCGTGGCCGAGAAGCGCGGCGTGAGGGTCTCGAAGCGCGTCAGCTCCACGAGCGACGTCAGGACGTCGAGGGTGAACGGCTGCTCCACCAGCAGGTCGACTCCTGGGGGGGGGGGGGTGAGGGGGGCAAGGCCAGGGTGAGTGACCGGCCGGCGGGGGGGCCTCCGGTCCCAGCCCAGCCCGACAGCCCAAGAGACAGTCGGGAAAGCGGACAGGGAAGAAAAGGCGCGGACGGCACGGCAGACTCAGAAGGGGCCGGAGGACGACTGGCGCGGCGAGACGGGCCAGGCCGAGCCCTGAACGTGGGCCAGCCCAGGTCTGGGTCTGCGCGACAGAGACGGCAAGGTTCCTCGAATCAAGGCTCTCCCCTAGCAAAGGAATTCCCAGCGGGGCCAGGAACCAAGCCCAGCTCAGCCCCATGCCAGGCCAGCGCCCTACCCACTGTGCTCTCTCCCCGGCCCAATTCTTCCATTCTTACTCAACTGACCTACTTCTCTGTATCTCTGTGGCATTTCCCAATATCCTCTCCTCCTCTTCTGCATCTATCAAAAATACCTTTCCTTCAGAGCACAATTCAAGTTCTGTCTTAAAGGGATTTCACCCCCCCCCTCAGAATCCCTAAAAGCATTCTCTGTTTCTCTTATATTTATCTTATATTTGTTTCTTATTACTCCCTTTTGAAACCTGTAAAGTGGAGCCAGAGAGACAGGACAGCGGATAGGGCATTTGCTGTGCACACGGCCGAATCGGGTTCGATCCCCAGCATCCCATTGGGTCCCCCAAGCACCGCCAGGAGTGATCCCTGAGTGCAGAACCAGGAGGAACCACGAGAATCGCTCAGTGTGGGCCAAAAAGGAATTCTCAGCCGAGCTCCAACAGGCTGTCCCCTTGGCCGTAGTGAGGGGCACCCTGAGCGGGGCTGGGGGGCGTCAGAGGCACCTGCCACGCGAGCAGGCCAGCCTGCACGTGCCCTGCCGCGGGGCCCGTTTCCCTACTCCCTGGGGGCTGGGTTCCAAGCCCGCGGGTCTCTGCGGAGAGATACCCAGTAGTGACGGTAAACGTCTCCTATCAGACAAAGCTGCAAGGTGGCTGCTCTTTTTTCATGTGACAGAAGTCTAAAATAAACAACTGAAACGTGCAAAGGACAGGTCTAGAATGTTTCCCATTTAATCCCGAGCCAGACTCAGTCTCCGCGTGAGCGCCCGCAGGCGGGGGAATCCCCTCAGCTCACTCCCTTCTCTCGCGCCCAGTTCCTCCTCCTCTGCTAGGCAGATTTTCTGAGCACTGCGTTCCCGCGTCACCGATAAACTCAAGGAAGGGGGCCAATCAACAGCAGCGGGTAAGCGCTCGCCTTGCACACGGCCCTCCCGGGTTTGATCTCGGGTACTACGTGGGGCACTCCCATGTGTGGTGACCCCTGAAGCACGGCTGGGTGTGTCCCAAACCCAAAGGGAAAAAAAGAAAAGCTCCCAGCGGGTTATCTTCTTTAAACCACATGACATGGTTGATCCCAAAGTCAGCATGAGTCAGTGAATGCCAACTCGGGGTTTCCCTGCCTCCCGGGAAGCAACAGGACGGGAGCAGTTCTGTGTACCCTGAAGTCTGACTCAGTGTCATCCAACCCGAGCTGACGGGTGGAAAAAGCCCGACATCCATTATTGGGCCACCAGGGCTGGAGCAATAGCACAGCGGGTAGGGCGCTTGCCTTGCATGCAGCCGACCCGGTTCGATTCCCAGCATCCCATATGGTCCCCTGAGCACCGCCAGGGGTGATTCCTGAGTGCAGAGCCAGGAGGAACCCCTGTACATCGCCGGGTGTGACCCAAAAAGGAAAAGAAAAAAACAAAACATTGTTAGGCCACCAGTCACTGAAAGTTTTGCCTTTAGTGCCAAGAAAAAGATCAAATGCCCAAATAGAAACGTCTCCAAAGAGCAACTGCAAACTTAGCATCAGCCCAATTTGGAATTTTGAACTGAGACACATGCCTCAGACCAGAGTAACAGGCGGCGCACATGCTGTGGTCCCAGGGACCAATGAGCACCGCCAGGCGCTGCCCCAAGTGTCAGGCCAGGTGTCGCCCCAGGTGTCAGGCAGGCCTGACCCAAAACCAAAAAAGCGATGCTCACATCGTCCACCAAAGATGCAGTGACGTTCTCTGGTCAGCCAGGTTTGGGTGTAACACATTTTACCAGGAGTAAAATGCTGCAGCACCATGGAAGGCACGCAGAGAGCGAGGAAGGGGGCTCAGTGCAACCGAGAGAGTGACACGGAATCGCACACGAGACACCGTGAGAAGGGCGAAGCACTCATGAACATCCACAACATGAAGGGCACAAGGCCAGTACCTCTTCTGAAAAATACAGTTTCAGAGCACAAAGTGTAGAATGCAGGTCAGAGAAAAGGCAAAGCCAACAGGCAGTGAACCGCCCCCAGAGGTTCACAGCAAAGTTGATCCCAGCCCTGGGAGATAACGTCTTTTTTTTTTTTCCTGCTTTTTGAGTCACACCCGGCGATGCTCCTGGCTCTGCACTCAGGAATTACTCCTGGCACTGCTCTGGGGACCAGGGACCAGGGACCATATGGGATGCTGGGGATTGAACCCGGGTGGGCAAAGCAAACGCCCTCCCCACTGTGCTATCGTCCAGCCCCGGGAGACACTGTCTTAGCACTTTCCAGGTCCCGGATGGGGTTGGGACACTGGCAGCGTGAGCCGTTCTATTCACGGCACACTCGAAACACGCTTAGGTTCTGTTTCTTTCCTAACCAGAACAAACGCTCCTCGACGCCTGGAATCATCCTCTACGTCTTCAACTAGCTGCAAGTTCGGAACCAATCCTCAGTACTTCTCACATCTACCAGCACTGCAACACTTCCTCATAATTCCCTTTCTGACATAATGGTCACGGAGAAAAGTAAGGCTGGTCCTTAGAAAAGGTCATCCAGCCTGGGGACACGGCCCAGTGTCAGGACACTTGCCCTGCACCTTGCGGGAGGGTTCCCAAAGCAGCAAGCGAGACGAACTCCGCGGAACTGAGCACCTTCAACAGTTCAAGAGTTAACCATGAGAACAGAAATCATGTTAAGATTACATACAGCTCAAATGTTTGCGTGTCACTATACAAGGGCTTCAGATAAAAACTTCGTCTCATACCTGAAATGCCAGGACTTGAAGGATTGGATAAAGGTCTGGAACCTTCTGAAGATGGTCCTAGTCCTTTAGAAAGCGATCCATCCACAAGTATATCGGCTTCATCAATATCGTCACAGGTCCCTCCAATTTGGAGAAAATGAAGCTCGCCACCTGCAGTGTCACAAAATCTTGTTAGCACTGGCACTCAGGAGCTGGACACACACACACACGCACACACACGCACACACGCACGCACACACGCATGCACGCACGCACGCACGCACGCACGCACGCACGCTACCGAGCTAAGAGACTCTCTCCAGCCCAAGCAAGCCGCCCCCCAACGGGAAGGTGGTCCCAGAATTTACTAATCTAATGGCCAAGGGACTGCAAATCGAAAGGTAGGTTTAATCAAAGAACATGACAAATGCACGAACATGTGAGAAGGTTTTTATCTATGACTCTGCACGACACTCTTGTGGAAGCTTAAATCAATTCATTCTGGGGGCCGGGGCAACGGGACTGTGGGCAGGATGTCTGCCGTGCACAAGGCCGACCGGTTTCGATCCCTGGCGCCTCCACAAGCACCCCTCTCCCCACCCCCAGCACCCCCAGGAGTAATTCCTGAGGCAGGAGTTAACCCCTGAGCATCACTAGGTGACCCGAAAAGTCAAACAATAATAATAATAATTCATTTAGTCTTCACAGGAGTCCTGCGGGTAGGCGCTGTGGCCGCGCTTCAGATTCCACAAGGGAAACTGACCCCAGCGGCTGTCGAGCCCCTGACCCCAGTCTCTGAAGGCGGCACTGGACATTCTGAATCTCTGAAGCGCTCCGTGCCAGAAAATCTGATTTCTGTTTTCCCTTTCTCACAGAAAAAAATCTTGATTTGCTACTAGGACCCCCCAAAAGATTTCAATTGATGAAAGTACATTCTAACCGTATCTGCTAATTAACATGGGCATGACAGGATAAGGACCATAAGTCCTCTTCCTGGAAAACTGGGCCACTGACTGAGACCGGGGAGGCTGTGATCCGGGCAGACACAGGCTGGGTGAGGATCCGCTCCGAGGCAAGGAAAGCACTAGAAAGGACCAGGAGGCAACTGTGGTGGCGGAAATGAGCTGAAACAAGGGCTCCTGGGTGCACCAGCAAGGGCAGCCTGCCGCCAGGTCTTCGGAGAAAACAGAGAAAGAGAAGCTCCTTGGGTCACCCTTCTGGGCAAAGTACTGAACACCTTGGGCTGATGTCACAAAATCTCGTGGAGCGATAGCACAGCAGGTAGGGCGTTTGCCTTGCATGCAGCCGACCCGGGTCCGATTCCCAGCAACTCATATAGTTCCCCGAGCACCGCCAAGAGTAGTCCGGGTATGAACCAAAAAGCAAAAAAATAAAATAAAATAAAAACCTTGGGCTGAATACGAAGCTGGGTGGATAAAAGCTGATCAAACAGAAACAGAGAAACTGTTGAGAGGAGTTGGGGTGCATTTCAAAGACCCAGCCCAGGTGGGGAGAAGGGGCGTCAGAGTTCAGGGCGCCCCCCCCCCGCCCAGCATGCAGCTTTGGGGGCAGTGCAGGTGGAGACCAAAGGACCCACCTGCACCACAACCCCAGGAACCTGCACTGCACAGCAATTTGGGATTCGACAGTGTATCCCGGCAAGTGAGGTCCCCTGAGCACACCTGGGGAAACTGGACCCCCTCCATAATCAAATTTCGACAGTTATTTATAATCAAAATCACCGACACGGAATTTAAAACTATATGGCATGGGAAGAAAGTGGACATGTTTAAGAACGCCAAAGCCAATGAAAATTATCTCCAAGTGCCCCAAATCCAGTTCAGAGAAGAATTCAAAGAAGCCAATGTAAATACTGCCATACCATTACAGGAAGCCAGGTCGAGGAAATTGGAATCCCTGAAGGTGAAATGAATCAACAAATAATTTAAAAAATCAAAAAATTAAAAAAAGTCAGAAAAGAAACAAGAATTAGTATTAAGGACCAAAAGGAAATTTCTGGAGTTCAGGAAAAAAAAAAAAAAAGCAACCGCAAAGTTCAGTAGAGGTACAGAGCAGATGGGACAGTGGCCAGAAGTAGCAGCGAAATTAAAATAGACAAAGCAATTAGCCGGGAGAGTAAACAAAGCCTGTTCTGAACACAGCACGGAGCAGAAACAAACAGAAAACGAGGGGGCCGGGAGGACTGGCCCATGCACGGAGGCTGGACAGGGCCAGGCAGGACAGAGGAGGAGGGAGCACTAGGTAAGGAGTCGGAAAGGAGCACCCTGGACAAGGACCGAGTGCTGAAAGGAGAGGAATGACCACAGCGTGACCGTTCGGGAACAGAATGTGGCCAAGCACAGTGCCTGAAAAGGGGGGCGGGGGGTGCCCCGGGGGAAAGGGAGGTGGGGGGAGAGATCGAAGGAGAACGAGAAACGAGAACGAGAGAAGAGCAGGCCCGCCTTAGAGGCCGAGTGGCGGGGAGGGAGACCGGGACACCGGTGGTGGGAATTGCAGGCTGCAGAAGGGACGGGTGTTGGAACACGACGGAAACCCAATCGTGAACGACTTTGTAGCTATGCGTCTCACTGTGAGTCAACGAAAGAGGAAAAAATGCACTTTTCTGTAAATAAGAAGCATCTCAGATTTAGGGACAGATCAAGCAGAAGAGCACAAATGTGGTGGGCATTCCTGTGAACAAGGAGAATATCAAAATATTAAAGAAATCGAGGCTAACACGGGGTGCCCCCCTCCCTGCAGGAATGGACAAAAAATGCCCCAAACATTGGGGCTGGAGCAGTAGCACAGCAGGTAGGGCGTTTGCCTCGCACGCAGCCAACCCGGGTTCGATTCCCAGCACCCCATAGGGTCCCCTGAGCACCGCCAGGAGTAACTCCTGAGTGCAGAGCAAAGAGGAACTCCTGAGCATAGCCAGGTGTGACCCAAAAAAATTAATTAATTAATTAAAATCCAAACATCATACTACAATCAGTTCAATGAACCTCAAGCAGATCAAATACGTACAATGTCAAGTACATACATTATAATCAGACCACAGAAAATCACGATCGATGAGGAACTTTGAATGCAGGAACTCAAAAAGGGCCGCTCAGAGCCAGGTGAGCTGCAACAGCTGACGGAGGAGGGACAGCGAGTCCGGGCAGGACACGGGCACCGGGCCTCGTCCCCGGGACACAGGTGTCAGCTGCCACCCACAACAGAACCTGCTGGCACCCGGACCACCAGGAGTAGGTGAAAGGAAATTTTCCAAATGATGATTCAATAAAGACATTTCCAGGTAACCCAAGAAAAATTTTTTTGCTAGGCAACATGTCTCACTTAAATACATCAAAACAGTCCCGCAACAGGACAGAAAGTAACACTAAACATGCAAGACAGACTCTTCTGTAGTGAAACGTGATTGTCATTTTTCTCGTTTTCTTATGAACTCTTTAAAAAGATACTGTACAGAATACCTACAGCACTTTTGGGGCGAGAGCTGTCATTCGTCTCAATGCAACACAAGACAGAATACAAACATAGCAGAGAAAAATCAACTCAGGGGCAAGGTTCCGTACTGACTCAAATCAAGTTAGTATTAATCTGAAAAAAAAGAAACGCCGACAATAGAACCCAAAACAGGATTCAAAGTGCAGGTCAACACCCGCACCCGCCAACACCCAGAATTAATCAAGAAGCGCCCGTGGGCCGGAGGGACAGGACAGCCAGGAGGGCATCGGTCCTGCATGGGGTCGACCCCAACTCAACCCTGACACCCCCAGTGCCGCCCCGAGCACCGCCAGGAGGAATTCCTGAGCTCCGAGCCAGGAGCAGCCCCTGAGCACGGCCGGGTGTGGCCCTCCCCTTCAGAAAAAATAAGGCAGCTCTACCCACCAAGACCTGGCAAGGTGGGAGAGACCCGCCAAAGAGGGGTGAGGGGGACACCAAGACCACACAAACCCAGAGATGCAGCAGCCAATACAGGGAGCGAGCCAAGTGACTTCAGAATTCCGGAAACTTCCAGGCTCCCGGGGCGAGGCGCCCTCGCGTTCTCCACCTCGTGTTCACTCCCGCATTCTGAGCGAGGATGTGCGGACTCAACCTCTGAATTCCAATCAACGGTGGCCGCACTTTTAAAATAAACGTGTTAGATCTGGGACCGACTCCACTCACAATTCCCCGCGAGAAACAGACTCCAGAGGAGCGTGTCGGGTCCGTGCGCGTCAACCTGCAAGGCGAGCGTCCAAAACTCAGACACCTGCTCTACACGGCCACACAGAAGTGATTCAATTCCCGGGCAGTTTCTCCTCCTTCGTGAGAGTCAGCGTCCTCTCGTAGGAGATCAGACTTTCCACCGTGCAAACTCCAAAACCCCTCTGTCTGCTTCATCCTCTGAATCCCATCTTCCCCTGAACTGCCCAATTTCTCGCGGACTCGTTTGCAGCCTCGGGTCCTAATTTCACCGCATGTATGCATGTCCTAAGACACCAGCGTTGGGGCCAGCCTCCAGGGCAGCGCTCCGGTTCTGAAGGGAGGCTGACTTTCCTTACACCGCGGTCCACGGTACAGCTTCTGCTTCTGGAGCGTTCTAGCAGGAAAAGGCACTAAGACAACAGACCGTGCAAGCTGACTGTCCTCTATCGGCACCGAGACCTTGGCCTGTTCACGGTGTTCTTCCCCTCCACCTCCTGCTCGGTAAATGAAGACAGTGACAGCACTTCCTACACCAAGTCCCGGCAGAAAGAAGTGCGCGATTATGCACAGCCGTGCACTGAGCACTAAATGCCAATTATTCCTGCTAGCACTCGAGTGGAGATGTATTTGAGCTCCCACTCCCCACGCCTCGGGGCCCGAGAGACAATACAAGGGTACCTGCCTTCCTGTGGCCAACCCCAACGCACAGCATCCACTGCCCTGGGTACCGCATCAAGGTCAGCCCCGGGCCTGGAGGCAACAGCGCAGCCAAGGGCACTGGGCTCCCATGCTGCCAACCCTACGCCATATGGGGTCCCCCAAGTCCTGGCCCCGAAGGGCACAGTCAGGAGCGAGGCCTGGGCACCACCACCAGGTATGGCCAACGATAATTAAAAAAAAAAAAAAAAAAACTTCAAAGGCTAAGCCCTGACCCACTCAGTGTGATTCAAATATCTGACATGTGAATGAAAGAGAAAGGCAGTCCCAGCACTGGTCATGGGTCTCGGCAGTGAAAACTCCTGTGGTCCTCTGTGTCCCGGCCACATGCAGCTGGTGCTCTGTGGACTGGCTGTGGCAGTCACAGGGCCGTGGTCCCCCGCCAACCAGCACACCTTGGAGCTCTCTCCCCAACCTCCTGAATTCTCTCGGAAAAGATTAAAAACCTGCCGGAAATCTCGTCCAGGGAGGAGCTGAGGACGGCCCTGGTGCAATCCCCAGCTCACACAGACACCAGAGGGAAGAAAAACCCAGGTGAACCCCTACCTAAGACGTTGAGGGAGATGGCTTTCTTCCCAAACCCAGGGATTTCTGCCAAGCGCACTGGTTGTTTTTCTCGCCCTAAATACCCAGAAACCATCAGTGATGGTCCCGTCTTGCCTCTCCCGTGAGCGCTCCTTCCCAAACACGGCCGTCCTGCTCCAACTTCAAACACACACTCAGCAAAGGGAACCGAGGCAGGGACGCACGCGGGGGGCTTCACTGCGCACACTCACTGCCAGCCTCGCTCGGGCTGTGAAAAAAGCTAGTAATCATTAGCAAATTTGGTTTTGGTTTTAATTCCAGAAGGAAAGAAGGGTCCGTTATCTCTAGCAGAATCTAAAACTCACCTTAGCTGGTCTTGACATTCACTTGCTGAATTCGGTCCTGCTGACCCCAGCCCAGGAACTTGCCCCAGGGCAGGTTTGCCTCGCGCGCGCGCGCGGCCAACCAGGGTTCGATTCCCAGCGCCCCATGTGCAGGGTCCCCCGAGCACCACCAGGAGTAATTCCTGAATGCAGGAGCCAGGAGTAACCCCTGTGCATCGCCGGGTGTGACCCAAGATACAAAACAAAATACAGGAACTTGCCCAGTGGACAGGGCACGAACTCACAGTGAGAGAGGCAGGTCATTTCCTTCAGGTCAAAATCAAAGACACGCCCTGACCGGCGAGGAGAAGCCCTCCGCGGGACATGGGGGACGACAGCGGCGGCGTAGAGGGGAGCCCCCCACCCCGCCCGGCGGCACCTACCTCGGGTGCACGCGCACAGCCGGTCTGTGCCCGAGCAGTAGATGACGGAGACGAACGAGTCCTGCTCCTCGGTGCCCTCCTTCCTGGGGGGCTCGACCTTGGCCAGAATCTCGAAGTTCGAGAGGTCGAGGATCTTGACGTAGCCTCCCTGAGTGGTGATGACCAGGTGCCCGAGCGAGGCCGCGTCGGCCTTCCGGTCCCTGTCCAGGCCGCCCCTGGCGGGCAGCTGCAGGTCCTCGGGCGGCTCCTCCCCGTCGTCCTCCCGGTTGTCCAGGATGTCGGGCGGGAGCAGGAGCAGCGAGGTGATGGTGTCCTGGGGGTCCTTGATGTGCTGGACCTTCACGGGCTCCTCCTCGAGCGTCACGATGCGCGTGGCGTAGTTCATCTTGTACAGGACCAAGTAGCCGCCGCTGCGCCGCGGCTCGGGCTCGAGGGCCAGCGGGGCCTGGGCGTCGGCGAGCCCCGCGCCGTTCACCACCGCCAGGCCGGGCTCCGGCTCCCCCTTCCTGCGGCTGCAGAGCGCCGAGTTGAGCTTGTTGAGGTTATTCAAGGCCTCGACCTGGCTCACGGCGCTCAGGGGCTCGGCGGGGCACGTCCGCAGCCCCACCAGCAGGTGCAGCCCGTCGGCGCACGGCGTCACCGAGTCCACGCACAGGTCCTGGTCCTCGGCGAACTTGGGCAGCCGCAGGCACTGCACCAGCGTCCCCGGCTTGGGCAGCACCGAGCCCCACTTCTCCGAGTCCGGGGACGCCAGGCCGCTGGCGGCGGCGGCGGCGGCGGCGTCGGCGAACTGCTGGATGTAGGTGACGGGCGGGTCCTGCAGCAGCAGCTGCTCGTGGCTGTCCAGCTCCATCTCGATGATCTGCGGGACCGTGAAGCCGTCGTCGTGCAGCGACTTGCCCGTCACGCCGCTCATCTGCGAGAAGACCCGGCCCGCCTTCTCGTCCGACTCCTTGATGCTGAAGAGCAGCAGGACGGGCAGCGTCCTCCGGGCCAGCGGGGAGCCGAGCTCGGAGTTGGAGCACGACTCGTTGTCCGTGGAGCCCGGCTCCGACGCGCTCTCGCCCGGAGTCCTGCCCAGGCCGTCCAGGGACCGGTGCGAGTGGCTGCTGGCCGGCGAGCCGGCGGGGGACTTGTAGGTGAGCAGCGCCCCGGCCAGCAGGCAGGGGAAAGGGATGTTGTGCTGCTCGGGGCGCTTGTCCTTCAGCTTCTCGCTCTTGCCCGCCAGGCCCGGGTTGGCGCCGAGCTCCTCGAGGTCCTTCACGGTGTCCTCGAGCACGTTGGCCACGATCTCCCACTGCAGCTTCTCGGGCTGCTGCAGGACGCTGAGCGCCGTGACGTCCAGGCTCACCTCGACGGCCTCCTTGTGGGACGTGGGACCTGGGCAGAGGGACACGCGTCAGAGAGCCACGCCCGGAGCCCCGCGCCCGCCACGGTCGCACTGTACTCACCCGGCAGCGCCGCGTCACAGCGGCAGGGTTTAAGGAGCTTAAAGCGGGAAACGCACTCAGGAAGCCCCAGCCGTGTCGCAGAAACTCAAGATCTTTTTTTGCTTTTTCTTTTTGGGTCACACCCGGCGATGCACAGGGGTTACTCCTGGGTCATGCACGCAGGAATTACTCCTGGCGGTGCTCGGGGGACCATGCGGGATGCTGGGAAGCGAACCCGGGTCAGCTGCGTGCAAGGCAAACGCCCTCCCGGCTGTGCTATTGCTCCAGCCCCTCAAAATCATTTTCAACTCAAATATTTCCTAAAACATACGTCAGCCGAATAATTTCTTCCCCAAAGGTAAAGGTAAGGTAAAGGCCCTCCCGTTGATCGTCGATTTGCTCGAGCGGGCCCAGTAACGTCTCCATTGGAGACTTTGTTGTTACTGTGTCTGGCATATCGAATACTCTCGGTAGCTTGCCGGGCTCTCCGAGAGGGGCGGAGGAATCGAACTCGGGTTGGCCATGTTGGCCGCTTGTAAGGCGAACGCCCTACCGAAGTAGAATTTCGCTCTTTCTCGAAGCACAACATCGCCTCCATGAAAATGCTGCCCGTACTCTAGGGTGTCCGAGAGAAGTGACGGCACCTAGTCCCTCCGCCGCCACACTTCAGCCGCTTGCACGAGAAACACTAACTAGGACAAACATGTCATTTTAAAATGAGACACTGGGTCAGAGTGATAGCACAGCAGGGAGGGCAGCTGCCTTGCACATGACCGGCCCGGGTTTGATCCTGGTTCCCAGAGCACCACCAGGCGTAATTCCTCAGTGCAGAGCCACGAGGAACCCCTGAGCATTGCTGGGTGTGACCCAAAAAGCAAAAAAATCAAATCAAATCAAACATGAGTGGCTTCTCGTATTGCCTGCTAATTTTTAGTTTAAGTGAACCATTGCATTGTTTTCTTATTAACCTAGTGCCACTGAGTCTTCTTCAAACTGTCATTTTGGGGACACACCTGGCAGTGCTCAGGGCTTACTCCTGGATCTGTGCTCAAGAACCACACAGGGGCTGGAGTGATAGCACAGCAGGTAGGGCGTCTGCCTTACACACAGCCCGACCCGGGTTCAATTCCCAGCATCCCATATGGTCCCTCAAGCACCGCCAGAAGTAATTCCTGAGTGCAGGAATCAGGAGTAACCCCTGTGCATCGCTGGGTGTGACCCGAAAAGCAAAAAAAAAAAAAAAAAAAAAACCCACACCTGGAGGTGCTCAGGGAACCATACCGGGGTGCCAGAAATTTAACCTAAAACTGTTTATTAAAAAGGGAACTAGGACAAGTCGAGAGAAATAGTACAATGAGTAAAGCGCTTGCCTTGCACGAAATGATCTGATAACCAGTTTGATCTCTGGCACCGTACAAGGTCCCGAGTCTTACAGGGTGAGCCCTGAGCACCAGCCAGGCATGATCCCTACGCAGAGCCAGGAAGAGACCCCTAACCACCAAGAGAGGTGTTATCGCTGAGCACAGAACAGGAGTGAGTCCCGAACACAGAACCAGGAGTGACCAACATCCTAAGTAGTGTACCCCTATAGCTGGTAAGATCCAAAACCAAAATTAGCAGAGAGGGGCGGAGAAGGGGAGAGAAGAGGGGTGGGTGAGACAGAGAGACAGAGACAGAGGAAAGGAGGGAGGGGAGGAGAGGAGGGAGGGAGGAGGGAGGACAGTGCCTGCCACAGAGGCAGGTTGGGGGGGGGGGGGGGTGGCGGGAGGGAAACTGGGGGTGTTAGTGGCGGAAAACGCACTGGGGCAGCAAGGGTGCTGGAATGTTCTACGACTGAAACCCAACCTTGAACAATTTTGTGTATCTCACAGTGAGTCAATAAAATATCTTTGTTTTTAAAAAAGCTGTGGAATAGCACGTATGATTTACTTTAAGCACTTTAAGGAAGAGTAAACCTCTCCCACTGAAACCAGCTTTCATTAAATCGCCCAAGTGTTTCAACATAAAAGACTTAGCTTAGGAGATACGTATCATACTACAAATTATTTATAAGCCCTCAAAGGAAAAAAAATTCAGATTTTGAATTAGAATCATTATCAAACTATGTAAGAACATCCCGTCCTAAATGAACCATCATACATTAACAAAAATCTATAGTGATTTTCTAGACACTGAGGTGTGAGTATCTCACCCACACGGCAGAGCCTGGCAAGCTCCCCGTGACGTATTCGAGATGCCAAACACAGTAACAAGTCTCATGATGAAGACGTTACTGGGCCCGCTCGAGCAAATCTGATGAACAACGGGAGGACAGTGAGGCGTAAACAGAGCTAAAGTAGGAAAAGTGAAAAAGATCCAAGAGGCAGAAACGAAAGGCAGAAACAGCAAGACGGACCAAAGCGCTCGGCCCATGCAGCCAGTCCAGCTTTGACCCCCCGCACCCCGCGTGGTCCTCCAAGGCTGCCAGGAGTGATCCCTGAGCACAGAGCACACTGGCTGTGGCCCCAAAACAAAGCAATAATAGACGAAAGTGTTACAAAAATTCAACCTGACAGTGACAGTACTTAAACCCCGAGCTATTAACACTATTTGAGATGAGGGGCCAGTTCAATCCTCGGTACCCCCATGGTACCCTCAGTCTGCCAGTCGTCACCCCTGAGCACTGTGCTCCTAGCTCTTAGCACCGCCAGCTACGGTCAAAAGCAAAAACAAATCTGAGACTAACGATAAACACTGTGTATAAATACTATACTTAAAAATAAAGGGCCACACATAGTGACTCAATTTAAAAAGTGTTTTCAATTAAATAAAGGGCCAGAGAAAAAGGAAAGTGGGTAGGGTGTTTGCTTGCAGGCAGCCGAGCAGATCCCCACATCCCGTAGGATCCCCCTGAAGATGGCCAGGAGAGATTTCTGAGTGCAGGGCCTGAACAGCCCCTGGCTGTGGCCCAAAAACCAGGGTAAATAGAAATAAAGCAAACTCCACCTTAATTTCACCTTAAGATGCCGACCAAATCAACATTACTCGCTGCTTATTATCAACGTCTAACAATAATTTAGCATTCTTGATCCACCTGTTTTCGTTGGGGAATAAGAAAGCCGAAGTTAGATGCTGCCTTTTCAAGTAGTACACAGCCTGCTAACACGTGAACACATGGTGAGCACTCGCCATCGATGCCCTGACACCGGAACCAAGAGTAAACCTGTCGATTTAAGGTCTCTGAGCTCATGATTCTACTAATTCAAGATCTTTAACGTACATGTTTATACATCTAGATGAAAACAAGAGCTCACAGTAAGAAATTCCAATATGAAAGTCTATGCAAATGCGAGAACTGGAAGAAAATAAACACCTTTACATACCTGTCACAGAATCTGATCTGGAATGCTCCTCACTGTCCGAATCCTCCAGTAAATCATCACTTAAAATAAGAGACAAAACGTGAAAGATCAACTTAAATTTTCAAGCAAAGAGCACACGCTGGGCTGGAGGGGAAGGACTGCACGCCGACGACCTGGAGTCGAGCCCCGCACCCAGCCGGCCCCCACCCCTGCCAGGAGTGACGGCTGTGCAGAGCCAAGGGGAGCCCTGAGCACTGCTGGGTGTGGCCCCAAAGGGGAAAGGGAAGAAAGGGGAGGCCGGGGAAGGGAAGGAGCCGGGCCGGAGGGGAGGAGGGGAGGAGGGGAGCATGTGAGGGAAAAGCTGCCGTTGCTTTGAAAGGTCAACGTGAGCACTACGCAACTAATAAAACAAGCTTGAAGTCTGAGACCAAATCTGACGATGCGAAAAAGGAATCATGCTAAAACGTTAAATAATTATCAGAAATCGGGGCTGGACAGAGAGCACAGCCGGGAGGGCGTTTGCCTTGCACGCGGCCGACCCGGGTTCGATCCCCAGCATCCCATATGGTCCCCTGAGCACCGCCAGGAGTAACTCCTGAGTGCAGGGCCAGAGTAACCCCTGTGCATCGCCGGGGGGCGTGACCCAAAATGCAAAAATAAATGATTATCAGAAGTAGGTGTAGTACAGCCAGAATTTCTAGGGATCTGCGGCCTGCTAAGATACAATAAGGTTTGGGTAAATAAAAAGGTTTATCTATGTGATTACTACCTACGCAAACACATATATGACTAAGTACAGATACCTTGTACAGCCTCTTGTCCTAGAGAAGAGTGAAGTTCCCCGAAGCACGCAGTGGGACTCCCATCTCAACCCCCAGCACACGCGTCTCATCAGTTCAACCACTGAAGAGGACATACATGTCGAACGGCAACGCACGTTTCGCTTGGGAGTGCGTGCAGGTGCGACGTGAACGCACGCTTATCTCGATACGATACAACACAACAGTGCGTCCCTAAGCTGCAGAGCTGAGACAAAGTCCTAACCCAAAAGCAGCGTTCCTTCAGAGACACCGACTCCTTCGCGGCCCACTGATTCCTAGACAACCAGACGCCGAGTGCACAGACTCCACAGCCCACATGGAAATAGTCAAAGGCCGAGCCCACCACTGTCCCGCGGGCCCTTCAGGGATTAACCGTAAGCAGGAATGACCCGGAAGCTTCGTGATCCACCGTGTTCAGCGTTCACAGTCATCGGCCGGACAGTGGTTTTCACAGACCCTCACAAGAAGGACGAGAAAGGAGGAGGAACTGCCCCAATCCGAAGGCTGTGGGTTTCCCACCGGGTTGCTTAACAAGCCTGTGCACGGATTCCCGGGGGAGAATGGACACGGGTACCCGCCGTGCAGCTGGCGCCCGACTCCAGGGGACCCGCCAGCCAGGCCAGGCTGGGTGCAGCCGAGGCCCCTGACGGGGAAACTCCCGCCCACCCCAAAGGAAAAGAAAGGAGGGGCTGGGGAGTAACATGAGAACCCCAAGGTAGCAGAGAGCAGACCCACCCCGCAGCCTCTCCTGGGCGTGGGGACGCCTGCACGCCGCCCGCTGCACCAGCCGAGCCAAGCCCTGGCTGCCAGGAGGGTGTCGGGGCAGTTCCCGACGTGTGGGAAAACGGCAAAGGCTGTCCCGGGATCCCGGCCCAGTTCAGAGTGACGGCGGCGTGAAGTGGGACCAGACTCCGACTCCCTCGCGCCCGCATGAGTCGAACAGAGCGACCCACACCCAGGCAAACTGAAAGGGGGAGAAACCAGCACCCCGACTTCACCAGCCTGCTCCTACGGCAGCAAACAGCACGCCTCCCTCTCGCTGACGGCTGACACACCAACCACAATCAGTCACTCAGAGCAAGCACAGGTTACTCCACATTAGTTTCAGGTGTCGGTGGGGGAAAAAGGCAAAACCGGAACCACTTGGCAGAAGGCGAAATGGCCAGGACGGGGTCTCCTTAATGGAACCGTTTCAAAAGGGCGATGGTTTCCAACTGCATAGAACAAGGCAGAATAGAAGTCCACCGAAAGACTGTGGCAATTTCAAGTAATTTTCCCCTCCAGGAAGGAGAAGACCAAGTCACAAACCAAGGCTGGGGTGCACCTGGGCTTAACCCTCAAAAGAGCCTGGGTTAGTCACCTGCACAATGAAAGCGTTTGGTTTGGGTTTCGTTTTTTAAATCAATTACATAGCTCCTTCCCATTTCTAACCATTTACTATCTTCATCTCCTGACCAGTATGGCTTTTGGCCGCTTCAGGCTCCAAGAGGAACACATCCCTGGGGAAGCAGATACCTCCCAACACCGCGCCGGGCTCGCATACCTATCTCCTTCCAATTTTGGAATATCTGAGCAGCTCGAAGAGTCTTCCAGCCACGCCAGGGTCGGTCTCCGGGACTCGACGGCAGAGCTCGGTTCTCCGGCCAGAATGAGCTGCTGGACTATTGCTGGGTCATACGCGTTGATTTCGAACTTTAAGTGCACCTGAAGGAAGGAAAGGCCGCCAACACCGTTAAGCTCACACCCGACTCTGTTCCCGCTGCCGGCCTGCTGCTCGGGACGGACGCCCACCTTCATCAGCTTGGAGACGTCCCACACGCAGATCTTGCCCCGTTTCGTGGCCGCGGCGAGGAAGTGCGGGCAGCTCCCAGACCCGAAGCAAGCGATCCGGTCTGTCCCGTCCGCGCAGGGGAACTGCGCGGGGCTGGTGGCGAGGGTGACAGACAGCGGCACGTTCTGCGTGTGCTCGCCCTTCACGAACGGGCAGTTGGGGGAGTGTCTCTCGTGCTCAGACCTGGGCGCGGGGTGAGGGCGAGACGTTAACGGAAGAGCAAAGCCGCTGGGTTTGTACGTCAAGTACGTCACACAGAACTTCGGAATCCTCTTTAAACACAAGACAAATTTTACAGGTTATTTTTTGAAAGGGCTCAAATAACGGATCAGACCCCTCACCCCTGCCAGGGGAAAAAGGAAGATGAAGAGGAATCAGGGCCTTTCCTTGCGGGGGAACGAGGGAGACGGGGGTATGGAGAGGCCTCCATTTAAATTAAAATTCGAAATAAAAAAAAAAAGAAAAAGGTTGCACTGTTTTAATAAGAAAAATGATAAGTATCTATTGCCTTTTTAAAAAATGGCGACAGGACAGTGGGTAGGACGTTTGCCTTGCACATGGCCAACCCGGGTTCAATTCCCAGCATCCCATATGGTCCCCCGAGCACCGCCAGGAGTAATTCCTGAGTGCAGAGCCAGGAGTAACCCCTGTGCATGGCAAGGTGTGACCCCGCAAAAAAGAATTTAAAGAAAGTCTACAAGACCCATGTGGAATTTTTCCCCCGGAAGGTGACTACGGTTTCTGCCAGGAGAGTTTGTTGCCAGGGTAAGGATTTTTCTGCCTCAGATTCACCCGGCTTATCACTGCACAGATCTCAGAATGACTTCCACGACATTTAAGAACTCTTTCTTTGGCAGGGGTGGGTACCTGCATGGTGGGCCCAGGGCTGGCCGCATCCCAAGCAGGCTTCCTGCCCCTACCCCAGCTGTACTCTCTCTCGGGCCCCAAACAAGCTTTTCGGACCGTTGTGCTATTACAAAAAAAAAAAATTTTTTTTTTTTTTGCTTTTTGGGTCACACCCAGCGATGCATAGGAGTTACTCCTGGCTCTGCACTGAGGAATTACCCGTGGCGGTGCTCAGGGGACGATATGGGATGCTGGGAATCGAACCCGGGTCAGCCGCATGCAAGGCAAACGCCCTACCCGCTGTGCTATCGCTCCGGCCCCATTACAAAAATTTTTACTCCAACATGTTCAACCATTCACTTGACTAGCAGCTCTGGCTCAACTGCTCAGAAAGTCAGACCCAGACGAACTGCGAAATGAATGCTAAGTGTAACACACAGATATATTGAATTATTAAAATTCTCGGAAGTCCTGGTAGCTGTTCACTGAAAGTCTGGTATTCCCTGGTCTCCTGGGGGTCTGAATATCTCCTCTCGGCTTCATCCTGAGATTCTTTATGGGGCCAGAGTCAGAGCACAGCGGGCAGCCGCTTGCCCTGCACAAGCCTACACGAGCCCGACCTCTGGCACCGCGCACGGATCCCCGAGTCCACTCAGAGGGGACCCCTGAGCTCGGGGCCAGAAGCAAGTCCTGAGCGCCCGGCCATGGCTCCAAAACATGGAGCTCGCACAGCACAGAGGCAGGGGCTAGCGGACCGGCCGGCACATGCCCTGCTCGGGTGGATCCGGCGTTCACGCAGGAAATTCCTGGGCGCAGGGCCCGTCTGCCCCACTGCCCCGCAAGAAGGAGGGAGAGGATGAGAAAAGGGCCCTCCACTGGTTTGCATCTCCCATCTTTTCTCCGTGCAGTGTCCATCTCCAGCAAGGGATGTGTAACTGGCTCAACGGTGGGGATCGTTACACAAACGGTGCATATGCAAATAGGTATTAAGCATCTCCTTGTACAAGCAAATATACTTTATGTGCCCCAGATACCAGAAAGCTATTTAAACAAAATCTGCACACGTCAGTGGCCAGAACTCAAACAACACACAGTGAAACCTCAGTAAATGCCACTGCTTATCATTAAAAGCTCCGCGGAGTATAACGAAAGCAACTTCTTAGAATTTCTTCTCGGATACCCTGAGGAAGATATTCTTTGCAACGTCCAGTTGTGATCTAGTGACTGTTCCTTTCACATAAATGCTTGCTGAAAAACAAAACGCTGAATGATTTTGCCTGAAGTCTCACATTAGAAACTCGGGTTAAGACTCATTCAAAGACGTGAGGAATCTTCCCAAATACTGGCAGCAAAATCTACTCGAACACTCAAACTTCCTCCGTCCAACCTACTTCCCCTTGGAGCGCTTCTATTTTATTCTCCCTGCCTATTCACCAGCCATTGAGTATCAGGCATCACTTGGGCATTAGTACGACACTCACCTAACAGGAATCTTCTGAAACCAAAATTTATTTTCGTATTTCCAGGGTCAAGAGACACTAGACATACAAAACCTACTAGTCCAGGGGTGAAGATTTCATGTTCTCCTGCCCGTACGTCTCTGTGCTCATAGATGAACCCGGGACAACCTACAGCTGCGGCTTTACCCTTCACAAGGGCTTTGCCCCACAGAGCCAGGAGTAAGCCCTGAGCATCGCCGGTCGTGGCCCCGAAACCAAACACACGCACACACAAAGCCAAGCCAGCCGCAGCGCCTCCCCAGAGGCAGGCTGGTGGATGTGAGGGAAACTGAGGGTAGTGGGGGAGGGGAGGGCAGGGCAGGGGACGCCAGGAAGGGACGGGTACCAGGACACTGACTCCTGAAACCCAACCAGGAGTAACCCAGAAACTCTGCGATCACAATGATTTAATAATAGAAAGCAAAAACAAAAAAATCAAACCGAAATAAGGGCAACGGGGGGGCAGGTCTGACAGCCACTCCGAGGGCGGGAGGAGGAGCGAGTCTGACCCCGAGAACTAGACGGGTCCCAGGCTCAGAGCCAGACGGGTCCAGCCCCAACTCCAAAACCCCAGAAATAAAATCTTTGCAAACAAACGCTGGCATCTGACTAGTCACATGCGATTCTACAAATTTTTCTTTCCATTGTCTTTTAGAAAGAAAAAAGAAAAAACAAAAAATTAAATGGGTTGGGGCTGGAGCAACAGCACAGCGGGTAGGGCGTTTGCCTTGCACACGGTCGACCCGCGTTCGACTCCCAGCACCCCATAGGGTCCCCTGAGCAACACCAGGAGTCATTCCTGAGTGCATGAGCCAGGAGTAACCCCTGTGCATTGCCGGGTGTGACCCAAAAAGCAAAAAAAAAAACTAAAACAAAATTCAAACAGAAATCCAGGGGCTGGAGCGACGGTCCAACAGGCAACGCACCTGCCTTGCGGTTGGCCGTCCCAGAACCCCGGGCGGCCCCCCACGTCCTGGCAGGAGCAAGCTCTGAGCACCGCCAGAAAAAAAGGGAAAGAAAGGCGAGCCAGCACCTGGTCCAGCCTCCTCCAGGACGCTCCGCCGGCCTGCCCACGCAGCCAGGGGCGGCTGGGGACGCCCATCCCGGTCACCTCCGCCCGTCTCCAGTCAGGACCGACTCCCTCCTTGGGGCCGCTCCCTCGAAAGATCCTGAAGCCGAGGAGACCTTGCGTCTCTCAGGCCAGCGGACCGACGAAGGAACGGACAAGGCGGCAAGACCAGAGCACGCGGAAACCGGACAGCTGCCGAGCACCGTCACGGCGACACTCACCAGGGCTCGTCGGTGGGTTCCCAGCACACGAGACACACGCTGCAGGTGAAGCACATGGCACGGTCGTCTCCCGAGGACGCGGGCTGCAGCGGGCACAGAAGCAAAGGGGTCAGTGCCGCCGCGGCTCCACACTGGCAAACGCAACCAGCAGAGACATCTAGGCACCCAATATATAATGAAATCTCACATGTTAATATAGTTGCTAATTTAAAAAAAAAGACTGTTCAGAACCAAGAGACAGAGAAGCTGGTAAGCCACTTGTCTTCAATGCATCCACCCGGATTCAATCACCATCACCACGTACAGCTCACTGAGTCCCGCCAGGAGTGAGCCCTGAGCACAGGGCCAGGCGAGATCCCTGAGCACTGAGCCAGGAGTGAGCCCCGAGCACAGAGCCAGGAGTGAGCCCCGAGCACAGAGCCAGGAGTGAGCCCCGAGCACAGAGCCAGGAGTGAGCCCTGAGCACAGAGCCAGGAATGATCATTGAGCACAGAGCCAGGAGTGAGCCCCAAGCACAGCCACGTGTGGGCCAGAAAATAAAAATGTTAATCAGAAAATAACCAATAAGTTAAAACTGGAGGCACACAGAGACTCAATGTGACATAGTGTCTTCAAATTATTTTAAATATAGTAAAATATTCCTCCGCCCCTCTCGGAGAGCCCGGCAAGCTACCGAGAGTATCTCGCCCGCAGGGCAGAGACTGGCAAGCTTCCCATGACATATTCGATATGCCAAAAACAGTAAGCTCCAAGTCTCACAATGGAGCTGTTACTGGTGCCCACTCGAGCAAATCGATGAACGACGGGAGGACAGTGCTATAAATAAGCATAATGCTTTGCATCAATATGTATGTATCTGAAATAACACATCAAAGCCAGAACTGAAAGATCTCTGAAAGCTAAATTACATTTTTAGTGCTCTTGACATATTTATTAAATAATTCAGATATTAAGATATTAAAACCGTGATTAGATTTCTTTTGCAAAGATGAAATACATTAAAAAAATAATTGAAAAACTACAAGGCATCACTTAGTGTACTATTTTATGGAAATGACACCAAATAACAAAATACTTCAAATTCAACCACTGAGTTAGAAAAATATCAATATTCCTAATATTTTTTTTTCGCAGGGGCTGGGGGGACGCACATCTGGTCGGGCTGGGGCTTACTCCCGCTCTGCCCTCCGCGATCCCTCCTGGCAGGCTCAGGGTATCCCAGGGGGTGCCGGGCCTCAAAGCCCCTGCACTCCAGCCCCAACCCCAAGCACGTCGGCGTTTCCAGTATTAGTCTCCAAGCTATGCTTTTGGGGGCGGGGCTGGGGGGGGCGGGACAGGACTCTGGGGGATACTTGCAGGATGGATCCGTGACACACGGGGGTCCCCTCAGGGCCAGCCGCGGGGAACACGGACGCTTGACCCCCCCAAAGCCATTCCTCTCCCCACCCCACACCAAGCTCCTGCAACTGCAATTCGGACAAGCTTCTTGCACAATATTCAAACACGCATGGGGGTTCTGATTTAAGTTTAGTTGATACGCTGAGGGTCATACGGGAAAACTCACCCCCAGCCCCGGTGTTTTGTTGAGCTTTTGGGCCACCCCCAGCAGTGCTCAGGAGCAGTGCCCAGGAGCGTGGGCGACCGCCTGGGCGCCAGGGCCCGTGCCTGGGCAATTCTCCACTGACGGGACTATCACCCCAGCCACACTCCCCAGACTCTATAGAACGGGAACTTGGACGATTTCAAAGTTTAGCGGATTTCTAAAACAGCGACATCTAAGAATCAGATTCTTGAGCTGAAACCGTCCATGCTACTCATTTTAAGTTTCTGGTCATTAGCACGCTCTGGCTACATAAATGCACTTTCCTGGGGCCAGACCAGTACTTCAGCAGGGAAGACATTCGCCTTGCACGCGGCAGACCCAGGTTCGATTCCCAGCATCCCATAGGGTCCCCCGAGCACCGCCGGGAGTCATTCCTGAGTGCAGAGCCAGGAGTCAATGCTGAGCACCGCTAGGTGTGACCCAAAAAGCCACCCCCCAAAAAAAGGGTCTTCCTTCACTTCCTTGTACTTTTAGATCGTGACGCTCTTGGTGCGGTCCCATTTTCATTTCTTTTTGCCGCACTCATCCTTGCCCCAGACCCTCTCTCCGGTCCGGAACAAGGCTGTACCCACTCTCCCCACTATAAACTCCATCTCCTCAGCGCTGCAGGCAGGGCACCCACCCACCCACCTCTGCACTGCAATGAGCTCCCTAGTACTTTCTAGCATAATTAACAAGAAAATCGTCCACTGTTTGGGAAATGCATCTCCCTAGGAAAGGAAACCTTCCCGGACCGAGCCGGCTGGCGGTTAGGACACAGCCGGCGACACAGCCCCGGCGGCATCACCGTCCTGCCAGGGCCGAGCACTGGTGCCGAGTACCCCTTCCAAAGTCCCGTTCCCAGGCAGCGCGGTGGGAACAGCCCAAAGGGCGCAAGGCCCCAGAGCCAGGCCCAGCACCTGGGCCCACAGCAGCTCCCAGGAGGGGTCCCCTCGCTAAGTGAAAGCCAATACCCTGCGGTGGGGACAGGGCGGGGGTGCGGGCATCAACTCCACACGCACGCGGCTCTGGGCTCCGTTACCGGCACCAAGAAAAAGAAAGGATTTCCCAAGTATCTGCAATGTTTTGCTTTTAGACATCTAAAAACTGAATACCTGATCACTGTATAACTGACACCCAAGCACAAAAATGTGTAAGTCTACAACTGTACCTCATGGTGTCTCACCGATAAAAATTAAAAATAAATTAATTAAAAAAAATAAATAAAAACTGAATACCTACTATGGTGTCCGGAATGTAGAATTCATGAACCAAGAGCACATGTCTAGAAAGAGTATCACGTAGAAAGGAGATAATGTGTGTATGTGGTGTGTATGTGATGCTTTTGATAGCTAGAGACGTGGAGGCCGTCCGAAAAAATAGTTACAAAACATTATCCTGGCTTTTAAACACTTTGAATTTTTTTTTTCTTTTCCTGTATAACACCTGACACAGGAAACAGCATTTTGATCAACAGAGTAAGAACCAAAATAAAACTCACATAAGATACTACACACAAATACAGAGCCAGGTCGAATCACATGTTCTGTTGTGTTTTGGTTTGGTTGATGGCTCACACCCAGCAATGCTGGGAGTTCCTCCTGGCTCTGCACTCAGGAATCACTCCTGGTGGTGCTCGGGGGACCATAAGGGATGCAGGGAATTGAACCCGAGTCAGCCACATGCAAGGCAAACGCCCTCCCACTGTGTTATAGCTCCAGCCAGTCCCCGATAACAAGTTTTTAAAAACGAAAGTAAATGCTGACGACTCTACCAGAGTCACAAACGCGTGCCGACAATGTTTTCGATGATCTTTTACCTGATGATAAAATCCAGCTTGAGCCATAGGGTCTGGCTGGGCCCATCTGTAGCCCACGTGAGGCCATGAGGTGAATGTCTCCCGTCTGTTGGCCTCACTGTACATCAGCGATCTGAAAGGAAACAGAAGAAGTTAAGAGAACAAGCCGGGGAGTTAGAGTGATGGGCCTTGTTAACGCAACAAGGAAAAAATGTCCACCAACTGGGGATTGTCCAATGATCAAGCTCAATTAGAACGATCCCTTCGGGAGACTTTCCCTGGGGAGGCGGCGGCTGCAGTTCCCAGGCAGGCGCCGGGGGCAGCAGCCTCGCGGCCCACACTAAGGTGGGCACATCTTGAACCATAACCAGAGGCGCCGGGGCTTTTGCAGGGATTTTATCTCGCACCCAAATCGAGAGAGGATTTTTTCCGAAGTTTTTTTTTTAAAGTAGAAACAACGCATTTTCTGTTCTGTTTTCGGAGATGTTCCTTTTCTGGGCAAGCTGTATTCTTTGGGGAATAACCAAAAGGGAAATCTTCACGTACTGGCCAGGCCAGAGGGATAGTCCAGGAGGTAAGACACTTGCCGTGCAGGTGGCCAACTCGGGTTCGGTCCCCGTTATCCCACACGACGCCCCTAGCGGCGCCTGGAGTAACCCCTAAGTATCACTGGGCGTTCCCCACTACTCATAGTGAACCTGCAACAGAGGACTAGCGTTCGTGTTTTTAAGGAACCACACCAAAATCAGAAAAAAAGAGTTTCAACGGCTTCAGTAAGTAGAAAAGCCAAGGCCAGCCCAGCTTCTCTGCTCCGATCAACAACAGACAGGGACAACAGCCCAGTGGTAGGGTGAAGGCCTTGCACGTGGCGGGCCCAGGCTCAATTCCTGGCACCCCAAGCCGCGCCGCCCCCCCCCCCCAGCACCGCCAGGGGTAATCCCTGAGCAAGCCAGGTAGGGCCCAAAAGACAGAACAGAGGAGTACGTGAGAGCAGGCAGGGGAAACCCCCAACACTAAGGCCTGCCAGAGACTTGGGGGGGGGGGCTGTTCCTTCAGCTCCTCCTCCAGCTGACCACGTAATTTCCGGAAACAGTGCAGTGTGGGGTGAAGGCTGGGCCTTAAGCTCTACCTAGACGGCAGCAAACGCAAAGTGGCGGGGGCTCAGAAAACACTCCGTAGGGGCTGCAGCTGCCTCCAGAAGCCCGCCCACCGCCCCACCCATCCACACCTGCACCAATTCAGGCCAATTCAGACTCACGCCGCCTACTCGGGTTCCCGGATTCACGGGGAGAGAAACTCCAGAGGCTCCCTCAGAACCAGCACTGGGGACGCTTCCCACCTCCAGAGCACAGGCTCCAGGAGCTGGGCCCCAAATAGAGCGTTTCCCACAGACTGCAGCGACTTTCTTTAGCAACTCTGCGGCTGTTGGCAGAGAAAATAGCTCTGGAGGGCTGTTCTAGAATCTCAAAATAGGCTCAACTCAGACAAGAAACACATCGAGGCACACATTCTTCTTCTCCCGCTCCAGACAAATTCCGAAGAATATTTAGAAGACGGCAGAGCACACATCACCGCACAGTTATTCTGATGCAAAATAAAGTCTCTTACGGTGGAGCGAGCGAGGGGGGACCCTGGTGGGGGAATGTGGTTGAACACTCAGCCTGAAACAACTGGATTATGAACAACTTCATACACCGTGGTGCCTCAAGAAAAATTTTTTTGAATAAAGTCTGTATCTGCCCAAAAGATAACAATAAAGATTTGCTGGACGGGCACCAGTAAGGTCTCCATCGCAAGACTTGTGGTTACTGTGTTTGGCATATCGAATACGCCCACAGGGAGCTTGCCAGGCTTTGCCATGCGGGCGGGATACTCTCCGTAGCTGGCCGGGGTCTCCGAGAGGGACGGACAAATCGAACCCGGGTGGGCCGCGTGCAAAGCAAATGCCCTACCCGCTGTGCTATTGCTCCAGGCCAAAAGATACCAATATTTGGAATTTTTAAAAGATTTCCCAAATGTTAGCACAAGGTATTTATATAATAAAATCATTTCGGAAAATACAACTAGTTTACCGAGAAATGGGCTGGAGCGATAGCACAGCGGGTAGGGCGTTCGCCTTACAAGCGGCCAACATGGCCAACCCGAGTTCGATTCCTCCGCCCCTCTCGGGGAGCCCGGCAAGCTACCGAGAGTATTGGATATGCCAGACACAGTAACAACAAAGTCTCCAATGGAGACGTTACTGGGCCCGCTCGAGCAAATCGACGATCAACGGGAGGGCCTTTTACCGAGAAATAAACAAGGACTGCAAACTAATATAAGAGCCACTAAGGTAACAGAATTTAAAAGTAAACGTATCAGGGGCCTGAGCAACAGTACAGCAGGGAGGACGGAGTTTGATCCCCCAAGCACTGCCTGGAGTGATCCCTGAGCACAGCTGGGTGTAACCCAAACCCTTGCAAAAAAAAAATCAGGAATTCACCAATAGTGCCTTTACTATGCTACCCATAAACACAGTCCAGGAAGTATAGGGATTCAGGATTCCTATCAATGGAAACATCAAGACTTCGTGGCTCTGAGACAGGCTTTGGGATGGTTTCCAACTGGCCACCGTCACGGGGGCAAACACGGACATGACAATACATGGAAGCAGCGTGGGGCTCTTGGAATCGGAGGGGCAGGTAGGCGGGTGCTGGGGACCCCCACAGCGGCGGGGCAGGGTGGGGGGTCCCCCCCAGCCCCCCGCCATAGAGCCCCGGGGTGACCCAGAGCAGAGCGTGACAGCTGCAAATACTGTTTTGGGTGCGGCCCAAAACGGAGAGACGCATCTTCCAGGCCCTAAAACCACGCCTAAGGATACCAATCCACTTTCAGTATTTCAAAATAAGTCAAGACTTATTTTGACTTTCGGCGGACTGCTTTTTTTCCCTGTGGTTTGGTGGTCACACCTGGCCGTGCTCAGGGCTTACCCTGGTTCTGAGCTCAAGAATCACACCCTAGCGGCCGGAGCGATAGGACAGCAGACAGGGTGTTTGCCTTGCACGTGGCCAACCCGGGTTCGATCCCCGGCATCCCAGAGGGTCCCCCGAGCATCTCCAGCATCCCATAGGGTCCCCCAAGCACCGCCAGGGGTAATTCCTGAGTGCAGAGCCAGGAGGACCCCTGAGTGTCGATGGGTGTGACCAAAAAAAAAAATCACACCCTATCTCTCTGACCCCTTGAAGTCCTTTTAATCCATTCACATTTTGCTCATATTTCAAGCCTAATCCCGAGAGGCCTCCTCGCTCCCGAGGTCATGGCCCATCGTGCCAAGCGCAGTGCTACCTGTCCACGGAGCGGCCCGGCCCCACCCCGAGCTCTGGCCGCGCGCTGGGCAGGAGGTAGGACAGTCTGTCCATCACTGAGGACGCCACAGGCAAGGCAGCAACGTTCTGGTTGATTTTCTTGAGTTCGTTCACAATGGCACTGGCGACGGACTTCAGCACGTGGTGAGGAAGATGAAATGTCACTGTGGCCCACTGCAAGAAAGAGGGGCGTCAGCACGGGAAACCAACCGAGGGTCTGGCCCAGGACAGGAAAGGCAGATGACGAAACAAAACACTCTTTCCCCACACACTCATCCGGCAGCAGTGAGTGGGGTGAAGACGGTCCCACTTCTCCCTTTAAAAGGTGGGGGAGGGGCTGGAGCAATAGCACAGCGGGTAGGGCGTTTGCCTTACACTCGGCCGACCCAGGTTCGATTCCCAGCATCCCATATAGTCCCCCAAGCACTGCCAGGAGTGATTCCTGAGTGCATGAACCAGGAGTAACTCCTGTGCATCGCCGGGTGTGACTCCCCAAAAAAAAAAAGCAAAAATAAAATTAAATAAATTAATAAATAAATAAAAGGTGGGGGAGACCTCCACAGGCCACTGGGCAGTCGGGTTTGGGCCCTCAGTGACTAGACACGCGGGGCCTCACAGGATGGGGGTGGAGCTGGCCCTTTCCTCCCCATCCCAATGCCACCCCGAGTCGCCGCCCATAAACGGCCTTTCTGGCTCCTGATCAAGCTGCTTAACGGCCACGATCCCAGAGACTCAGAAACGAATCTCAGAACCCAGCAGGTTTTGGCAGAAATCCCTCCAGATTTAAGTTTTAAAATTTCAGAATTTCAAAATCACGCACCCACTACTGCAGTCATGCGACATCATATGTTATCCATAACCAGCAATAGAAAACAAATTGTCGACTGTTGCCCTTTCAGCAAATCTGAGTGTTGGGGTAAAATCCCAAATAATAATGGTGGGTCTGGTGTCAAACTATTGAATGTGATCAAAGTAGAGCGAGAGTACTGTGGAAATCATCTGCCCCACAGGTAGGGGGAGGGCGTGGGATGGGGATACTAGGGTTTTGGGGGGTGGAGAATGGGGACTGGTGAAGGGACGGGTATTTCATCATTGTATGACCGAGACTTAAACCCGAAAGCTTTGGAACTGCTCTCACGGTGATTCAATAAATAAAATTACAAAAAATAAAAAATATTAAAAAATACATAAATAAAAGGCAGGGGGAGAACTCGAGCAGCCTCGGGTCAGTTTGTTCCTTTAGTAAGGCGGGCGGGGTAGCACAGTGGGCAGGGATGGAGCAGTGGCTGGGCCTTTGCCTTGGGGAGTGGCAGAGCCAGGAGCACAGCCCAGAGCACAGCTGGGTGTGGCCCAAACACAGAAGACAAAACAAAGTCAATCCAAAGCACCATCCCCCACAGTCTGGCTTCTTCGCAAAGAAAGCCCAAATTAACCCCATTTACAAAACCATGGTCCATTTCCCAGCTCAAAACCTTAAAAAGTCTGTCATCAGCTTCTTGACCAATAGGAACACCAAGTACAGAAGCTTTGAGGAAAATGAAGCAAAAACCTTTCCGTGAACTTCAGTAAAACTATCTAACTTTAAGTGACTCATGAACACACTTTTAAGAGGGGAAAAAAACCCTCTGGAATGTGTGTCGGGAGTTAGGGGAAGAGGAGACCAAGAAAGGCCAAGGATGCTCCGTCTGTCTGCCGGTCCCAGTCAGGGTGCCGTGCCGTGGCTCCTACCTTCGCGACTTTGTGGTTCGCTGCAGTCTCGTGAGATGTGTTTTTCAAACCGTCTTTGAGCTGCGTGATGAACAAATCGTAACCTTCCGTACTAGAAATATCGATCTTTTCTAAACATGCGGATAAAAGTTGTTGTGCCTGAAGAAAAAAGTGACAGAAAACAAAACATATCAAAGATGACAAACGCCGTTTCTACTCAGGTGTCGTGGCTTGTAATGGCAAGGCCCCAACAAAGACTACAGGAAAGCATACCGTCTGCTTCGGCATTTTTAACAGCTTGAAACAACCATTTAAAAAAACTAATATTCCTCTAAAAACAATGGTTTAAAGGGCTGCTACACGTCAGGAGATCAAGTCAAAAGCGACACATTCCAAATAACACCGGGGACGAAACCGCCAGCAGGATGTCTAGACGGGTGCCAGGCAGCGAAGACGGGGCTGCTATTACTAACCAAACCGAGACAGAAACCGCGGGCAAGCTGAAACCGCGAGCAAAAGGCGGAGGGAAAATCCCAGGAGACGCGAAGGCAGGGCCTGAGAGATGGCGGGGGCGGGGGGGGGGGGGGGGCAGGAAAGCCCGCCCAGACCAGCGCAGCATCTGGCGACTCGGGTCTTGCTGGGGGTGACCCCTGAGCCAAGCGCCAGCAACGCCCGAACCCCAGCAAACCACACCAGGTGTGGATGCAGTGAGCGGCAAGGAGGACACGCCCTGCTGTCAGGAAGAGGGAAAAGCCTCCTGTGCTGCCGTGAGGGAAATAGGCATCCAGGCCAAGACCGGGGTCCAGACAGGGGGGCCCGTCAACACTGCCAACGAGAGCAGCAGCGATTCAGGCAAAAGGGAAGAAGCTAACAACAGATGCCGACAGCCAGTGAGGGGAGAGATGCAACCGCCGGCCAGGGATTAGCTTCCAAGGCAAAGCCAAAAGGAAAGTCAAGTTTGAAGGGAAAACGTCGACCGACCCGAGGGTCTGTTCACAGAAACCCGGTCTCTGACTGCGATTCCGGAGTCCTGTTTAAAGCTGAGCGCTTTGAGGCCAGGGATGCAGCTCAGGGCAAGATCACTCGCCAGGCGCGCGTAAGGCCCAGTTAGATCCCCGTCTCTTAAAAGATTAATTTTTCAATGTGGATACCATCTATCTATCTAATTCGATACCATCTATCCTATATAGAAAATCCTCTCATAAGATACCGCTTTCATTAAGATTTCACTTGGGAGGAGAAAAATTCACAATAGAGAAAATTAATCTTCGGTCCAAAGATTTTCGATATAGTCCTCGGCATATCCAAACTTTCTGAAGACGAAGAGGACTAACCCGTCTGCAGAATTCAACTTGCAGAAACATACTTCCAATGGCAACGTATAACATAAAACACAATTCTGATGTGACATTAAATCTGAAAGCTCACTGGACAGATTTTGCTATTTTAATTTTTTTTTTCTTTTTGGGTCACACCCAGCGATTCTCAGGGGTTACTCCTGGCTCCGCACTCAGGAATCACTCCTGGCGGTGCTCGTGGACCACATGGGATGCCGGGGATCGAACCCAGGTCGGCCATGTGCAAGGCAAACGCCCTACCCACTGTGTTATCGCTCTGGCCCCAGATTTTGCTATTTAAAAAAAAAAAAAAAGCAGGTCAGAGAGACAAAACAGTGGGTCGGGCATGAGCCTTGCGCAGGGACCAGG
Source organism: Sorex fumeus (assembly GCF_029834395.1). Classification (NCBI taxonomy): domain Eukaryota; kingdom Metazoa; phylum Chordata; class Mammalia; order Eulipotyphla; family Soricidae; genus Sorex; species Sorex fumeus. The sequence continues at coordinate 4,719,583 of NW_026606063.1, forward strand.
CTGGATGTTCACATGGTCCCCTGAGCACCGCCAGCGATGATCCCGAACGCACAGCAAGGACAAAGTCTGGGCACCGCTGGCCTGGCCCAAAACAGGAGGAGAAAAAAAAAAGCCTAACTAAAAGCGAGAAACTGACAAATGATAAGCCTATTCAAAGATTGGGAAGGGACGGGGGAGGGAGAGCGTCCCTCAGACTGGGTCCCTCAGAAGCCACCGCTCTGCCCGGAGAAGCCAAGTGCCCCACACGCTCCTCACACCGCCTCAGAGCACCTCGTCTGAGTGAGTGGGGCAGGGCAGGGCGCGGGGAAGGCCCCGGTCACAGTGCTCTCTGACAGCCACACTTAAAATACCACTTCAATAGGTGCGAATAACTACAGGCTAGGCGGGTATCTAAACAAAGCGTAATTAATATGCCAATTTCTTGTTTTTATTGGGGCATATATGTAATGCCCGCAAATGACAAGTGTTTAACAGTCTGAGATGGCAGTGAACAGAAAAATCCGTATTTCCTCTCACCTCCGTAACAGGTAATTCCAGCTGAACCGCGTCATCCTGCTTGGAGACCGGAGTCTGCAGCGCCGTGTCTAGCAACAAGATCCCGTTCAGGTCTTTCCTGCACCCCACTGCGTAATCATCCACAAATATAACTTTATCCACGGCAGAAATATACTGACATTTCACCTGTCCACCCGGTTTAGCTGTTAAAGGAACAAAAATTCGATGTGTTAAAAAAAAAGGTTTGTATGAAAACTGAATGTAATAGGTAATGCTGAATGGTAAAAATAGCTCTAACAGACATTAAACTGGAAATGTGTTATTATATATTGGGAGAAATCAATAGGGAATGATCAGAAATTGACAACTCTATTGCTGTTGCTAAAGATACGTCCATCTAAGGCTGGAGAGTACAGTGGGTAGGGCACGTGTGTGTGTGTGTGTGTGTGTGTGTGTGCGCGCGCGCACGCATGGGTGGGGGGGAGGAATCCCACCCAGGTTCTATCCCGTGCACCCTGCACATAGTCTGTGACCACAGAGATAGTTGGAAGCCCTGAACAGAGTCAGGGGTGGAACGGAAACAAATCTTGAATAAAAACGCACAAGCGAGACCTCCTTGGGAGCTACATGAATGTACACGCGTGTGGGTGGGGGCAGACGGCAAACACGAGATACGGGAAAGGGTAATAGGTTTAGGGGAAAGTTCCTTACGCTTTAGAAACTGAAGCGTTCCACGCACAATTTCAAAACAGTCAATATTTTCACTTTCAAAATCATCATGGAGAGTTCCTCGTGTCACTCACTTCAAAACGCATCTAGGTATGCGAGAGAACTAAGCACAGCCTCGTTCAAGCACCACAGAGCAGAAACACACCGCACCCCCCCACCCCCAAGCGGAGGGCCCTCCTGCTGAGGACTGACCCGAGGGGTCTCTGTGAGGTCTCCCCGGGAAACATCTCCGAAGACACTGGAGTGGAGAGTCCAAGCAACTGGACAAGGATGTGAAGAGACAGAGCAAAGCTCTGACTAGAACACCGCTGGGTCCCTCCGCCGCGACAAGGGTCAAGGCGGTGAGTGGACGAGGAAGGTGTGGCACACCCGCTGGGAACGCCCTGAAGATGCAAAGGCCGATGCAACCATGCAGCTGCCTGCAACAACCCGCATGGGCTGGGGGCTGTCGTGCTGAGCGGCTCAGTCTGGAGGACAAAGGCCAGAAGGTCTCCCCCATCCGCATCACACAGGGTACAAGGCTGGGGTGCGTGGGGGGGGAGGGGGGCGTTGATTACCCTGGCCAGTAGTGACAGGAGGAGGGCAGGAGGAGGTCACGGTAAAGAAAAAGAGAAAGAAACAGAAGCAGGGGCTGGTGCAGCATTGGTACGGGACAGGGACTGTCCCTAGCACAGAGCCAACTGCTTCAGGGGTTAGCTGAGCTTTAAAAAGTAACAAGGAGCCAGGCGAGGCCTGGGAGGCAGCGGCAGTGGCAGCTGAGGGCCCTGCGGTGCAGGGATGCTGCAGGCTTGGAACTCTGGTGACCAACTCTGTAAACCTGGGGGCCTTAATTTAAAACACCAAAACTAGAGACTGACAGCGGATTACCAAAACATACATGAATGAAACAAGAAACTGCGTGGAAAGGGGCTGCAGCCACAGTATACAGTGAGGAGAGCACCTGCCCAGGTGTGAACCCCAGCATCCCACAAGGTCCCCCGAGCACCACCTGGAGTAACTGCTGCGTACAGAGCCAGGAGTAAGCCCCGAGCATCACCGGGTGTCGCTCAAAACACACACACACACACACACACACACCCCAAAAACAGATAAGGTCGGTTAGGGTACCCTGCTGCTGGGCTCTGTCCCTAGGACACATCACTTCCCTCCCTTTACTTTGCGGGATTCCATTTCTCCCCGCTCATCCTCCCTGAGCCTGAAATAAAATCCAGTTCACTGCTTGCCTTTTCCAGGAACTCTTTCCTATGTCAAAGACAAAGGGCCCGGGCGCTGGGGCGGACGCCCGTCCCAGAGCTTCTGACCACTGGCCACTCGGGTGGTGGGTCCGGGCCACGCAGACCCGGCAGGCAGCCAGACCACTCGCTGGGGGGTGAGCAGGGCCGCGAAGGCCTCAGCCCCACCCTCCCTGGCACCCCCCCCAACAGCTATTTCCCTGGCCCCACCGGAAAGCAATCCTGACCTGCTCAGACAATCTCTTACAATTTGCTTCTCAAAGGGAGGGAAAAAAAAAGGCAGAGAGGACAGGGCTGGGGCGACAGCAGAACAGGGAGGGCGGACCTGAGTTCAAGCCCCAGCATCCCCCAACCCCCAGCATCCCACGTCCACCGAGCAGGAGCTGAGGTGTGGCGCGCCAGGACGCCGTAGAGCTCCGCCCAGGGAACAGGCTGACCAATCAGAATGGAGAATGGGCCGCTGGGGGGCGGGACCCGGCTGCCGGCTGCGGAGCCGAGGAAGCCCCGCCCCAGCCCCGCCCTCCCCACCACGTGTCAGGGAGCCAGAACTGGGCCTGGCACAGGCGGGCATCTGGGGGCCTCTGGGGCCAGGGCGGGACAGGTGGCAGACAGGGCTCGGGGGCCCAGGAGGGGATGTGGTGCTGAGCAAGGGGCTGGCCCCCGCACGCGCGTGGCCGTGGCCGGAGACCAGGAGCACCGGGATCATCGATAGGAGCGGGCACGGCTGGGAGGCCGGCGACGGGCACGCGGGGCGGGCAGTGCGGGCACCAGGGCCGGCCGTGGGGGTCCCGGGAGGGAGGCAGCCCGCGGGGCGGGGCAGCGGCGGGGACAGGAGGGTCACGGCTCTCCTGGACGGCTGGCAGGGGCCTGGGCCCAACCGACCTTTCCCTGGATAAGAAAGAACCTCTGACCTTGCAGCCGCAGCGCTGAGTCTCAAGAACCCGCCAGCGCAGGAAAAATGCGCTTTCACGCTAACGATTTGGTCCCAAGAAGCACCAGGTGTTAATTCCCGGGTGCGGAGCCTGGAGAGACTGGAGCAAGCCGCAAGCCGGGTGTGACCCAAAACCAGACAGACAAAAAGGCGATGTGATAATCCAGCACCACTGTGCTGTCTGAGGGTCCCCAGCAATGCCATGGGCGGACCCTCCCCCCCCAGAAAGACAGGCTAAATCATTTATCAGAGTTTGTTGTTTTCTTGGGTCACACCTGGCAGTGTCTGGGCTCACCCCCAGCTCTCCACTCAAGGAGCACTCCCGGCTCTACATTCAGGGAGCACTCCCAGCTCTCCACCCAAGGGAGCACTCCAGGTGGTGCTCTCGAATGCAGACCAGCCACGTGCAGGGCAAGTGCCCAACCCGCTGCACTCTGGTTTCTGAAGCAAAGCATTACGGCCGATGCCCTATCTGGAACGGTCTCGGAGAAGATCCACGCTGACCAGGCTTTTAAACCACATGGAGCAAGTGCCAAAAGGCAGTCCCACAAAGGCGGAGCGCCCAATGGGCTGGGGCATGTCTGACACGCAGGGCCAGGGCCAGCCGCGGCCCCACATGGTTGCATTCCCCCAGCAGAGCGCCACGAGGAGCCCCTCAGCACTGCCGGGGGTCGCCCCCGTGCCCCAGAAACGGAAGCAGCAACTCTGAACAGAGGAAAACTCCTAAGTCCTCCCTCTACTTGAGGGGCCAGCAAACTCCTCGTGAAAAAAGTCAGAGGGCAGCAGGGAGCGAGCACACTTGCCTCGCACAAAAAACCATCAAGGGGGTAAGTATTCTTAGGCTGGCATGCCAGAAAGCACCGCAGGCAACACAGAAAGAAAGGGGCGTGGTGGGGCGGCTGAACCCACCCGCAGGAGTCAGACACTCACTGTGCAGGCAACTTCCGAATTGTGGGTTAGAATTCACAGCCACAAGCTGGGAGATGGTACACGCCAAAAGAAAGAACAACGGGAATCCTGAAAGATGGTCCGGGCAACTCGCGATGACAGTAAGAATACATTTCTATGGGCAACAGCAGCCCAAGTTTCCTCACTGTACCGTCCAAAGAAATTCTGTAACAAAAATATCCTTCAGAAATGACGGGCGAGACATTCTCAGATACCCGCGGTGGAGAAATCTGTGGCAAATCTGCTCAGACAGAAGGCACAAGGCATCAGGGCGGTGCAGCAGCAAGGAAGGAGGCAGAGCCCGGCCCGACCCCACCCAATGCACCCACAGCACAGCCCCCAACACCTCGAGGTGTGGCGATCACTCCAGCAGCAACAGGGGACAGAGAATCACGACAGAACAGCAGCGATGATCGATAGCTGGGCAAACGAACTCATTATTCTTCCCCCAATTGCTTTAAAATGAAGTACGGCGGGGCCGGAGGAGGAGTACAGTGGGGTAGGGCATTTGCCAGCCGACGGGGTTCGATCCTCGGCATCCCATAAAGCCCCCCAGGCACTGCCAGGAGCGATCCCCAAGTGCAGAATCAGGATTAATCCCTGAACACTGCCCCAAAACCAAAAACGGATAACAAAATAAAATCTATTGGGGGGTGGCCTTGGTGAAGAGAAGCGGACACGGCGAAGGGGCTGAATTCACAGACCGGATGCCTGAGACCCAATCATGAACAACTTCGTCACCTCACAATGACTACACGAAGAGATTAAAATCAAATATATTCGACAACTGTAAGCAAAAGCCACTATGTATCTGTTTTAATACATGTTGATATAATAAATAAGTCAATAAATAATAAATAGAATAAGTCAATAAACTAACTTTAAAAAGTAAAGGCATAAAATGGTGGAAAGTTCCTCTATTTCACCAAAGTGATGAAAACTGATAATTGAAAAAGATTAACAAGGGGCTGGAGCGATAGTACAGCAGGGAGGGCGTTTGCCTTGCACACAGCTGACCCAGGTTCGATTCCCAGCATCCCATGTGGTCCCCCGAGCTCCACCAGGAGTGATTCCTGAGTGCAGAGCCAGGAGGAAACCCCTGAGCATCGCCCAGTGTGACCCAAAAAGCCAAAAAAAAAAAAAAAATCAACAAAAGGAGCAACCCCTGAACATCTCCGGGTGTGGCCCCAAACCAAAGTCAATTAAATGCCATTCAAATGTGATTAACAGAATTTAAGTCCACACACTCCAATTATTTTTAGTGTACAAGACACATGTCTCCTTCTAAAAGGAAGAAAATTAAGGAACAGAAAACATCAATCCCAGCGTGCATTGATCAGAGTGGCTGTAGTGTCAGGAAGGGCCAAGCCCGGGAAGAGCTACGTGACAGGGCGGCATGTGCAAAGGTGGGGAAACCCTAAATACACGTAGTTCTACAAGAAATTCAAATACAAGGAGCAAAACTTAACAGAACAAGAGAAAACTGGATCTCCAGAATTACAGTCGAAGACTTCGCAGCTCACAGGGATTAATCAGTAAGTAGAAAAACCAAGCCCCCCCCCAAAAAAAAATTTTTTTAAATGTGAGCAACATCATTAACCAATGACATTTACAGATCATTCCAGCACATATGGTCCCCAGCCCCGCCAAGAGCCATTCAATGAGCAGAGCCAGGAGCCAGCCCTGAGCACAGACAGGTGTGGCCCAAAAAAAAAAAAACAAGACAAGCGAAATTGACAAGCCTCTGGCCAGCAAGACTGGCAGGAAGAGAAAAAATACAAATTATCAGCACGGGGCTATCAGGGAGGTAATACAAACCAGCTCCTGTGGACACTAACCCGTATCTCTCATCCAGGGCGGGGAGCTGGCCTAGGGGGGAGGCCTTAGTGGCCCATCTGGCGCTGCGTCCTGTTTTCTGTGGCAACTGAACACTTCCTCAGGCCTCTCCATCTCACTCACTGTTTGCAAGACATATCACCATCCCAATAACTCGGAGGCAGCGTCTCTCCGCGTTTCGGCTTGCCCTCCCCAAATGATCCTTGAAGTTGAGCGTGGCGTGACGTTGTGCGTCCCTTCCCAACACTCTTTCACCAGCTGCAGTTCTTCAGAGCAATGTCCCTCACGGTCTTTGACCATTCCTGAAGTAAATTGTTTGACATTGCTGCCATCGAGTTGGAGAAATTCTCTATGTATTCAGATATTAATTATCTGTATAAAGGGCTACGTGACCTGCGGTATTTTTCTCCTGTTTCATGACTTGCCCTTTTACTCTTGTGAAGTGTCCTTCAAGGTCCACATTTTTCATCTTGAAGGAGCTAAATCTGCCGACACTTCTGGCCACCAGTCCCCTGGTGTCACCTCCAGCCAATCTACCAAACCCAATGCCATGAATCTCCCCACCACACCTTTGCTTTCTTTTAAAGTCTTTGCTGTGGTCTGAGTTTTGCGTAGATGGTTAGTTAAGGGTCCAGTTTCAATGTTTTGTATGTGGCTATGCAGTTTTCTTAACACTAATTTTTTTTCTTTTTGGGTCACACCCAGCAATGCACAGGGTTTATTTACTTCTGGCTCTTCAGTCAGGAATTCTTCCTGGCGGTGCTCGGGGGACCATATGGGATGCTGGGAATTGTACCCAGTTCGGCCGCGTGCAAGGCAAACGCCCTACTGCTGGGCTATGGCTCCAGCACCTTAACACCGATTCTCGAAGACACCGTCCTTCCCTCCACCGAACAGACGAGGCTTCTTCGCTCCAAAAACCATTTGAAGGGCCAAGAGACAGTACAGGGATTAAGGCTATCGATAAAGGAATTTGCTATGCCTGAGGACACTGGTTTGATCTGTAGATGGTCCCTGAGCACAGCCAGGGCTGATCCCCGTGCACACAGCAAGGACTAAACCCTGAGCACCACCTTGTTGTGCCCAAAAAAAAAAAAAAAAACACACCTATTTGACCACATTCAAGAGGATTTATTTTAAATTAGCTGAAAATCAAACACTCAATGAATCCTCCGTTCCCTTGTAGCACTCAGTGGTGAAGCAATTCCTGAGTAAGGGCTGTGAATGGGCAGAGCCCAAGAAGGCAGGGGTCTGAAGGCCGAGCAGGGGCAGAGTGTCCCATCTCCCTCCCACCCCACACCACCCCAGTCAGCCCTGGCCCTCTTCCTCGGACCCTCACACTAACCCTGAGCCGGGCCTGGGAGACCCTGAGTACCTCTCTTGGAAATCCCCAAGAAAAATGTTTAAGAAGCTCTGAACAAAAGCTGTAAAAAGATAAGCACACCCTTCATCACTCTGACTGCTGCCTCATCACCTAGCAAACCTGGAAATCAGCAAGGCCTCCAACTCCAGTGGAGTTCTTTTTAAAATATAGTCAGCAGGTCGGGAAGTTGGTGGGGCCAGTCCACGGGCCAGGCAAAGCGCATACCAGCCGGGTTGCATCCCCAGTACCTCACAGACTCCCGGCACCACCAAGCACCGCCAGGGCGGCCCGAGTCCCCAGCATCACCAGATCTTTTTTTTTTCTTTTTTTCTTTTTGGGTCACACCCGGCAATGCTCAGGGGTTACTCCTGGCTTTGCACTCAGGAATCACTCCTGGCGGTGCTCGGGGGACCCTATGGGATGCTGGGAATCGAACCCGGGTCGGCCGCGTGCAAGGCAAACGCCCTCCCCGCTGTGCTATTGCTCCAGCCCCCAGCATCACCAGATCCGAGCACACGAATACCTCTGGGAGTGGTCCCCAGACCCCCGGGGCACCACTCGAGAGCACCCCCAAAATAAGTTACAATTTCAGTAACACAAAATGAGATTCTTTTGAAGAGAGGTCTATTCGTCAAATCTAAAGTTGAGTATTCATGGAGAGCAAAACAGTGACAAAGTGTTTAGTGGGTAGATGAAGGGGTTAAGAAATAAAATGTAGGTAGGGTCAGAGAAATGGCCCTGGGCTCCACCAGGAGTGATGCCTGAGTGCAGAGCTGGGAGTAACTTTGAGTGTCACCAGATATGGTCCAAAGGGGAAAAAAAGGTAAAAGGAAAAGCGAAAATGCAAAGCAGGGACAGTATGAATACGAGCAAGAAAACAGCATCTTTGTAAGCATGGAAGCAGTTCCTCCAAAGACACGCTCTTAGGGCACAGAGTCCAGCTGCAGCGAGAGGTGCTCCCTCGCACTCGGCGCCAGGATCCCAGAGCACACAGCCAGGAGTGAGCCCCGGGCACCACTGGGTGTGGCCAAACAAAGGATGAAGGTCGGGTCAGAAGAGGCGAAGGTCAAAGTCCTGCCTGGCATGGGGCCACGGGCCTTACCCGCGTCCAACACCCATGTGGCACGGCCCGCCAGGACTCTGCCCTGAGCCCAGTCCATGTGGCCCGGAGAACCAAAGAACCCCGATTGTCTCGGCCCATGAGACAGTCCAGGGAGTGGCTGCTCCGCCAGCAGCTGGCTGGCACCCCGTGTGGCCCCTGCGCAGGGCCAGAAGCCCTGAAGCACTGTCAGGTGTGGCCTCAAACCCTGGCCCCGCCCCACATCAAAAAAAAAAAGCAAAGAATCCTAATTTCTGTATTCATTTTCCCAAGAACAGCCACCAGACCGCTTATAATTATCTAATAGCATCAACTGGGAATGTTTTGGGTGTTTGCTCAGGATTTGCTGGATTAGGGGGCCCCTAACTGGCAAGGGAGGAACTGAGTCTCCTGCCTCCGCGCCTGGCTGTCCTCACCGGGGGCAACTTGGAGGAGGGTGGGTTGAGTTTCCCTCCCCACCCTAAGCAGAGCCCCGGCAGCTGAAGACCTCCGGTGCCAGCCACAGCCATGCTCAAGACCATTCTCCACACATTCAGACGGGCCTCACGCACGAAGGAACCGGCCGAGGAACCCAGGTGTGCGGGACCCGGGGCGTAGATCTCCAAACCTGCTCGGATTGGAACTGGGGCCTCCTCCACCCAGATCCCCCGTCTTCCAGTATGTGGGCGTTACACCCACCACCTGCCCCCGGCGCCCGTGTAATGCCATCAACGGCCAAGACCCAGAGACTATAAAACCCTGCTCCCAGAAGCATTTTCAGCCACGCGACATCTTAATATCTAGTTCCTACTCTGGAGGCTACCAAAAAGTATCCTACCCTCACGGCAGAGGCTGGTAAACTCCCCGAGGCGTATCGGTAGGCCAAAAACCAGGAGCAACGATGGGTCTCATTCTCCTGACCCTGAAAGAGCCTCGAATGTGGCACTTTTTAAAATCTCAGGGCTAGGACGAAGGAGACGTTACTGGGGCCTGCTGGAGGCAATCGATGACCAACAGAAAGACAGTGATACAGTGACAGTGAACGGGCAGTGCTCAGGGAAAATAGAAGATGCCGGAGACCAAACCAGAGTCAGCGGCATGCGAGGCAAGTGGCCCCTGCCTGCTGCACCCTCACCGGAAACATCTTGGGGCAAAACCCCACCGGAAATCCGCGGGGGGGGGGGGGGGGGGGGGACCTGATCCTTAGGAACTGCTCCTGGGCCTGGAGAGCGCCCAGGGGGAAGGCGGGTGATGCAGCACCCAGGACCCTGGCCATGGGACCACGGCCACAGCAGCACGCGGACCCCGAAAGCAGTCAGGGGTCACTCCTGAGCGCAGCGCTCACATCCGGGGGCTCAAAAATCCCAAAACTTAGTATCATTCAAGTTTGAGAGAAAGCACGAAACAGTCGACTCCCTGAAATTCTGGACCTTCTTCGGACCCCAGCGGACGTGGCCGGGTCCGCCCTCTGCTCTCTGACGAAGATGCTCGCTTCCAGACATCACGCCAGAGGACCACGAGGACTGTGGCCGCCCACCACTGATGCCGACTCTGCACACAGCAACACAAAATCGCGATTTCTTCTGAGGGAAAAAACCACTTGCCACACCGTTTTTATAGAGGGTAACTTTTCCTTTTCTGTGGGGTGCAGGGGAGCTGGAGCCTTAGGGGTGAGCTGTGGCGGGGCTCCTGGGGCCCCGTGTGGGGCAGAGCGCACCGGCCCGGGACCTACCCCCCTTATTTGGAGTTCTATCTCCTGGGATTTACCTGAAATATGTTGTATCAAATAACCTGAACAATTTCATGTCCAGAATCAGTTTAATGTCTTTGTGTTTGTTCCAAGGGTGGGGGAGCCCCACCCGGAGATACTCCCCATAGCCCTGTCTGCTGTACTATGGCTCCAGCCCCAGGGCAAGGCCACAGTTCTCGGGTGGGGTCCGGGCTGGTGGTTGGCAGCAAGAGGCCGTGACGGGGGACGCGGCCACCCTCCAGACGCCCGTGCAGCCGCTCAAGGGGCCCTTCTCAGCCCCAGCCGTGCAGACGGAGAGTGAGCCGGCACCAAGTCCCAGGTGCAGGCCGGCCGGAGGGGCACCGGGTAAAGGGCTCCCGCACACGCCGGGGGAACACCCGGGCAGCCGCGCCCTGCCACGGCCGAGCACTCGGGAGACGAGCACTCAGGAAGCACGGGGAGGGAGAATGCCATCTCGGGGCAGGACACAGGGAATCTCGGGCGCTGCTCCGGTGTGGATGGCGCAGCGGAGGGGAACGGGCAGCGCGGGGCACACGAGGGCACACCCAGGGCGCAGTCACGGGTCCAGGAGAGCCACTGCCCCGAGAAAACGAGCCTTCACCCAAGACAGCCTGATCTGAAGCCCGCGGCTCCAGCTGGCCCCCAAAATGAGAAAGAAAAAAGAAAATGCAGAGTAAAGCCCAAAATGAGCAGGGGAATTCGTAGCCCAGCTCCAAGCTCACCAGCAAGTGTGGAAGTCAAACAAAGAGCAGAGCGACACCCACGGTCTGTGAGCACCCAATGACCAGGAAAACCCGGGCAGCGAAGGAAAGTGAAGCCCACATGCGCTGAACTTTTAAAACTGCCATTAACAAAAGTTCACTCTACTGCTAGAAAAACGTCTTGCCAGGAAACCAGCAAGTTTCTGGGCCAGAGCAACAGTCCCGCGGGGAGGGCTTCTGCCCTTCACACGGCTGATCTGGGTTCGGCCCTTGGCACCCCATATGGTCCCCCAAGCACTGCCAGAAGTGGTTCCTGAGGACAGAGCCAGGAGCAACCCCTGAGCATGACTGGGTGTGACCCAAAACCAAAAAGAAAGAAAGAAACCCGCAAGTTTCTGAATCAGATACGTCGTCACCGAAGCATAACAGCCAAAAGGGACTGGCCACATCACTCTAAGTTTTCAGGAAGAGCTCGGATGCACCCACAAGATGAATTTCACGTAGGGCTTTCAATTCCCAACTCTGTAATGGGTTTCTTTTCCTTTTGTGTGGGGGGAAGGGGAGAGGACCACATACCGGGCTGTGGTCAGGGGTCTGTAAGAACTCCTGGCAGTACTTACTATGCAATGCCAGGACTCTAACCCCAGCTGGCGGCGGGCACCGTAAGCATTACCTCTCTGGCCCTAGGCAGTGCTCCTGGAACAACTGAGCCCAGAGAATCGAAGGGCAGCAACAGCAGCCACGAAATGATCATTTACAATCTTTAAAACGGGGACCGGGGGCTGGAGTGATAGCACAGCGGGGAGGGCGTTTGCCTTGCACGCAGCCAACATGGCCGACACAGGTTCGATTCCCAGCATCCCACATGGTCCCCCGAGCACCGCCAGGAGCAATTCCTGAGTGCATGAGCCAAGAGTAACCCCTGAGCATCGCCAGGTGTGACCCAAAAATCAAAAAAAAAAAAGAAAAAAAAAAACGGGGACCTACAAGATCTTGCTTTTCACCTAAATTAACGTACGCCCAACTCAGAAGTTTTAAGGAACGCATTTGCCATGGGGTCGGGGAGAGTATGGACACGCTTGCCCTGCACGTAGCCACGCCTGGTTGGATCCCACCTCCCACGGAATCCCCCGAGTCCTGCCTGGAGTGACCCTGAGCACAGAGTCAGGAGCAAACCTGAGCACAGTTGGTGTAGCCCAAAATGCCAAAAAAAAGGGGGGGGGGGGGGGAAGGGGAGAGTAGTTTGGATATTAAGGAGTCTGGACAATATGCAAACTAAAATTCTAAATTCAAAACAATAACACTCTCCACTCAAAAAAGTTTACAATAAATAATATAAAACAGACTTCACTTAGGGGAGCGTAGATGCACTGTCTCAGGCAGCAAGAAAAAAAAAATACCCCCATTAGACACTACTGAGCAAACCAACGCTACTCCACTCTTTCATATCAAAGCATCAACGAGATGGAGGTAGCAGGATGAAGAAAGGTAGCGAAAGTCAGAAAGTCTCCTGAACTCAATTGGGGGGGAGGGGGCGGGAAGGGGAGAATTCAAAAAAGCTTGACAATCAAAAAGGTGGAACAAGGGGCCAGAGAGACAGTCCACAGGTCAAGGCATACACAGCGAACCAGAAACCCACCACGACCACGACTGCATCTGGTTCCCTCAGCACTGCCAGGAGTGATCCCAGAGCACGGAGCCAGGAGTGAGCCCCGAGCGCAGCTGGCATTGACATAGAAAGAAGCAAACCGAGGTTTAACTGAAGAAGAAGAGAAGTGACGGAGATCTACACGTGAATAAGAGAAACCTGGGGGCCGGCGCACACCAATGCATCGCCAGTGAACATTTCTAAGTGCATGCCTGTATTAACACACTTAGCATCACGTGCAGAATGTGGAAGAGGAATGCTAGTTTAGCCAGGGTCACAGAGCCAAATTCAAAGAGAAGACAAAAGAGGCTGAAAGGCCCGCAAACGGGGTTCTGACCAAGCCACCCGTTTCCAAAGCCAGGCTCCTTCCCAAGGGAACAAAACCACAAGAACAAACAATATGTGAAGGAAGAATAAAGCGCCGCCAGGTGTGGGCCAAAAACGAAGTTCCAAGCAAGAAGGGGAAGACAGACAGCGTGGTCCAGCACTCTGGCTTTGAAAACTCCACGCAGCTAGGCTGCTTGCCCTGCATGTGGCCGACCCGGGTTAGATCCCCGGCACCCCATAGGGTTCCCCGAACCCCACCGGAGCTCTGAGCACGGAGGCGAGAGTAAGCCCTGAGCACCACTGGGAGGGGCCAAGCCAAAAGCCGAAAAAGATGCTCAATGACCCTTCATTAAGGAATCGCAAGTTAAGGGGCTGGAGCGATAGCACAGCGGGGAGGGCGTTTGCCTTGCACGCGGCCGACTCGGGTTCGATTCCCAGCATCCCATATGGTCCCCTGAGCACCGCCAGGAGTAACTCCTGAGTGCAGAGCCAGGAGGAACCCCTGAGCATCCTCGGGTGTGACCCCAAAAGGGAAAAATTTTTAAAAAAAGACTACACTCTGTAGTTCCAACTATGACACTCTAGAAAAAGTAACACTATGGAGAGAGATAAGAAGAGAAAAAGAGGAAAAAAAAAAGAATCAGTGAAGGGCAGAGCACAGGATGCTGGGGACCGTGGACCTGCGGCAGCATCTTTCCTGCAAGTCTCGAGATGAAGGCGGGACAGGAGAGGAACTCCCACTGCAAGTAAACAATGGACTTTGGGTGGGTTCGATGTGACAATTACTTCCGAGGTGTTAGCTGCTGACCAGAGGGTGAGGGACACGGAGTAGACAGGAACTCTACTCATTTTTGTTCAACTTTGCTTTAAACCTCAAGTTACACTAAAAAAGGTCTTGGGGTGTGGATTTACTTGGCAAGCGCAGTGGGTAAGGCGTTTGCCTCGCACGCGGGTGACCCGGGTTCGATTCCTCCGCCCCTCTCGGAGAGCCCGGCAAGCTACCGAGAGTATCTCGCCCGCACGGCAGAGCCTGGCAAGCTCCCCGCGACGAATTCGATATGCCAGACACAGTAACAACAAGTCTCACAATTTGTGGTGAGACGTTACTGGTGCCCGCTCGAGCAAATCGATGAACAACGGGAGGACAATGCTACAGGGCTAGTAAGCTGGTCATTCATTCAACATAGCCACCATACCACATGACCGATCAGAAGTGTGTTTTGTACAAGACACTCTAGGGAGGTTGTGAACAAGGAGGCAAGCGTCTTCCCACCAAGTTTCGCCCAGTTCAAAAGGCTTCGCGTCCGTGAAAAGCTGACAGGAACTGAATTCAAACAGCTCAAGAGAGAAAACAGTACACGAGGGCCAGGAAGTGCATCAGATAAGGAGTCTGCCTTGCACAGGCCGCCTGGTGCAAACCCTCTTGACACCTGGATCCCCAAGCAGCACCCGAGGGATCCCCAAGCGCGAATCCAGGAGCAAGTCCTGAGAAAGTCCAAGTCAGCAGCCGAGGAAGCCGGGAGGCGGGCACGCCAACAGACCCTGACGGCGCCGTATGTGCTCCTGGCTCAGTGACTCACGTCGGGCTAAAAGGATCCAGAAGTCACGACACTCCCTAGATCGGGGCAAGATTGATCCAGCTGCAGGGAGGAAACTGCCTTCTAAGAACGAAGGCCACTGCGGGCGTGAAGAAAGGAAATTCAAAGACCCAGTGAAGATCAGAGAGAAAGGTAGCCAGGCGGCTGGGGGAGGTCCCTGAACACCAACGACAGGTCAAAGGTCTCCACCCGAAAGGGTTGGCTGACCTGGCACCAAGGAACGTGCATTTGCTGGACTCAAGGGAAGGGTCCTGTAAACATTCCAAGTCAGTTACTCTGAAGAGACAGGCTGCATCTTGTGAACAGTGTAGAAGACCCCCAGGGAAGACCTAAAGAGGGCCAAGGGCATAATACAAAGTGCCACTGGGAACAAGCCACATCTCGGGACACTGGGCATGGCCCGGCCAGTGCTGACCGGGCTGTGGCCTGGGGAGGGAACCCTCGGTCGCTGCTGGTGGGAAGGTCCGGCCCCGCCTCCACGGGGAGCACTTGTGGTGCCCTGCAGCTAAACACACACACACACACACACACACACACACACACACACACAGAGAACAACCCAGACCCCTGGGAACACGGGAAGGCACCATCCCCCAGGGCCCCCACTTCTTGGCATCTCCACCCAAAACGTGAAAGCATTCAGAGAGATCCACGCGCCCTACAGAACCACCCAAGGGACCAAGCTCTGGGATGTGTACTCGGTGAAACACACTGCAACCCCAAGAAAGAGCAAAAACACTCAATCTTGCTTGCACAGGGCTGAAACTAGAGAGTACACGGAGAGAGACAGAGAGCGTGGGGTGGCCTTGAAGACGCACAGCGTGGGAGCACAAAGGGCCGGAGACCGCCGTCCCAGGGCACAGGGGCTGGGGTCTCTTGCTCTGGGGGGTGTCAGGGAGGGGCCTCGGGGCCTGGGGGAAGGCAGGCACTGTGATGGCGAGGGGGACCGTGTTGGAATGATATGAACATGAAACCACACCAACAGTACAGACGTCACAGCACCGCAATCAATAGAGATCAGTGAAAAACAAAAAACTGGGGGGCTGGAGCGATAGCACAGAGGGTGGGCCGTTTGCCTTGCACGCGCCCGACCCGGGTTCGATTCCCAGCATCCCATAGGGTCCCCCGAGCACCGCCGGGAGTGACTGCTGAGTGCATGAGCCAGGTGTGACCCAAGTGTGCATGGCAGAGTGTGACCCAAAAAGCAAAAAGAAAAAGACAAAAAACTGAATCTGAGCCGGACCTGGGGTTGGGGCAGGACAGCAGGGTGCCCGGTGCCGGGGGGGATCAGGCCTCCCCCTCTTCCGGCTTCTCCGCTCTTGGCCTGACCAGCAGCTGAACGTTAGCTGTGTGCACGTGGTGGTCATTCCTATTTGTTTTCTTTGCTACTCATTAACAAAATGTGGGAAAAAAACACTCGCCACTTGGCCCTGCAGCTAAACACACACACACACACACACACACACACACACACACAGAGCAACCCAGACCCCTTTTGCCTGGCAGCTGACCCCAGACACCCGCCACACACTCCGCCCGACCCACCCACCACTCCCCTCCCGGCAGGATGCCTTCCTCTGAGGGAGAGAAGAAGTGAGCTCCCTGCCAATGAACCAGAAGAGAAGTAGGACCGGGCCATTATTGGCGTCCTTCCCCGTTCTATTTATGGGGCTATATTCCTCTCCTGATCATTAAAAGCGAACCTGTTACAAACCGACAGGCTCCACGCAAAACACCAAAGTGCTTCCCCGATCATCCGAACAGTTGATACGCAAAGGACACAGCACAACCATTGTCAGCCGTCACCGAGAAGCTGAACTTCCCGTAAGAAGGCTTCAGAATTGACCCATTCCTTTCAAATACTTGTGCCACTCTTTTTGCCTGCAATAAACCCTTCCACATATTTTCATCACCAAGTCAAGCCTCCTACACACGTAATCTGCAATCACATCCAATACTATTCCGGGGCCTGGAGCGATAGCACAGCGGGGAGGGCGTCTGCCCTGCACGTGGCCGACCCGAGTTCGATCCCCAGCATCTCATTCGGTCCCCCGAGCACCACCAGGAGTAATTCCTGAGTTGCAGATCCAGGAGGAACCTCTGAGCTTCGCTGGGTGTGACCCAAAAAGCAAAAGATAAATAATAAATCCTATTCTAAACGATGCCCAACATATCTCAACTAAACTATCCCGAAATCCATGCCATGTCTTAAGCACTGACCTTTACACTTGTGTACCTGAAACTCTTCCCCCCACCCCCTTTAGTAATCTGTTTTCTTCACTTCCACAAACAGAAGAGAACCCAGGACAGGGAGGTCCAATTGCCCCAACCAACGTTTTTCTCAACTGCGTCCTCTAAACAGGGGCTGAAGTGATAGCACAGCAGGGAGGACATTTGCCTTGCATGTGGCCGACCCGGGTTTGATTCCCAGCATCCCATATGTCCCCTGAGCACCACCAGGAGTAATTCCTGAGTGCAGAGCCAGGAGTAAGCCCTGTGTATTGCTGGGTGTGACCCAAAAAGCAAAAAATTTTTTAAAAAAAGTATCCTCTAAACATAGAAACCCCCTAGAAGGGGCTGGTGAGACAGTACAGCAGGTAGGGCACTCGCCTTGCACACAGTCGGTCCCGGTTCAATACCCAGTACCCATATGTAGTGATGCGCAGGAATGATCCCTGAGCACAGAGCCGTGAGTAAGGAAGGCATTAAGGCACCCAAAAAACTGACCGACCCATAAAACTCCCACTTGTCCTGCAAACACTTGACTGGCCTCTGCAGACACACCACTCCAGGACCGGAAGCACGCAGAGGCCCGCCTGTGTTTGGCATGAAGGAGGCACGGACTCAACTCCAGGCAGCCCCGTGTTCCCAGAGAGAGCACCTCTGGGTGTGACGTGGAAAAAGGAAACCCCAAGACATGCTACACCCGCTTAGTCAAGCTCAAACATATTCAAGGGCACTGAACATACTCAAAGGAAGACTCACCGCGACACTAAACCCAACCCAACCTGGGGGGGGTGGAGGGGGCCTGAGAGGAGCGAGCCTCTAGCACCCAGAGGTCTCCACTTGCCAAGGAAGGCCGGGGCTCCTCAACGGAGTCAGGAGACGTGATTAGTCACCGTTAATTATCCCCTACCCCTTCGAGTATTTTAAGCACATCTGAAAAGGTTTGCAAGGGGGCCGGTGCTGGCCTTGCGGGCGGCTGGGCCCGTTCGATCCCTGGCACCACGTACCCAGCACCTAGGAGGCAGGGGGGGAGCGGGAGGGGGAGGAAGAAGGGCAGACAGGCAGACAGAGACACAGACAAAAAGCGCGGAACATAAAGACCAAGAGGGCAGACCCAGCCAAGAGTGCGCCAAGAGTGGGCTCTGAGCACCGCCGGGTGAGGGAGGCCCCAGAACCAAACCTCGAGACAGCACGTTCTGAAAGGAAAGCAGAGCTTTCCACTCCCTAGCTGGAGTGCCTCCTCCTACACATGGACATGCAGTGACCGCTCACGGCTGCATCGGGGGCACCCCTGGCGCTAGTGGCGCCAAGAAAAAAAAAATCAATTCCATGCAGACAACTCGGAAGTCTGGACACACGTGAGACCTGTCCTCCGCACAATGCATTTCTTTCGCAAGCCTCACAGGAACCGTGTCACAGGCGCACAGGGGTGTTACGTGGCCGATGTACGTCTGACAGATACCTAGGCTTCCTCCCTTCATCTCTGTAGCCCTCAACCGGCCTAGCCTTGACTCGCGCTGGAGAAGGAGGGCTTGAGTGGGCCGAGGTTAACACTGAAGTCAACTGGCAACAACACACACCTATTTCCACTTGGCCAGATGAGGCGATGTCCTATCGTGTGCATGTGCGTGTGTGTGGCTGGTGTCTGCCTGTGCGTGTGTGTAGCCGGTGTCTGCCTGGACGTGTGTGTAGCTGGTGTGCGCCTGTGCATGTGTGCGTAGCCGGTGTGCGCCTGTGCATGTGTGTGGCTGGTGTCTGCCTGGACGTGTGTGTAGCTAGTGTGCGCCTGTGCATGTGTGTGTAGCCGGTGTGCGCCTGTGCATGTGTGCGTAGCCGGTGTGCGCCTGTGCGTGTGTGTGGCTGGTGTCTGCCTGGACGTGTGTGTAGCTGGTGTGCGCCTGTGCATGTGCGTGTAGCTGGTGTGTACCTGTGCGAGTCGGTAGCCGGTGTGCGCCTGTGCGTGTGTGTGCAGCCGGTGTGTACCTATGCGTGTGTGTGGCTGGTGTCTGCCTGTGCGTGTGTGTGTGTAGCCGGTGTGTGCCCGCGCACGTGTGCAGCCGGTGCGTGCCCGTGTGCGGCCGGCGAGTACCTGCGCGTGTCCAGAGCCGGCGCGTCCGTGCGTGTGCACATGCGAGCGGCGTGCACACGGGGCGGCCGGCGCGTGCCCTGCCCGTGCGCGGGTGCCGCGGGTGTGTGCCGGGGCACGTGCGCGGGGGGTGTCCGTGTGGCACCTGCGTGCGTGCCCGCGAGCCCGGCGCCGCTGCCCCTCGGCCCGCCCCGGCTCCGGGCGGCCCCGCGAGCCCGGGCGGGGCCAAGGCGTCAGCGGGCCGGGCCCGACCGACGCGCCCCGGGCCCCGGGCGAGCCCCGCCGGCCCCGGGACCCCGCGCCGCCGCCGCCCCCCGCCCCCACCCCGCCCCCCCCCCGGCCGCGGCGCCGCCGCCGCCGCTTCCGGGCCGCCCGCCGGGCCGCGCCCTCACCGCCGAGCGCCGAGGCCTGCAGCGTGGCCCCCGAGGTGCCGTCGATGACTTTGAGGGTCCCGCGGCGGGTGACGGCCAGGATGGCGTTGAGCGCCGGGTGGTAGGACAGGCTGTGCAGCCCCTCGGCGTCGCCGCGCAGGCAGCCGTCGCGCAGCACCCGCCACTCGGCGCCCGCGGCCGCGCAGCCCGGGCCCGAGCCCGCCGCCATCTTCCGGCCTGCGCGCCGCACAACCGCGCCGGGGAGCGGCGCCCTGACAGGCCCGGGAGGCGCCGCGCCGCCGCCAGTCACCATCCGGGGCCGGGGCCGAGCGAGCGCGCTGGCCGGAAGTGAGGTCAGCCGCCGCCGCCGCCGCCGCCGAGCGCGCGCGCGCCCGCCCGCCCGCGCGGAGGGGGAGGGACGACGTCGGAAGGTCGGCCGCGCGCCCGGGGGCGGGGCCTGGCGGCGGGGCGGGGCCTGGAGGAGGCGGGGCACGGGGCGGGGTCTGCAGGAGGCAGAGCCGGGTGCCCGGAGGCGGGGCCCGAGGACGGGGCCTGAAGCGGGAGCGGGGCCTGGAGGAGGAGGGGCCGCGGGATACGGGGAGGGGGGACGAACGGGGCCTGGAGGGGCGGGGCCTCGGGGCGGGGCGGGGCCCGGAAGAAACTGGGGCCTGGGGGCGGGGCAGACGGAGCCTGGAGGGGCGGGGCCGCGGAGTATGGGGCGGGGCCTGGAAAGGGCGGGGCCTCGGGGCACGGGGCGGGGCCGCGGCTCGGGGGTGGGGCCCGGCAGAGCCTGCTGCCTGGGAGCGGGGCCTGAGGATGGGGCCTGGGGCGGGGCGGGGCCGCGGGGCACCGGGCGGGGCCCGGTAGAGCCGGGTGCCCGGAGGCGGAACCTGGGGCGGACAGGGCCTGGAGGGGCGGGGCCGCGGCGCAGAGGGCGGGGCCTCGGGGCCGCGGCACGGGGCTGGGGCCCGGCGAGCCCGGCGCCCGAGGGCGGGGCCTCGAGGGGCGGGGCCACGGGGCGGGGCCACGGGGCGGGGGCGGGGCCCGGCAGAACCCGGGGCGGGGCCCGGCGGACACGCGCATGCGCCCGGGCCCTCGCGCCCGCCCCGGGTCTCCGCGCCGCGCCCGGCTGCCCCGCCGGCCCCGCGTCCGCAACGTCCGAGTTTCTGTTTCCCGGGCCGGAGCGCTGGACGGGGCCCGGGCCCCGGGTGCTTCCGCTGGGCGGGCTCGGGCGACCTGGGCGACACGCCCTGAGGTCCCGGGCCCGCCGCCTTTGCAGGGCGACCCGAAGTGGACCCGGGGCCGCGAGTCCCTCCCTCCCCTCCCCCTCGCCCCCCCAGAAGTGCCCCCTAGGAGGGGACACTCGAGCTCTGTCCCCACCCCCGCTTCCGTGGGCTTTGAGGGGCGGGGCGAGGCTTTGGGGCCTGGGAAAGGAGCGGCGCGGAAGGGACTGGGAGCGTCCCAGCCGGGGGTCCGACACGGGGGTCTGGGGGGGGGGGGCAGGCCACGCCCCCGCTCGCCTCGGACCGAGCCGGAGACTGCCCGCTTGTCCCGGCCCACCCCGCCGTGGCGGGCGGTCGGTTCGGTTCCGCCCGAAGCCGAGGTTGGCCAGGTGTCCGTGAACACTTCCGTGTGCGGTGCCACGTGTCCAGTCGAGCCTGCAGTGAAATCCGAGGAGGAAACTGTGTTCGGGCCGGAGACCCCGCCCTGCACCAGCCCCCCACCCACTCCCTGCGTGGCCCCGAAAGAAAACGTGTAACAAACCTTGTTAGGGGTGTTTCCGGAAACCCTCCGATTTTCTTCCTTATCACCTGGGTGAAGGTTTATTCGGTTTTATTTTGATCCGAGAGGAGGTCAAAAATAATCTGTGAACTGTGTAAAACTGACAAGTTTGGGGGGCTGGAGCAATAGCACGGCGGGTAGGGCGTTTGCCTTGCTTGCGGCCGACTCGGGTTCAATTCCCAGCATCCCATATGGTCCCCTGAGCACTGCCAGGAGGAATTCCTGAGTGCATGAGCCAGGAGGAACCCCTGAGCATCGACAGGTGTGACCCAAAAAGCGAAAAAAAATTATTTTTAAAAACTGACAAGTTTTATAAAGCCCGGGGCCAGAGAGATACTCCAGGGCCTAAGACAGACCCTGTTCCGTCCCCTTACCACCTACTGCTTCCACCGCCTACTGCTTCCCAGTGCTCCCGAGCAGCACAGAGCCGGGAGTAAGTGCTCAGCACTGTTAGATACTTTTCTTGACCCACCCACCGCTACCACAACCCCCCAACCCCCCGCCCGTCAAAAAATGTCAATTGTGCTCGTGAGTGTGGGATAGCTCTGTGGGCTGGTGCGTGGGGAGTGGCCTTTGCCATGCTTTGCCTGCGGTGGGCCGGGGTTCAGCCCCCAGCACTGGGTCTCCTTAGCATCTCTGGGAAAGACCTCAGAGCACAGACGGGGAAGTAGCTCCGCCAGGTGTGGCCCCAAACCAACCCAAAAAAGCTCATTGCCGGCCCACATTATCTCCGCCTGGGTGCTCAAGAGTCACTCCTGCAGTGCTTCCCAGCAGGCTGGGTGCTGGCTAAGAGCAAGGCAGGTACCTTTCCCCCTGCAGAGAGAACAGCCCTTCTTACCCAATATCGAGCGTGAAAATTAACAGATATCTGGGGCCAGAGAAATAGGACAGTGGCCAGGGCGCTTGCCGGGCTCGTGGGTCTGTTCAGGCTCTTTCCCGTCTCTCATCAGCCCACGAGAATGATCCCTGAGTGCAGAGGCAGAGGGGCCCGAAAGCAAAAACCAAAAGAAAATCAAATCTAAATATCAGATTGTGGGGGCTGGAGTGATCGCACGGCAGGGAGGGCGTTTGCCTTGCACGTGGCCAAACCAGGTTTGATTCCCAGCATCCCATATGGTCCCCTGAGCACCGCCAAAGCCAGGAGGAACCCCTGAGCATCGCCGGGTGTGACCCAAAAAGAACGGTCACGGTCACGGTCCTCCTGTTGTTCATCGATTTTCTCTAGCGGGCCCAGTAACGTCTCCATTGGAGACTTTGTTGTTACTGTGTCTGGCATATCGAATACTCTCGGTAGCTTGCCGGGCTCTCCGAGGGGGCGGAGGAATCGAACTCGGGTCGGCCATGTTGGCTGCGTGCAAGGCAAACGCCCTACCGCTGTGCTATCGCTCCGGACCCAAAAAGAAAGAAATAAAAAATATCAGATTGGAGGTACTGTGGCTTCATTTGTTAACTCTGTGAACTATGGAAGGCCATCGAGATGTTCCAAGAAGTCGCAGCAGCAAGTGTCGAATGGAGATGATAAAAGTATGTGCCCTACTTAGGTTAGTTACAATACTTGTGACAATACTTGTTCATTGTCAAAATGGAAGCAGAGGAACTTCCTGTCTTGTCCAAAGTCTAGACAGAGGGGTGACAAAGCAACAAGCGACGGGCCGGAGCAAGGGTGCAGTGGGTAGGACACTTGTCTTGCCAAGAGCATGCCCAGGTTTGAGCCCCAGCCCCCTGTCTGGTCCCCTGCACAATGTCAGGAGTGATTCCTGAGCACTGCTGGGTATGACCCCCCCCCAAAAAAAACCCACTAAAGTTTAAAACCCATGGTGGTTTGTATTATTTTGTTTGTTTTGGTTTGGGGACCACACCGGGCAGTGCTCAATGCTCGTGGCAGGGTGGGGGCACCGTAGGAGGTGTTCGGAATTCAAGCCAGGTCCGCATCCCACCCACTGTACTACCAGGCCCCTAGACCCATAGTCTCACAGCAGAACTCAGATCCCAGCTACCTGCCGGCTCCAAAGGTCACCACTGCCTCCCAGAAAATCAGCACCAGCTGGCCTGGAGAGAGCAGATGCCTTTATCGACCCACTCCTGACCCCAGGGTCCACCACCTGGCCCAACTCCCCTCCCCCACCAAGAGAAAGCTCTGCAAATGAACTCTAGATGTCCCTAAAACTTGTATTTTTTTAATTTCAGGACATTAGCAGACGCTGGGGGAAAAAAAATATTAAAAAGGGTTTTTTTTTTTTTGGTTTTGGATTTTGGGGATTTTTTTTGGTTTTTTTGTTTTGTTTTGTTTTCAAAGCGTTAGTACAGCAGGTCGGGCATTTGCCTTGCACACAGCCGATTGCCCACCTTCTCATATGGTCCCCTGTGAGCACTGCCAGGAGTAATTCCTATACATCACTGGCATGTCCCAAAAAAAAAAAGGGAGGTGGAGGGTCCCATCTCAACATCCATTTGGATTTGGATCACACTTTTCCAATACTCCAAAAGGTTTCCCTCAACAGGCCTGCCTTGGAGGCAAATCAGAGTCTTACTGCTAACAAAGAAACGTAGTCACCTTGAACAACGGATTTAAGCTTAGTGTACTTTTTTTTTCAGCTTGTCCTATATTAAATGGAGGCAGGAAGGCAGGAGCAAGGGCCTGAAAGGCCAGTGCACATGCTCTGCACCATGTCCCATCCCGAACTCAAAGTTGTCTCCGTAGCACCCACAGAAGCAGCCCCGGCCCCAGTACAACCAGGCAGTAACCCCCAAGCCTCACTGATACCGCCCAAGACAGACGATACAGCAAATAAGACATTAATGCATAGGGCCAGATTTTTATCTTCTCATCTGTCCTTTTGGGGAGGGGGGGGTAAAGATTAATTGGGAGAATTTTTTCCATTTTCTATGAATTTAGATTGCTTTCATTTGTTGGGGTTGATTTGGTTTTGCTTGTTCGGGTGGGCAACTCCTTGTCATGTTAAGGGGACCATGTTAAAGAGCCCAGTTTTGTGCTCAAAAGTGACCGCTGATTGGGGCTGGAGCGATAGCACAGCGGTTAGGGCGTTTGCCTTGCACGCGGCCAACCCGGGTTCGATTCCCAGCATCCTATTTGGTCTCCTGAGCACCGCCAGGGGTAATTCCTGAGTGCAGAACCAGGAGTAACCCCTGTGCATCGCCAGGTGTGACCCAAAAAGCCAAAAAAAAAAAAAGTGACTGGTGATTTGGGGCCTGTGAGACAGTACATTGGCACTTGCCTTGCATGCAGTCAACCTGGGTTCGATCCCCGGCATCCCATATGGTGGCCTAAGCCCAAGCCAAGTGTATTACATGTCGTACTATCACTCTGGAAAGAGAAATTTGCTAGAATCAAAAAACAGGCACTGGGGCCAAGGAAAACGCTCAGAGGCTAAAGCAGATGCTTTGCATGCCAAAGGCCCAGGTGCTGCCTGGAACAACCCTTGAATGCTCTAGAAGCATTCCCTAAGCACTGCAGGCGGTGGCCCAAGGCCGTGGGAAGCGAGCCTGGAGGGTGGGGGAGTGAGGGTGAAAAGGGGCTCAGAACACAAAGGACCACTCAGTGTCTTCTAGCACTTGCCTGGCAAGCACGGGTACAAACGCCACGGCCACATACAAGCACTCGGTCCATCTTGACATCTCTGCGGTTAGGGATCCCCTGAAGAAAAAGCCCCAAAGAAGGTCCATGCCTTAGGAAGTGACCAGGGCAAATATGCGTCCATGAGCTTAATCCCCAGCGTTACACACGCACCCGGATGCCCCTGACCGCTCCACGCTCTGAGATCCCCGGCAAGAGACAAGAAGAAGAGGGGCCAGAGAGATAGTACGACAGGTAAGACACTTGGCCTGGCCCAAAGCCAACCTAGGTCCATCCCTGGCACCACAAGTGGTCCCCTGGCAATCAGGAGTGACCCCTGATCGGAATTAGGCGTAAGCCCCGCGCACAGCTAGGTAGGATCCAAAAACCAAAAAGAAAAAAAAGAGGGGCCACGGAGATAGTCCAGTGGGTAGGGCGCATGCCTTGCAAACGGCCAACCTGGGTTCAATCCCCAGCATCCCAGATGGTCCCCTGAGCATCACCAGGAGTGACACCTGAGTGCAGAAGCAGGAGTAACCCCGGAGCATCGCAGGGAGTGCCACACCAAAAAAATAAAAAAATATATAAAATCAAAAAATAAAAGCAGGCCTGGCTGATAAAAAGTGCTCTGTCACAAAAGGACACATGCTGGATGCATGCAGTAACAAAGGGAGAAGAGAGTAAGACTGAGACACGGCACGTCTAGTAGAAGCCGAGGGCTACGAGGGCGGTGATACACCTGGTCCAGAGTTCCGGTTTGGTTTCTGTGCTCGGCGGGATGGCGCTGTGCTACCTCTCCACTCTCTTCTCCGGTTTGCCGTCACTGCGGCGACAGAGCGCTGGTGGTACCCACTGCGGTTGCAGCCTAGATTGCATGGCTCATGCACCCCGACACAGTGCACGTGGTTGTCCCCCACTACTGGGGTCACGCGTCCTGGTCGTGAGACCACTCACCGTTTCGCTGCAGGGCTCATGGGGTTATGTACACACGAGTGACCCCAGAGCAGCCAGAAACTGCACCACGGAGAGCAGAGCTGCCAGGATCGGCTCCACGCAGGTGGTGGTCCCATCCCAAGGAGCATGGCGGGTGTTCAAGCCCCAGCTGCTCCATAAATGGACTAACATCACTGAAGCGTAGGATTAAAAACGGTCAACAGGCTGGAGAGAGAGAGAGCAGGGGCTAACACGCGGCAGACCCTGCACCGCCCACGGTCCTCTGAGCACTGTCGGGACTGATCAGAAGTAATCTGGGAACACGGGTGGACACGTCTCCTTCCAAACAAGTTACAATGAAGGCTGGTCATATGGCCTAACGTCAAGTGCCTGTCTTGAATGTAGAAGACCCGGGTTTGATCCCTGACACTACTGGAAAAATATGGTTAACATGGTAGGACTATGCGATGATTAAAACTGATTTTTTTAAAAAATCTACAAACTAGGCTGGAGCAATAGCACAGTGGGTCGGGCATTTGCCTTGCACACGGCTGACCCAGGTTCGATTTCCAGCATCCCATATGATCCCCTGAGCACCGCCACGGGTAATTCCTCCAGGAGTGACCCCTGAGCATCGCTAGGCGTGACCCAAAAAGAAAAAAAAAGTCTAAAAATTGGGGCCAGATGGGACCGGAGTGATAGCACAGCGGGTAGGGCTTTTGCCTTGCATGCGGCCGACCTGGGTTCAATCCCCGGCATCCCATATGGTCCCCTGAGCACCACCAGGAATAATTCCTGAGTGCAGAGCCAGGAATAACCCCCCTAAGCATCGCTGGGTGTGACCCAAAAAACAAATTAATTAATTAATCAAATAAAAATTGGGGCCAGAGAGATAGTAGTACAAGAATAAGGGGCTTGTCTTTGTGGTCCACTGGGTTCAACCCCCTGTACTCCATCTGGTCCCCAAAGCCCACCAGGAGTGACCCCAGAACAAAGAACTCATATCAAACCCTAAGCAAGCTGGGTGTGGCCCCCAAAACAAAAATAAACTGGCAATACCAAATACTCGTAAGGATGAGGAGCACTGGGAACTGTTGTTTCCTACTAGTAAGCAGACAAAGAGGCAAAGGCAGATGGTCGGCAGTTTATGTTTTGATTTGGGGCCACACCTGGCTATGCTCTGGGCGTGCTTCTGGTTCCCGGCTCAGGGACCGTTCCTGGCAGGGCCTGGGGGGCCGTAAGTGATGCTGGTGATCAAACCCGGGTCGGCCACGTGCAAGGCCAGCACCTTACGTACCTGCTGTGCTCTCTCCAGCCCCGGTTTGGCAGTTTTTTTACAGAACTAAACAGTTTGGCTATAATTCGATCCATCAGTAATTCTTAGGTATTTACCTAAATAGAAAACGTATGTTTTTTTTTCTTTTTGGGCCACACCCGGTGATGCACAAGGGTTACTTACTCCTGGCTCTGCTCTCATGACTTACTCCTGGCGGTGCTCAGGGGACCATATGGGATGCTGGGAATCGAACCTGGGTCAGCCGCGTGCAAGGCAAATGCCCTACCCGCTGTGCTACCGCTCCAGCCCCAAGAGAACGTATGTTTTAAAATCAGGGTAGCACTGTAGCACTGTCTTCCCGTTGTTCATCGATTTGCTCGAGCAGGCACCAGTAACGTCGCACAACAAATTGTGAGACTTGTTACTGTGTTTGGCATATCGAATACGTCACGGGGAGCTTGCCAGGCTTTGCCGTGCAGGCGGGATACTCTCGGTTGCTTGCCAGGCTCTCTGAGGGGGTGGAAGAATTGAACCCGGGTCGGCCGCATGCAAGGCAAACGCCCTACCCACTGTGCTATCGCTCCAGCCCATGTAGCAAATATTCAAACGAGAACTTTGAAGGCGGAAGTGGAGAAGGGTTCCACGTGAACAGCAGTTGAACATGGGTCAGTCGGTCCTGAGAGATGTTTTAAAATACATTTTAAAAATCTATAAATGAAATAAATGTTTATTTTTGTTTGTTTGGGAGCACACCTAGCGGGGCTCAGGACTTACTCCTGGCTCTGCACTCAGAAATCACTCATGGAGGCATTTGCGGGACCCTATGGGATGCCGGGATCAGAGCTGGGTCGTCTGCATACAAGGCAGGTGCCCTCCCCGCTGCATTTTCATTCAGCCCCTAAATGAAATAAATACTTAAAGCATCTTTATACATAATCACCCAAACTGGAAGCCACTAAGAAGCCCTTCAGCAGGTGACGAGATGAACAGTGGTATGTCCATTCAGTGCATTAATGTTCCGAGATCAAAATCCTGAAAGACAGGGAGGAAAGGTCAACGGAGACTGTTACACAGCCAAAGACGCCGAACTGAAAAGCAGGGTGACATCCTGAAAAAACGCAGAGCCAGGGAAACCTGCAAGGATCCGTGACCTCTGAAGGTGTGGGGAGGCGGGAGTGAGCAGGTGGAGGGCCAGATGGCAGGAGGGTGACACTATTCTTTCATACTGCAACATGGATACAGAAGAGTAAACATTTGTCCAAACTCATCAAACGGCCCCCAAACCAAGAAGGAACCTGGGTGCAAACTCCGAGCTTTATTCCATGACGGCCGTGTGTGGCCGAGAACACATCATAGTAACCCTTGTGCTCCAGAGGGCGGGAAACCCAGTATGGCGCAGGGGGTGTGCTAGCACTCCCGTCCACCCGCTCCAGTTCTCTGCCAACTGAAAACCTTACTAAAAGTAACTATTTTTAAATGGCTAAAATGGAAAATGTTACATGTGTTTAAATTTTTGTTCAAGGGGGCTGGAGAGATCGTACAGCAGGTAGAGCCTTTGCCTGGCCCGTGGCCAACCCAGATTTTATTCCTGGCATCCCATATGGTCCCCTGAGCCCCGCCAGGAGTAATTCTTGGTGCAGAGCCAGAAGGAACCCCTGAGTATCACTGGGTGTGGCCCAAAAGCCAATAAACTCATAATTTTTTTTAAGCTGTTACGAGGACTGGTTAGAGAGTACAGCTGGTAAGGCGCAGCCAATCCTGCTCGATCCTGGCACCAGCTGCTCCCTACCCCTGCTCGGAGTGATTCCTGAGCACAGAGCCAGGAGTTACCCCTGAGCATTCCCATATGTGCTCCAAAAGCTAAAAAGAGAAAGAAAGAGAAAGAAAGAAAGAAAGAAAGAAAGAAAGAAAGAAAGAAGAAAAAAGAAAGAAGAGAGAGGAAGGAAGGAAGGAAGGAAGGAAGGAAGAAGAAAGAAAGAAAGAAAGAAAGAAAGAAAGAAAGAAAGAAAGAGAAAGAAAGAAAGAAGAAAAAAGAAAGAAGAGAGAGGAAGGAAGGAAGGAAGGAAGGAAGGAAGGAAGGGAGAAAGAAAAAAGAAAGAGAAAGAAAGGACGGAAAGAAAGAAAGAAAGAAAGAAAGAAAGAAGATAGAAAAAAGAAAGAAGAGAGAGGAAGGAAGGAAGGAGAAAGAAAAAAGAAAGAGAAAGAAAGGACGGAAAGAAAGAAAGAAAGAAAGAAAGAAAGAAAGAAGAAAGATAGAAAAAAGAAGAGAGGAAGGAAGGAAGGAAGGAAGGAAGGAGAAAGAAAGAAAGAAAAGAAAGAAAAAAGAAAGAAGAGAGAGGAAGGAAGGAAGGAAGGAAGGAAGGAAGGAAGGAAGGAAGGAAGGAAGGAAGGAAGGAGAAAGAAAGAAAAAGAAAGGAAGGAAGGAAGGGAGGGAGGGAGGGAGGGAGGGAGGGAGGGAGGGCGAGAGGGAAGGAAGGAAAGAAAAGGATTTTAAAGATTCATTGGAGAGGGACTGAAGAACTAGAAATAGCACAGCAGGTCAGGGCTGGCCTTGCAGGCAGCCACGGCTGGCTTAACCCCCAGCACCGCCAGAGGTCACTCCTGAGCACAGAGCCAGGATGGGCCCCAGCGCACCAACCTCCAACTCCCTGGGGAAAAAGGAGCACAGTACACTTGTCTTTCCGTCACTGAACTGGGAGTGGGTGGCCAGCTTGTCCTGACACAGTCTCACTGCCGGTCACTGGCATCGGAGAGATGAGTGCGGGGGAAGCTGGTGATGTCCAGGAGGGAAACGCTGTCAGGGAAACAGCCGTGGTGCCAGGGTGTGGCCTGCAGGCAGGTGATGCCAGTCCCTGGGCCCGGCTCGCCCCAGGATCCTCCTACCTGTGCAGGCGCACACCGCCCTGGCGAGCTTCCTGGGGCTTCGTACCCAATGTGGAGGGAAACAGCGTTCACTGTCCTCACGCGGGCCAGCGCTGGCTCCCCGCCTTTGACACGTTTCACTGTCTCTTCTGCACATGAGCCCTAGCAGAGGCGGCGCACAACCACCTCCCTGTGGGCAGCTCTCTCCAGACAGGCGGGTGGAATGACCAGGGCCGAGAGAGGCACCTGCTGTGCACAACTGCCCTGGGTCGGGTTAGGCACCATGCGTGTACGGCCCTGAGCACAGAGCCCTGAGCAGTGCTGGGACAGGCCCCAACCCACCCTCAAAATAAAAGGTGGCGGGAGGGAAGGAGATATATTGTTTGTTTTTGGCTTTGGGGGGTCACACCCGGCGATGCTCAGGGCTTCCTCCTGGCTCTGCGGCCAGGAATTACTCCTGGTGGTGCTCGGGGGACCAGATGGGATGCCGGGGATGCAGCCAGTTGCTGAGTGCAAGGCAAAGGGGGAGGAGGTCTACTGTATAGATTACATCCTCGGCTGGGGGCTGAGCGCCTACGCCTGACATGCTGAAGTCGCGAGTTCGATCCCTGCTACCACCCAACAGGCTGATCGGGCTCCCGGTTGTGATTCCCCACACCACCACAAGATTAGGACACCAGGAGAGCCTCACAACCCCCAGCACTAAAACGACAGCGAAAGGAAGCGGGGAGGGAACCTCATTAAAATAGGATTGCTTTTTAATTACTGGGGTTTGGGGCAAACCCTTCAAATGCTTGCGCTTGAGGCAAACGCCTTCCCTGCTGTAGCCCACAATTGGAAGACCAGTCAGGGGGTGATTCAGCTCTTGGTCCAGAGACAAAACCTGGCACTTTCCTACTCTGGGGTGCCAGTGAGCCGCTCTCTGCTCCCAGGAAATGTTGTCCTTTTGTTTTTGCTTTGGGGCCAAACTACACACACACACACACACACACACACACACACACACACACTGTGCTCAGGGATCACTCCTAGTTGTGCTCAGGGGACCCTGTGAGGTGCAGGGGATGGAACCCAGGTTGGACACTTGTAAGGCGAGCACCCCACCTGCTGTCCTGTTTCTCGGAGGCTGCTGTGGTGTGCTGCAGGCTGTTGGACTTGGTTAAGCACCATTAAGGGACGAAAGAGAGTCTGATCTGCTGGCCAGGAGGGGTCTCTCCCAGAGCCTGGCCAGGGCAGTGACCACCTTGGGGTGGGGCGGGGCTCAGGGGTCAGGGCAGAGCAGGAAGAGAGTGGTTGGCACTGATGAAGGGACATTCCGGGCAATCAAAGCCAGGTGGCTCTACCCCTGGGGTCAGATTCCTGGCCCCAAGGCTGTTTAAAGGTAAAAGGCCCTCCCGTTGATCGTCGATTTGCTCGAGCGGGCCCAGTAACGTCTCCATTGGAGACTTTGTTGTTACTGTGTCTGGCATATCGAATACTCTCGGTAGCTTGCCGGGCTCTCCGAGAGGGGCGGAGGAATCGAACTCGGGTCGGCCATGTTGGCCGCATGTAAGGCGAACGCCCTACCACTGAGCTATCAGCGATAGCACCAAGGCTGTTTAAAGGTAAGAAAGGTAAGAATCCAGGGGGCTGGAGCCATAGTCCAGCGGGTTGGGCATTTGCCTTGCAGTGGTCCATCCAGGTTCAATCCCCAGCATCCCATAGGGTCCCCCAAGTATCACCAGGAATAATTCTTGAGTGTAGATTCAGGAGTAACCCCTGAGCATCACCAGGTGTGACCCAAAAAATTCCTTAAAGATTTAAAAAGAGAGAGTCCAGAGTGCAGAAAAATGCAGGCCAGGGGTTAGGACGCCAGCCTGGCATGCGGCCCGCCGGGTCCACCCTGACACCACACAGAGGTGCCCAAGCATGGTGGGGGCAGCCCCTGGGCACTCCCTCACTGTGCAGGAGCGGGAAATCCTGAACCCTTCAGAGCTCTCTGTAACTTCCCCCTGCCTCCGCCCCATCACCCTCCCCTCCAGATGGGTCTGGTGCCGCCAGCAGGTCAACCTGTACCTGTGAGGCGAGAGCATCAGCAGCCTGATGGTGCCTTCAGACTTCCAGATACCCCCAAATTGCTGCTGTGTCTTTGGCCAGACCCCAACAACTTGGGGCCAAGTTTACCAAGAAAGTAAACGTCCAAAAGTTCGGTATGTGGGAGACACACCCACAAACCACCTCCAGCTCAGCTATATAATTGGAGGCAAGACCTCTCTGGTTCCCGATCAAACTACTTAATGGCCATGATCCCAAAGACTCAGAAACAAATCTCGGAACCCAGCAGCTTTGGGCAGAAATGCGTCCGTTCCCCGCAGTAGGTTACTGGAGTCGGGCCACCCCAGGAGGGAAGGAGTGCTGTCCCTCTTCCTACTCCCCCTTGGCAGCTCGGTGGCCATCATCCTCCAGCAGCCAGGTTTGGGCCTGCAGTGACAAGACATGTGGGTCCTTATGGGATGGGGGTGGAGCCGGCCCTTTCCTCCCGGCCCCAATGAGACCCCAAGTCGCCGCCCCGACCCGACGGCCTCTCTGGTCCTGATCAAGCTGCTTAACGGCCATGATCCCAGAGACTCAGGAACAAATCTCAGAACCCAGCAGGTTTTGGCAGAAATTCCTCCAGATTTAATTGTTAAAATTTTGGAATTCCAAAATCGCGCAGCCACTACTGCGGCCACACGATATCACATGTTGTTCATAATCAGCATAGAAAACAAATTATCCACAGTTGTCTTTTTGGCAGATCTTAGTGTTGGGGTCAAATCCCAAATAATAATGGTGTGTCTGATGTCGAAACACAGAATGTAATCAAAGTAGAGAGAGAGTAAAGTGGAAATCATCTGCCCCACAGGTAGAGGGAGAGGGTGGGATGGGGGTATACTGGGGTTTTTGGTGGTGGAAAATGGGCACTGGTGAAGGGACGGGTGTTTCATCATTGTACGGCCGAGACGTAAACCTGAAAGCTTTGTAAGTGCTCTCATGGTGATTCAATAAATAAATTTATAAAAAGGAAAAAAAAAAAGTAAGGTGGAGTTCATGCCCAATTCAATCAGCCTAATCAGAGGCTGAATAAATAGCAATACTCCTACATTAAAATAAAAAAAAATAAAATGAAATGAAATTTAAAAAAGGGAAACAGCCAGTTCTGGAGCTGTGGTCCGGAGGCGCGGCGGCCTCCCTGCCGGCAGCTGGCCCAGCAGCTCTCAGCCACTCACCGGGCCAAAGTGCTCCCGGGTCGGCCCAAGCCTGCGCCCCATGGCCTCGGGGTCCTCGTGGCCACACCCCCACGGCATGAAGTTTCTCTGCCATTTTCTGTACGTGAGACATGTGATCTTAGTGTGTCCTCAGTGCACGGGCTTCCCGAAGGACACAATGACACAATGCGTAGAGACGTTAGGTCTCTCTCTGCGGGCAGGAAAATGAAGCTGTTCTCCGAGGCTGGCCGCGCCCTTCCCCAGAGAACCCACCTTGATGCCAATAACGCCCCGGTTTTCTCCTGGTTTTCTCCTGTGCTTTGTCCAGGCTCATGGGCACTTGCGGTGAACACACAGTCCAGTCGGCCAAGAACCGCGGGGGGAGGGCGAGAGCAATAGGTCAGCGGGTAGGGTGCTGTAGGGCCCCCCAGCCCCCACCAGGAGTGACCCCTGAGCGCAGACCCAGGAGTAAGCCCTGAGCACTTGGGTGTGACCCAATCCACCCGTATTTAGATAATACGAATCCATCACCAAGTTGCAAACTAAAACCAGTCGACAACCCCATTCAGAGCAAACCACACACACCGGGACTGTAAGCCGCCCAGGGAAATGTTCCATCTTGGGTTCGGGGGTACACATCTGCCTGAGGGGGTCCTCCTGTTCCTGCGCAACGTAGTGCTCGCATGGGCCCGAGGGGTCTCTGCACCCTCTGCCCCCTTCCGCCCTTCTGCAGTCTAATTTCCGGGCGCTCAAAGTTCTGCTCCTTGGCCGCCAGAAACGACACTCGCACCTTCCTGTGTCCCCCCCCCCCCGCCTCCCTGCGCCCCCCCCTTCCAATTTTACCACTCCCTTCTCCGTTTCTTTTCTTTTTTTTCTTTTCGGGTCACACCTGGCAATGCACAGGGGTTACTCCTGGCTCATGCACTCAGGAATTACTCCTGGAGATGCTCAGGGACCTTATGGGATGCTGGGAATCGAACCCGGGTCGGCTGCGTGCAAGGCCAACGCTCTACCCACTGTGCTATCGCTCCAGCCTCCCTTCTCCGTTTCAGACCAAAGGGTCACATTCTCTCCTCTGCAGCAGTGGCAGGGATGGAAGCCCCCTCCCCCCCAACACACACACACACACCCCGTGACCTCAGTCTGCGGTCTCAGGATAGACCTTACAGCTGTTGGATCCAGAATGAGGTCCCCCGTGGCACTGGAAAACATGACTAAAACCCAGAGAATTTGAGAAAATCGGTCCAACTCACGCTTGAGCTCCCTGAAAGCTGGCAGGGGACTCAGTCTCACTCCGTGCTTGGGAGACGGTGGTGGTGGGTACTGAACCCAGCACTCCCGCAGCCCGAGCGATCACCTCCCTGGTCCACACCTCGGGCCACTTGGATAACCTGAAGGGCTGACACCTGGCTCTGCACTCGGATCACTACTGGCAAGGCTCAGGGGACCAGACAGTGCTGGGGATCAAACTGGACCTGGCCACGTACCGAGCAAGCATCAACCCCCCGCCATCGCTGTGGCCCCAGAAGGACTGCAGTGAAGGGAGAAGCATCACTTACTTCCTTAGAAAGGAGAACGGAAGCTCTAATTTTGAAAACAAGAAGCCTTTGTGTAAGTACATGGTTGAATGCCCCAAATCAAGGTAGCCGAGAAGGTGAGAGCAAACAGAAGTTTCCAGAAGGGCAATGCCAGGAGACCCGGCCCTAAAGGCATCGCCTGGCGCCTCCCAGTCATCCGGGTGGCTGAGGGGGCACATTTGTTTCTCTGGGGAAAATGAAAGACTTATCGTAATTGGTAGAAAAAATAGGAACAAACAAAATGATTCTCTGGTCCCCACAGTTCAGACATGAACCGGATGAAAACGTGGCTGGATTTTGTTTTGTTTGTTTTTGGTGTGGAGAGTGGAGAGGTGTTACCTTTCTGACCACTCCTGATTTGGTGCTGGGAGACCGTGGAGTGCCAGGGATCAAGAGGGAAGGGGAGTGCTCCCACAGGCAAAGCAGGTGCTCCCGCCCTTCCCACGTCTCCCAGGAAGGAAGGAGATAAGAGTTGCTCTGCCTGTTCTCTCTCTCTCCTCCCTCCCTCCCTCTTCTCTCTCTCTCTCTCTCTCTCTCTCTCTCTCTCTCTCTCTCTCTCTCTCTCCTCTCTCCCTCCACCGCTGTCTCTGTCTCTCCAGGAAGGAGGTGCCGGCTGTCTCTGCAGCGTAACAAGGAGCAGGGCAGGCTTATGGCCCTTCAAAGTTCAGCACGGTTCCGGACAACCACCTGGACCTGGCCACGTGCTTACAGCCCGAGAGCGGGGCAGCGTGGTCACTGATCTGAGAGGGAGGCCGCTGGGGGTGGCCGGAGGAGGACAGCAGGAGGGGCGGGCAGGAGTGACTCCAAATACCTACCTGCCGTCGGATACACCAGGAGCGGCACAGCATGCTGGAGGGCGTCAAGTAGGAGGCAACAGTCTCCATGAACAAAATGTACATGGAGAAAGAGAAAACATCTGGCGGGAGCAATAGCAGAGCGGGTAGGGCCTTTGCCTTGCACGCAGCCAACCTGGGTTCGATCCCCGGCATCCCATATGGTCCCCTGAGCACCGCCAGGAGTAATTCCTGAGTGCAGAGGCAGGAGTAACCCCTGAGCATCGCCAGGGAGGACCCAAAAAGAAAAACAACAAAAGTGGAGCCTGGTGTAAGTAGGAGAAATGGGTGTTTTTGTTACTGTAATTTTAGGGGCCAGAGGACAGATAGTACAGAGCTTGCTTGCAGCTCACCCTTACTCCATCCCTGAACCCTGAGCACAGAGCACAGAGCCAGAGCAGCCCCTGGGCACCGGGGGACCCCACTTACCCCTCCCC
This sequence comes from Sorex fumeus, assembly GCF_029834395.1. Classification (NCBI taxonomy): domain Eukaryota; kingdom Metazoa; phylum Chordata; class Mammalia; order Eulipotyphla; family Soricidae; genus Sorex; species Sorex fumeus. Next base: position 4,755,403 of record NW_026606063.1, read on the forward strand.
CCACAACAACAATAAATAAAACCCCTGGATAAGCGATGCCGTGTTAGGGCGAAACAACATAAGGGAGGTGTTTACTTCATCACACGTTCCAGGACTTGTGTATCTCCCGTGGGCTGTTTCTCCCCCTTTGAAGAAATGTGAAAAGCGTATGATTTTAAAGCGAAAAGTGAAAAATAGCTTTTTTATCTGAGGAGAACGGGAGATCCTGTAGGCAGAGCCTAAGCACGCCATCTGGTTACAGGGAAAGAAGTCCCAAGAGCCCTCACATTTTTATCAGCCTGGAAGGTCTCAGACAGACCTCCCCACGCTAAAAATAGCGCGGGGCGTTTGCTCGGCTGTCTCGAGTGAGTTCCAGGCCCCGGTGGCAGAGGTTGGGGTCCTACAGATCTTTGTCTGCTCCGTGGTTGTTTGGGGGTCATGCCCGGCAATGTAGCACTGTCGCACTGTCCTCCCGTTGTTCATCGATTTGCTCGAGCAGGCCCAGTAACGTCTTCATTGTGAGACTTGTTGTTACTGTGTCTGGCATATCGAATATGTCACGGGGAGCTTGCCAGGCTCTGCCGAGCGGGCGAGATACTCTCGGTAGTTTGCCGGGCTCTCCGAGAGGGGCGGAGGAATCGAACCTGGATGGGCCTGGGTGGGCCGCGTGCAAGGCAAACACCCTACCCGCTGGGCTATCGCTCCAGCCCAGCAATGCTGAGGTTATTCCTGCTTCTGGCAGTGCTCGAGGCCCATCTGAGTGCGCTGCCCCGGGCGGGTGCTCACCCACCACACTCCCCAGGGCAGCGGCTCCCAGAGGTGACCTTCTGCCAGCTGAGGGAGTCGCTCCTGGCAGGGCTGGGGTCCCTATGCGGTGCCGGGGATCGAACCCGGGTCAGCCACACGACAGGCAAGAGTCCTCCCCGCCGTGCTCGCACTCTGGATCTTGTCTCTGTCTCTGAGTCCCGTGGCAGGAGTCTGAGACACAGGCAGGATAGGCTAGGGTCAGCCTCTCATGCCCAATCTGACCCATTCTTGGTGTGCTGCTGGGGCTCGAACCCAGGTCTCCTGCCTGCAGGCCTGGGCTAAACTGAGCCACATCCCCAGCCCCAGGAGTTTTGGATCTAATCTCCCTTCCTCACCTGCATTTTATTAGCTTTGTTTGTTTTGGGGGCCACACCAAAATAATGCTTCAGGTCAGTTCTTTTTTCGTTTGTTTGTTTTTTGGGCCACACCCAACGATGTTCAGGGGTTGGTCTCACTCTGCACTCAGGAATTACTCCTGAGGGTGCTTTGGGGACCCTATGGGACGCCGGGGATCAAACCCAGTTTGGCTGTTCGTGAGGCAAATGCCCTTTCTATCACTCCAGCCCCAGGTTCAGTTCTTTAAAACCCAATCAAGTGGGGGAGCTAGCACCTGGGTTAAGGTGCTTGCCTGGCATGGGACCAACCTTCCATCAATCCCCAGCACCACATACTGAGCATTGCCAGGAGTGAGCACAGCACTGTGAGTAGCCCCTGAGCACAGTGGAGTTGCCCCAAGCCTGGAGTCAATGAATCAACCAATCAATGAAAAACAAAATTGGGGGCTACAGAGAGTACAGGGCCCAAGGCCTTGCGTTGAACAACCCTGGTTCCATCTCCAACACTGGTCCATCCCCTGGATAGCACCAGGAGTGGCCCTCCCCACACAGAGAGCCAGGAGGGACCCCCAGTACTGCTGGGTATGGCCCCCAAACCCAATAATAATAATAATAATAATAATAATAATAATAAATCAAACACTTTCACACTCATTCTTCTCAACTAAGGACAATTTTGCCCCATGAGAGATTCTGTAGAGATATTTTGTTTTGCTTCTTTGGGTCACATCCAGCAGTGCCCAGATGACTCCTGGCTCTGCGCTCAGGAATCACTCCTGGCGGTGTCAGGGCACTATGTGGGGCGCCAGGGATCTGCCCCAGGGTGATTACATGCAGGGCAAGTGCCCTCCCCGCGGAACTATTGCTCCAGCCCGTCTAGAGACGTTTGCGAGTTATTTCTTTGGCTCTGGAGAGATTAGAAGGCTCCCTAATTATGCGGCAATGCACAGGGCAGCTCCCCCTTATCAAGAACTATCTGCACCGCTGAGAAACCCCGTACTAAACGTCTCACTCACCAATGCCCGGGAACTGGGGCAGAATTTCCTGTGTCTGAACTTATTCCACCCTCATCTCAAAACTCAGCTAGCCAGAGATCTTTCTATGCCGTTCTGGGTAACTAGGCTCCAGGAGAGTGGAGAAAAGCCAACGCTCGTTAGACGGGAGGCGAAAGCCAGCCGCTGTGTGTGCATTCGGGTGCAATGAAATCGTGTCAAATGTAATCAAGACACGAATTAGGAAATCGTTTTAAAAATAAGGTTGCACTTAGCATTCTCTTTGGGGCGGGGAGCTCGCTCCCGTGGGCAGGAGGGAGAAGGACTCGGGGCGCAGTGGGTTGTGGTCCCAGATCAAAACATCAAAGAGGGCCAGAGCCAGAGGACAGCAGGGAGGGCATTGGCCTTGTGCTCGAACGCCCCAGGTTCGATCCCTGGCATCCCATCGGGTCCCAGGGATCCCTGAGCGTAGAACCAGAAGAATCACCATCAGGTGATTCCTGAGTACGGGGCCAGGAGTAACCCCGAGTGTTGCCTGGTGTGACCCCAAAACCCAAACAAACAAAAACAGCAAAGAATTCTGTCCCGGAGGGCGGTTCCTGGCCTGGAAATCTCTGCAGGAGCTCAGGGCACAGACCCTTGGCCCCCACCCCCGGCCCCCAGAATGGGTAGCTGCTGTCCAGTCTGCGCTGTCCTCTGCAAACTCACACTCCAGGGAAGTCATGTTAGGAGCAATCGATCCCTGTCCCTGGGCCACCCCAGTGAGCGAGAGTTTGAAGGTGTCCCCAGGGCCTCTCCCTCAGCCCCTGGTTCCATCCTGCTCCCGGACAGGAAGTGCCCACACAGCGCTGGTAGGTCTGGTCTGACGGGTCTGGGTTTCACGCGCAATGGCTTCTTCGGGAGGACAGACCTGGGTGTCCAGCCACGGGAGACACGAGTTCACTGACGTCAGGAGCTATATATAGTCCCTTGTGAGGTGCTGAGTTTGATCCCTGCTACACACGCCCCGCCCCCACCCCCCTCCCGACAGCAGGAGTGCCCCCACCAGTAAAAATGGGGTCGGGGACTGGGGGCAAAAGGGTAGTAGAGGGCGAGGTACTGGCCCTGTCCACAGCTGACCACACTCACTCCATACCACACTCCGCAAATGACTCTTGAGCCCTGCCAGGAGTGATCCCTGAGTGCAGAACCAGAAGTTAAGTGCTGAGCACTGCCGACTACAAATCATGCCATCCCCTCCCCCACCAAAAAAAATAAGCACAACAAAGTCAACGAAAACCACCACCCACAAAACCGTCAACTTGCAGAGGCCTTGAGATGGCTCAGTATGTGCCTGTCACCCACTGCGATGCCTCGGGTGCAAGTCCCGGCATGCCCACATGCATGTTCAGTGCGAGCTTCTGGCAACCGTCAGCAGGGAAGGTGGAGCAGCAGAGCGCAGCTCCCGCACGCGGCCAGGCGCAGAGCACGCAGCCAGTGGGTGCCCGCCCTGGCACATGCCACACCCAAGCCCGGGCGGGCGCCCTGGCTACTGGCAGGAGCAGCAGCAGCAAAGGGACAGTGGGGTGGGGTGTGTGTATGTGTGTGTGTGGGCGGGGGCGGGGGGCGGAATCTCTAGGAATACACATACACAAAACTCACACTTTTCTGGAGAGGTTGTGCAGGCAGGGCTATTCAGTTCTGCCATTCTGAGGCCTGGGGTTCAATTCCCAGCACTGCTGAGGTCTCCTGAGCATCACCCCGTATGGACCAAAAAAAAAAAAACACCTCCCCAAAAACATTTAAAACAAATCAACCCAACCCACTGCATTTCTTTTCTTTTTTGCTTTTTGGGTCACACCCGCGATGCACAGAAGTTACTCCTGGCTCTGCACTCAGGAATTACTCCTGGCAGTGCTCGGGGGACCCTATGGGATGCTGGGAATCGAACCCAGGTCACCATCTGCAAGGCAAACGCCCTCCCCGCTGTGCTATCGGCCCCAGCCCTATTTTCTCTATGTCATGGTGAGCTGCGGGGGTGGGGGTGGGCTGGGTCACACCCAGCATACTCAGGACTTACTCCTGGTTCTGTGCTCAGAGGACTCTGCTTCTGGCTCAGTATGTGCCTGTCACCCACTGCGATGCCTCGGGTGCAAGGCTGGCTGTGTGCTAGGCGGGTGCGTCCCAGTCGCTGTCCTCTCTCTCCCACCCCCGATGCACATACTTATTTATTTTGGCTGTAAGGCCACACCCGGCGATGCTCAGGGGACCGAAAATTACTCCCAGTGGGCTCAGGGGACCACCCGGGATGCTGGCTAACACCCTCCCCACGGTGCTGTTTCTCTGCTCCCCCACCCCCCAACTACACAGATTTAAAGTCTACAAGTTAGGGCTGGAGTGACAGCACAGCGGGTAGGGCATTTGCCTTGCATGCGGCCGACCCGGGTTTGATTCCCAGAATCCCATATGGTCCCCCGAGCACCGCCCTGAGTGCAGAGCCAGGAGGAACCCCTGTGCAATGTCCAGGTGTGACCCAAAAAAGCAAACAAATAATAAAAAAAAAAGTCTACAAGTTAGTAAGTTCAGGCCCCCATGAAACCTTCACCACAACGAAGAGAATCAACGTGACCATCCCCCGCACAAGGCTGTCTTTGGACTTCATTTCACCGTGCAAAGGACTCCTGAATACCCCCCCCCCCCCCACACACACACCATGCCTGGTGTCTGGTCGCTGCCCTCCCCGCTTTATCTCGCGGGCATCATGCAGTGCCCCCCCCCTTCCCGCCGGCTGAGCCATTTTAGAGGAAGTCACCTTCTGCCCATTACCTCTAATGATCTCTGCGACCTGCTTTTCCTAACGCCCAGGACAGCGCCTTTCTGTAATCCGACTCCAATCCGCATTCGGATCTCACCAATTGTCCTCAAGTTTCCTGTAAAGGAATCCGAAGGTGTTCAGGGTCCGGAGCCTCGAGTGTCCCCTCGCGGTTCTTGGTCTTTTGTAGTAACGAACACAGACAATGCGGCAGGGTCAGGCGCGTGGCATCGAGTCGGCGCCTGGGAGAAGAGCAGAGGCTGGGCTGGGCTCCTGGGCGGGGCGGCAGGCAGAGGGGTTATGTCCTCCCTGGCCGAGGGACACTGACAGTGCTGGTCGCACCTGCCAGGGCTCCCCAGGGACAAGCATTAGCTTAGCCCCAGCATTTAGGAGGTTCTCTTGGGACTTGATCACTTGACTTCCCGTTAATCATCGATTTGCTCGAGCGGGCACCAGTAACGTCTCCATTCGTCCTTGTTGTGTGCTAATGTAGCCCAACGGTGTCTGTTCGTTCTAGGAACACGAAGAGCCTCAAACCGATCGTTCAGGGTCTTGACGAAGAAGTCTGAAGTCTCTTGGGACTAAACATTATTATTACATTTGGACTGGGAGGCAGGCCTGCTGGTGCTGAGGGCTTACTCCTGGCTCTGTGCTCACTGTTGTCTGCAGTGCTGGGTTGAACTCAGGCCGGCTGTGTGCAAAACAAGCTGGACTAACTTGTACTAGCTCTCCAGTCCAGGTAAACGTTTTGCGACCCTGGAAGCTTCACCACCGCTTTCAGCAGGGGTCACAGTCGCTGACCATGGTTCTGATAGAAAAGATGACTTCGTTTCTGGTTTTTTTTTTTGGCTTTTTGGGTCACACCCAGCGATGCTCAGGGGTTACTCCTGCCTCTGCACTCAGGAATTACTCCTGGCGGTGCTTGAGGGACCATATGGGATGCTGGGTATTGAACCCGGGTCTGCTGCTTGCAAGGCAAACGCCCTCCCCGCTGTGCTATCATGGCTCCAGCCCAACTTCTTTGCTCTTTGGCGTCCAGGATTGAACCGAGGACCTCACACCAGGTTCTCCGCCAGTCACATGCCCGAACCCTCTCAAACAGCAAACTTCTCAGTTCCATGCGGCTTTCCACTTCAAAATTCTTCTGCTGTTTTCTTTGCTCAGTGGGTCATTTTCCTTTGCTTTCAATTGAGGTTCAGACTGCAACGAATGGTCAATGAGCGCTCCTTCAAACTGGTTGTTGGGGAGACTGAGGAAGCGCGGGCTGGGCTCATGGTGGAGGTGGGGGGGTCTCCCCGTGGTGCAGGACCAGCTACTCCACCTGAGGGTCGGGGACTGCAGGTATGGGCCTGCGGGGCGGGGCTTCTGCCAGCAGCTCAGAAACCACCAGGCCGCGCCCAGAGATGTCTGTGGGACCATGAGGCCACAGGCTGCCCATTGGGGTTTTTCGTTTCAGGTTTGGGGCCATCCTTGGCTCTGCGCTCAGGAATCACTGCTAGTGGCTTCTCTCTCCCCACTGTACTATCTCCGGCCTCGCATGCACTGTGTTAACCCTAGAAGTAGCCATTTTTCTGCAGGCTCTTGGTTCTAGTGAACAGAGAATGGGATTTCGGATCCAGGATCTGGAATAATATGGGATCCCTTTTTCCTCCCGGGCTTGCTGCAAGGTCAGCAGTGGAAAGGAGGAGGACTGAGGGCCAGGGAGATGGCTCACAGGGCTGGGGCATGGGCTGGCACATACAAGACCCTGAGTTCGATCCCCGGCACACACCCTGCCCAACAGCACCAGATGTGGTCCTGGGTGGCCCTCAGGGATTCCAGCAGCATCACTGGCAGGTGAGCACTGCTGGGTGCAGCCTGGGGCACTGTGAGCACTGCTTGAGAGCCTCCCCCAAATCAAAACAGAAGAATTCATCAATCTAATACACGTACACATGCGTACGTTAACTTTCCTTTATATATTTATTTTTGATTTGGGGGCCACACCCGGTGGTGCTCAGGGCTTACTCCTGGCTCTGCCCTCTCAGGGCTCACTCCTAGCAGGGTTCAAGGTACCAAAAGGGATGCTGGGGATCAGACCAAGGTCAGCCATATGTAAGGCAAGTATCGTGCCTGCTGTACTATCTCTCAGGCCCTACGCTGATAATTAATCACAATTCCATGAAGCAGATATGACTTTTACTAGTGTCGATATGCAGCTAAGAAACTGAAGCTTGGAAGAAGTTGTCGGATGTCTCCCAGCTAAGGGGTGAGGCTTATGCTTGTTGGTTATTAGACCAACAGGACTGGGTTGGGTATTAGACCCCGAGTAATCTGGCTTCAAGCGTCTCCTTCGTTTTGATGTTAGGGCACATCACAGGGCTGTTCGGGATGCAGTACCAGGGTCAGCGGCATGCAAGGCAAGCACGGAATCCCCAGTTACCTCTCTACCAGTCCTTTTGTTTGAACATATGATAGCAAACAATTGATATTTGCCTCAGTTAAGGTTAAAAATTCTGGTGGTTGGGCCGCAGAGATAGTACAGCAGGTAGAGCTGTACTTGCACGCAGCCGACCCAGGTTCGATCCCTGGCATCCCATATCGTCCCCCAGCACAGCCAGGAGTAATTCCTGAGTGCAGAGCCCGGAGTAACTCCTGAGCATCGCTGGGTGTGACCCAAAAAGAAAAAAAAATTGTGGTTCCCAAAATACCGTAACCAAAACAAAAAGGCAGATCACAAACTGGAAGAATATATTTGCAAATGAATAACAGTTTGGTTCTGGAATATAGAAATGACGCCTATAAATCAATGCAAAATAACAATCCAATGCTGGAAAACATAATAATAGGTGTGGCAGAGAAGATAAGTAACAGCAATAAGAACAGAAGTACAAGAACTTTTCACTGAAAGGAAATGTGAACAACCAACAAGCATATGAAAAGTTCACGGATAAGCACCTTAAAACCACGATGGGTTTACACCCTTGCCTTGGGGCTGGAGAGATGGGACAGTGGGTTAGGCGCTTGCCTTGTGCAAGTGGCCAAGCTGGGTCTGATCTTCGGTATTCCATGTGATTCCCCAAGCTCCACCAGGAGTAACTTCTAAGTACCAGGAATAACCGCTGAGTATTGATGGAAGTGGCCAAAAAAGATAAATAAATAAACCACTACCGGGGCTAAAGCAATAGCACAGCGGGTAGGGCGTTTGCCTAGCACGCGGCCAACCCAAGTTCGATTCCCAGCATCCCACATGGTCCCCTGAGCACCGCTAGGAGTAATTCCTGAGTGCAGAGCCAGAAGTAACCCCTGTGCATCGCCAGGTGTGACCCAAAGAGCAAATAAATAAATAAATAAATAAACCGTTGCCTTGCATGCACTTGACCCAGGTTCGATCCCCGGCATCCCATCTGGTCCCCCAGCACTGTCAGGGGCAATTTCTGAGTGTGGAGCCAGGAGTAACTTCTGAGCATACTGGGTGTGGCCCCAAACCAACCAACCAACCAACCCACAAGAGCTGGTTAGATGGGTTCTGGTGAGGAGCGGCCCCTAAGCATCAGGCAGGGAGCAGAGCTCTGTTCAGACCAAGCCAAGAGCTATCTGGCGACTCCCACTGAGGAGAGACATGCCTGCACGGGGGTTTCTTGTTTTATATGTTGGGGGTTTTGTTAGGTTTGGGGCCCACCCAGCGATGCTCATGGGTTATTCCTGGCCTTGCGCTCAGGGATCACTCTTGGCGGTGCTCAGGGGACTATGGAATGTGGGGACCAAACCCAGGTTGGCCGTGTGCAAGGCAAGCGCGCTACTGCTGTCCTACTGCTCCGGCCCTGCATGTAGTTTTCATTAGAGACCTATTTTTCACATGCGCGAGATTCTGTGAAGAAGAATATTCATCTCTGCATTGAACCTAACAGTAAACATTTGGTAACAACCTAAATAATCACGGGAGAACAGATCCACGATATTTGTATACTCATTCAAATTCTCGACAGCTGCGAGGAATAAAATAAAATGCGCAGTTCTCTCCCCCCAGAGATGAAGCAGGATCACAGGCTTACCTACAGAGAGCACACGGCATAAAAACGGAAAACATCTAAAGAAATGGAAATCAGACTGAACTACCTGGGGCATACTGCCAAAGAATTATTTCCATACAGAGTAAATGCGTAACAATGCTTGGAAACGAAATCACCAAATGAAAGGCAGTTCCTAAAGGGGGGGGGGGGGGGACACACCACCAATAGGGTGGGAGAGACAGTTCAATCTCTAGCCCCACCTATGGTCCCAGGGCCGTCCAGGAGTGATCCCTGAGGAGTCATGAGTCCCAAGCACCACGGTGCGGCCCCAAACTCACACAAAGCAGAGACGACTTTCATCACATCACACGCTGATCTGGCAGCCTCGGTTTGTTTCTGCAGTGCTTGCTAAGCGGTCAGTGCCGGGCCCGGGTGAGCCCCCACGCGCACCCCTCGGGCCTGAGGTGACATTTCCAAGACTTTATGTTCGAGGTTTTTGGATCTTTTCTACCACTGTGTACAGGGGGTGGGGGTCGTACCTCCTTTGTATTTTGGGGCGTCATGAGAAATGTTTCCAGGCCTCAGTAGAGGAACTCGCCTGATACCGAGGCTCTGGCTGGGTAACAGGCCGGCTGAGGCAAGGCGGGCCTGGCGCACGGCTCAGGCTGACCCCAGACTCAGTCCCCCTCATCTCATCCCTCGGCCACGACCCCTGGGCACAGGGCCAGCCCCCGCGCACTCTGTCGTGTATGGCCCCAAAGAGAGAGGGGTCGCGGGGTCTGGGAAGGGTTCAGCGTTCTCAGACGCGTCTGAATCAAACACTGACTCGTGTTCTCTCGTGAGCCGTGGCCAGCCAGCACAAGCCTCGGGCAAAGCCCAAAGCGAGCACCCGCCCCGAGACCCAGAACGCACCAGTGGGAAACTCGAGGAAACACCAGCCATCTTTGGCATCAGATCAGGCCCGGGGGTTTTCCCAGGATCCAGTGAAGGGCCGAGGGAGCCCCATTTTACACCCACACTGGAAGTTCCTCCAGCCGGGACTGAGCAATCTCAAGCTGGAGTGGATTCCACTCCGGGCAGTGGAAACAGCCTGTTCTTTGCCCTGCCCATGACATGCTCCGTCCGAAAGCTGCTGTCACGGCCAGCGCCTGGTGCAGGGCCTGATGCAGAGCCGGGGGAACAGCGGGAGTTTCCGCTTCTTTTCTGCACAAGGGGAGAAGCGGACCTCCACACTCTGCCGGATGACGGTCAGACAGGGAGGCCGAGCTCCTGAGCCTGGCCTGCTCCCCGCCAGCCATGCGGTGCCACTCTACCAAGCGCAGACACACACAGAGCGGATTCCTGGTGGGAGACAAGTTCCAAGGGTGCCCGTCGCCCACAGCGGGGTCTGAGCGGTTAGACACAGAGGAGTGAGCGCACGGGTTAGGTCCCCGGCATCCTGTGTGGTCCCCGAGTACCGCTAGGAGCGATCCCTGAGCACAGTCTGCTGCCGTCAAAGAAGAAAACGAAGAATGGTGTAGAGAACTTGCAGGGATCTGCATTGTGGGACAAACTGGGCCAAGGACGGCTGGCTTGGGTCTCTGTGTTTTGTCTTTATTTTTGGTTTCAGGGGCGCAGCCCGGGAGACTGAGGATGTGATCGGGGCCTCCCGGGCCAGGCCCGCACTTGGCCCAGGACGCTCCCCTGCGTTAACATTCGTGTGAAGTCACAGCCAGTGCGAGTCAGTGGGGTCTGCACCAGCATCAACACGTGAAAGGTAAACGTGATGGAATTCTATTTAAATAGGGCTGAGGGGGCGGGGTGACAGGACAGCGAACAGGCGCTTGCCTTGCACACGGCTGTCTTGGGCTTGATTCCCGGCACTGCACAGGGTCCCCCGCTAGTAAGTATGTCCTGAGGACGCCGGTGTGACTCCCCCACCTCACCAGGGAAGGCTATGCCCGGAATGAAAGACCGCACAAAAGCTTGAGGGAAGGTTCTCCAGAGGCCAGCCTGTGGCGTGGGTGCGCACGGGTCTCTGTGCACTAGCCGGGGAGCAGGTCGGGCGCTGGGCCGGACACCCAGAAGCCGAGGGGGAATGTGGTTCCAATCAAAGGCCAGCGGAAAGGTCGGGAGGAGCCACGACTCGAGCTGCAGACGCCCGCCAGGTGGGCGCGGGAGGACTGACGGCAGCGGCGCCCTCCTCCGTCCCGGCCTTCTCCCGATGCATGTGGGAGGCTGGAAAACACTCATAGAGTGAAAACATTGTCTTCTGACAACCTAAAGAATTAAGACCTCTCTAGTTTTGGCAAAGCCCACTCTAAAAATAGTTCCACATTCTAAACATTTGCTCTGACTTCTAAATTTCTAATTAAGAAAACATTCAAGGTTTGATGAGAGTTCTAATCTACTTCTACTTCTGCAGTTCTAGCAGTCCAGGCTAGAGGTTATTACTGTCTGAGCTCTTTAATCATAGTACTTTTTCTTCTTTTTTTTGATTTCTGGGTTACACCCAGCAATGCTCAGGGGTTACTCCTGGCTCTCCACTCAGGAAATACTCCTGGTGGTGCTTTGAAGACCAAATGGGATGACAGCCTCGAACCCAGGTTGTCTGCGTGTCAGGCCAATGCCCCGCCTGCTGTACCAGGTTCCCATACCTATTATTTCTAGAAGCCCTTTTGTTTCAATGATTTCAATTCAGGACAAAGCATAATAATAACAAATGTTGATGGGGGAAGAGGCTTACATACATGAGGGTGTATAGACTAAGTTTATGCAGTATTTTTTGTAAACCAACGATAAATCGATGTTATTAAGAATGATAGTAGCTAATGTTTATCAACCATCAGAATAACTGAACATGTTTTATATTAACTAGCTCAGTCATCACAACAGCCCTTTGGACTGTTAATGTGTTTGCAAGACTAAAGGGATCCCTCAGCACAGAGCCAGGAATAAGCCCTGAGAACTTGCAGGCGTGATCCCAAACCGTCACCCCCCACCCCCAAATCTAACCAGTTTTACGGAATACGACAAACATGTTTTTATTAGTCTGCAGAAGCACTATTTTGCTGCTTTAACATAATTTAAAAATGAATTTCAAACATTTAAACAAGAATGCCTGCTTTATATTTTTAGTCAACGTCCATTTTCACTAATTTTTGTTTTGTTTTGGGCCACACCCAGCGACGCTCAGGGGTTATTCCTGGAGCTGCACTCAGGAATCACTCCCCGTGGTGCTTGGGGGACCCCATAGGGGACCCTGGGGCACTGAAGCCAAACTGGCTGTGTGCAGGGCAATCACCCTACCCGCTAAACTATCTCTCTGGCCCAAATTTTCCCTAATTTAGAACTCCATTAGTATATTAATATTGGGAAAAATTTGGGGTCTAGACAATTACATTAAAACTATTTTTAAAGGGCTGGGAAGCCAGCTCACGGGGCTGGAGCACGGACTTTCCACATAGAAGGTCTGAGTTTGACTTCCCAGAACACCGCCCAGGGCCATACTCCCTCGGCGGGCCCTGGAATGACGGAGGTGGCAGTTCAGATGTAACTGGGGAGCGCTGCTGCTTTGTTGTTCTGGGGTCAAAGCCGGCAGTGTTCAGCTGACCACACGTGGAGCCAGGGACTGAACCTGGGTCAGCCCTGTACAAGGCAAACCCCTCCGTATCCGCTGCACCATCTCGCTGGCACCTGGGGAGGTGCTGCTGGTTTACTTGAAGGCAGATTTCCAAAGTGGAGCTGAATTTTTTTTTATCTGGAAAGAGGTCCGTTAAGTTTGAGGAATCGCTGCTCTAGATCCTTCCTTACTATGGTGTATTATTTTAGTTTACAGATGTTTCTATCACTGTGGTCTATCTGTTTAAACTAAAAAATCAATAAATGTAATTTACCAAATCATCGGACTTAAAGGTAGCTTCACACTTCTAGAGCTTGTATGGAGAGGAGGGGAGACAGAGATGGGCCTCATGCCTGACTGCCGCTTGTTCATGCTTCCTGATGAAGTGGCCGAGGGAATCCCCAGGAAGAGGGGGCCATCAGCTCACTCTTCCGGACCAGACAGACCAGGACAATGCAGTCATTTGCTAACAATTAGCGGGCATTCCTGGTTCTGTTCTGCAGGTGGGGAGTACACCCACGGCCCCACGGCCCCAGGCGTGCAAGGCAAGAACTCCGTCGCTCAGCTACCTTTCCTGCAGGTGCAATTTTATGGACATATTTTAATTATTTATTTTACAAAGTAATACGAAAGGTAAATCTAGAGCCTGGACTTGTTTGCAACAGAGATTCATTAGAAATTTTAATATCTTAGTGAATATTGTACATCTCTTGAAGATCACTTACTACTTCTTCCAGTATCAAGTAATACAGGACAAGTTGTTATAAAACAAAACACACGGCTGGGAACCATTTTATTGTTTCTAGTTCATTCAACATTGTGCAGGACCACAAGATCTGCAGAGGTCTCTTTTCCAGCGATTTTTATAATTTCGGGAGTACCACTCAAAAATATTTACTGATGCTATAAATATTACCATTCGACCACATTTGACAATTTTAATGAAAGCCATAGCTATTACACCTCTTCTTCCTTTGGTCAGAAAGATAAACAGAAACTCTAGATCAGATGTTTAGACATTCAAAATAGTTTTTAAAAAGCACACTCAAACAAATGAAGTCTACATGAGTAAATTTTAAAATTAGTTTTAGTAGTTAAGAATTTTTGACAAGGATATTTTGAAGCATGTATGAGCTTTTAAAAATTATATACAATTTAAAAAACAAATTTAAGTTTACAAATAAAAAAAGATTAATGGCCAAATCAAAGAAAGTTGAAGCATCAGACTTAAAATATCTTCATTTTTAGGCTATCCAGAAATATATTTTGTGAATAAGAATTACTTCATAAATATATTTTGTATAAATATAAATATATATCTACAGGATCTGCAATGCAGGAGAAAACCCTTTAAGGAAAAAAATTGCACTTTCAGATGATTAAGATGTTCTTTTCAACCTTCAAGCGAAATCGGATTACCAAAGCAGTGCTTTGGGCACAGGGTTTTAGGTGAGTATTGACACAACCTTAAGAACACAAGTCTTATAGTTTATTCACTAGAATATGAAAAATCAAACAGAATTTAGAATTCTGACCAAAAAACTCCAGACAACGGCAATTGTTTAATTAAATACAAAAAGTTGTTTAAAAGGACCGTAAGCTTGCTTTCACATCGGTGACACTGTCAATTTAACCAGCAACGATTTCCCCGATCCCTCTCAGCAGAATTCCCAGCCTACCCACGTGACACTGTCTCTTTCTACTCACGTATGAAGTCGATCATACCCCGGTATATAAGGACAAAAAGTAAATGTATAATAAAAAGATTGGATAAATCAGGAGAGGCTTTTTGGTCTTGAATTCTTCACCCACCAACAACGAAGCAGCACTGTAGGCGGCCCAAAACACACCAAACAGCTTTGAAGACACAAAGGAACAGAAGGCAGCGCGTGAGGAAAGCAATTCATGTCAAGCTGTGAGGATCGCAGGAGAAAAACAACATTCACAGTCCTGTCTTCCTTTAGTTTCTCGGGGGTGTTCTGGGTCACACCCAAGGTGCTCAGGCTTGCCAGGTGCTGGGAGGACCTTCCTCCAGGCTGGGTGCTGGGATGGAGCCCTGGCCTCTTGCACGTGAAGCACACGCATGTCAAGCCACCGTCCCAGAGTCCCTGGATCTACTAACCCTGCCTACTGACTGTAGCCAACAATAACTTCTCCCCCTCAGAGGCTCTTGGATTTCTAGGAAAGGGTCTTCTGCTACCAAGCTTGTCCGGCAGAATCACCTGGGGTGTGCGTTAAAAAAAGAATTCCAAGGGCTGGAGCGATAGTACAGCAGGTAGGGCGTTTGGGTTCGATTTCCAGCATCCCATATGTCCCCCCCCAAGCACCACCAGTAGTAATTCCTGAGTGCAAAGCCAGGAGTAACCCCTGTGCATCACTGGTGTGACCCGAAAAAAGAAAAAAGAAAAAAAAAAGAAAGAATTCCTGAATTCACTCCAGCTACATAAGAATCTCTGAGGGAAGGGCCTGGTTTTGATGCGTTCAAATTCGGCTTCTGTGTGGGTTTTTTTTTGGGGGGGGGGGGGGGTGCTGTGCTCAGAACTGCCTCCTGGCTCTGCTCTCATGGACTCCTCCTGTCATGGACCCCTCCTGGCAGTGCCTAGGGGACTGCAGGTGGTGCCAGGGGTCTGTCTGCTCAGCAGACCGCAAAGGGAGTGCCAACCTGCTGCCCGGTCGCTCCAGTGACACTAACCAATCCTTGAACAACTCTCCATGGGGATTTATGATCAGGAAGCTTTGGGGGGGGGAAAACTATGATCGGCCATACTGCTGAAAGAAGTAGGATTCTCACAAAGTACAACTTTTTTCTCTTACTTATTCAAATAAGTAGGAAAACACTAAAACACTTTAAGTGAAAGCTGCATTTTCCTACAAATAGGTACAAATACAGGATTAAGTCAAAGAAGGAAAAAAATTACTTTTGGTGCTGGTGATGGAAACGATGGACCTATACATGCAAGGTATGTGTTTTATCACTGAATAGTATACCACTGGCTCAAAACATAACTTTCATTCAAGAATAAAATGAAATACTGTCACTGTCACTGTCCTCCCATTGTTCATCGATTTGCTCGAGCGGGCCCAGTAGTATCTCCATGGTGAGACTTGTTGTTACTGTGTTTGGCATATCGAATAGTACCGGTAGTTTGCCAGGCTTTGCTGTGCGGGCGAGATGCTCTCGGTAGCTTGCTGGGCTCTCCAAGAGGGGTGGAGGAATCGAACCCGGCTCGGCTAGGTTGGCTGCGCACAAGGCAAACGCCCTACCGCTCTGCTATCGCTCCAATATATATACATATACATATATATGTATATATACATATATATATATATATATATATATATATGTACACACACATATATATGCCAGAGGTGGCCCAGGTTAAAACTTTGGCACGATAGTCTCTGGACAACACCAGGAGTCGCCCCTAAAAATGCTCGGTGTGGCACAAAAACATCAAAAATAAAGATTGGTAAGTTACCGATAAAGATTTAATGGTTAAAAAACTATTACTCATAAACCTTTTTGTAATGGTAGTTAAGTGAGAGTTTTGCAGCGTATTACTCAGCACACCTTTGAAACAAGAAACAAACTGAATAGTTCACTCACTGTTCACGAAGATTATGTCTTTAGAGAGAAATTTCCTGTAAAAGGGTCTGATGTGTGTCTGAGAGCATAGTAGGTGGCCCCCTGCTTGCATGGAGCTGACCCAAGTTCCATCCCCAGCCCCACATATGGTCCCTGAGCCCCACCAGGAGTGTAATCTTGGAGTGCAGGGCCAGGAGTAAGCCAACAGATGTGGCCAAAAAAGGAAAAAAGAAAGCTCTTATATTTAGAAGAAGAGGGCTACACCCAGCAGTGCTCGAGGGCTACTCCCTGCTCAGTGCTCACAGGAGCTCCATCGGCGACCATGCAGTGGCAGCGACTGAACCAGACGCACGAAAGGCAAGCACTTGGACAACTGTACTACCTCCCCTACCCTACGTACAATTTCTATCCTAAATTTTCATCATCAGAAAGGCTTCCCCTTTATACTAATATGTGCATAACGAATATTGAGGAGGCTGGGGAAGCAGCTCAACGGGTTGGCATAAATGCCTGCACGTACAGTCGTGGGTTCAATGCCGGGCACTGTTTGACCTCCCCAGCACGGACAGGTGGCGTGCTGGTGGCCCTCAGCACTGCTGGGGAAGCCCAATAGAAAACAAATCAACAGCACCAATTTTCGGTTGACCTCTATAGCTCATGATGACCAGAGGGCCAGGGATGTGACTCAGGCACAGGTCAAATGCCTTTTTTGGGGGGTGGGGGGGCGTGTGAGCCATACCTGGCAGGCAATGCTCAGGGGTTACTCCTGGTTCTGCACTCGTGAATTTCTCCTACTGGGGCTTGGGGGACCCTATGGGGTGCCGGGCATCAAAGCCGGGTTGGCCACAACCACACGGAAGGCAAATGCCCGACCTGCTGTACTATTGCTCTGGCCTCACAAACGCCTTTTATATGTGAGGTTCTGGGACTGATCCCTAGCACTGGGGCTGGGGGTGACTAGAGGATCCGGCTAGCGATTCTGCGAGTGGTTTCAGAAGTCTACAAACCTGCGTTTACCCCAGGTGAAACAACAGCAGCAGGAAGTGACACTACTGAAGATTAGAGCGGCATGTCCATGAAGGCTACATCGCTGAATGCCCCATGGCAAGACACTCAACTGCGGATTAACAAAAGGTTTTAGGCGCCCACATTTGGCAGTGCTGGTGCCATGGGGTCCTTGCAGCGTTCACCAGTCTGGTCGGCCTAATACCAGGGTCACTGGGTCCCTTGAGGATGTCATTCCCCTTTACTTCCTCCCCAAAGAGTTTAGGATAAGGATGTAGAGGAAAGAGAGATCTCCTTGGTCTTCTAATACAAGCTATCACCTGAATGCCTACTCTGTGCCAAGCACTGTACCAGACATAACAGACTTTCATTTAATCTTTACAACAATCCCTAAAAGTAATGAAGATTCCCATTTTACGGGGGAACAAATAAAGGGTAAGAAAGACAACTGCTATGGCAGAGAGCAGGCAGATGGCAAAACCAATCTTTGAAGTGATGTGAATTCAGAAGTGGTTAGTCCTGCAACTTGCTTTCTCAATACCCAAACCCTGCACAAAGCCAGCACTAGCTTCTAGGGATTCAACTCTAAAGTGGTTTGTTTGATAGTGGAAGCAAGAAGATAAATAAAACTCGATGCTGAAGGTTTAGTTCTACGCTCCCGAGTATCTCAGGCGGCGTTCTTCACCCTTCTTATGCCTGTGGACCGGCCTCTGTCCTCTTCACCAATGGTCCAGGCAGCAGGCCAGTGGTTTCTGCCTCGGAAAGGCACTGGCCCAGAGATCAATGGTGGAAAACAACTGCTGAGGGGCCAGAGATGTGGCTTAACGGTGGAGAGCATCCTTTCAGGGCCTGGCTCCCGCGCCCAGCACCAAAACCAAAACCAAACAAAAAGACTTAAGACTTCAGTGTGGAGACAACACAGACAACATTTTGAATGCGATGATGCTGACAAGCTCCATGGATGGGCTGGGAGGGAGCTTGGCAGGGGAGCGCCGGCTTGGCCAGCAGCAGGCCTGGGACTGATCACTAGTAGCACACTGTTCTCTGAGCAACACCAGAAGCCAGCCCGAGCACGGAGCCAGGAGTAGCTCCAAAGGACCATCAAATATGAGCCAGGAAGAGCTTCAGAGCACCACCAGGTGTGGTCCAAAACAGACCACACACCATAAAGGAATGCAACATGACATTTGCTCTATGGCAAACATACAAGTGCCTCAACATTTATTGCAAAGTTCCTTAAAATGGCCAGGGCTACAAGCCGGCCACGCCTGGGGCTTGGAGTTCAGTCCCGCACACTGTGTGGCTTCCCACCCCCAGCGCTGCCAAGTGTGGCCCTGGCGATTCTCCGCCATCATAGGGCCCCAGTGTAGGATAACACTGTTCTGTCCTTCCTGCATGGCCTCAAGAATAGTTGATAGCTGATTGTTGATTGGACTGAGGAAAAGAGAAAAACACCTGAAGGAGGTATTTTGCCAGGGGCAGTCAGGAAGGGCTTTCTTATGTTGATTTGGCTACGGACTGGGTGGAGTGTCAGCCCAGACTAGAGGGGAGTTGGAGACAAGGGACTGGAGAGACAAGGGAGCTGGAGAAAGAGAGCAGGGCTGCAAGATGGACCACGAAGAGACTAGCAAGGAGACGTGTGCTTGAGAGAACCTAGGCCTCCATAACATAAATCTCTTCTGTGGGATGAACTTCCTTGTAATAAAGTGCTACAAAGATCAACCGGCGTGGCCCTCGTCTCTTCCTTCACCTGCCCTTGGCCAACCGCCGTCCTGATCCAGGCCACACACAGCGGCT
The DNA here is from genome assembly GCF_029834395.1 of Sorex fumeus. NCBI lineage: Eukaryota > Metazoa > Chordata > Mammalia > Eulipotyphla > Soricidae > Sorex > Sorex fumeus. Next base: position 4,774,288 of record NW_026606063.1, read on the forward strand.
CTAGGGCACCAAAAGCGGGCAGGGAGGAAGAGCCGTCCGTCCAGAGAGCCCACGAACACACAACCTCCTGGGTGCATACTTTTTTACACCCTAGCACTGGTGCTCCCTGGCTGCTTGCTCCAGGCCCCCTGTAGCTCTCTGGAGCTACAAAGTGCTTCAAATAAAGTGCCTGAAAAGAAACAGCGACATCTGGGCTGAAATGACAGTACAGTGGGCCAGATGCTCGCCTTACGTGCAGCAGCCAACCCAGGTTCAATCCCCAAGCACTGCCAAGAGTAATTCCTGAGTGCAGAGACAGGACGGCATTGAGCACCACAGGGTGTGGCCCAAAACAAATACAAAGCAATAGCAACATTCCTTTTAGCTTGTACTTCCACCCACTAATACTTGATATTAGTCAATATTTAAAGTGGTTACATACCGGGGCCAGATGTGCTAAAGTAGTGAACACACACCAAGCCAAGTACAAGGTTCCAAGCTCAACCCCCAGCTCTGCGTTGCCTCCCGCACAGCTGCTGGTAGAGCCCCCACAATTTGAAAATCTTATAATAATAAAATGGACATGTTGATGAATGAAAATTCAACATGCATAACAAAGTCCTAATGTTCGTAACACAGAAGAATCAACTTAGTAGATCACATAGCTCATCTGATAAAGAAACTATTACTTCAGTGAGTTACAATCCCTAAATCCAGGACATTTTTTTAAGGGGGGGGCAGTGAGTGAGGGGTAGGAGGTGTTAGGCCACACCCATAATATTCAGGGGCTATTTCCAGCTCTGGGGTCAGAAGTGGCCCTTGGTAGAGACCATATGTAGTGCCGGGATGTCTAGTGGGGTCAGGGGCATGCAAGGCCAGCACCATTAACACCTGTCTATTTCTCCATCTCTCTCAGGGCAATTTCTATTCTATGTTTTGATTGGGGGCCGCACCCACCAGTGCTCCGGGCTCATGCCCAGGCTCTATGCTCAGGGTTCACTCCCGGCAATGTTTGGAAGACTATGCACAAGCAGTGCCCAGGATGGAACTGGAATCAACCACATGTGGTGCAAGTTCCTAACCCCTGGACTACCTCTTCTGTGACTTCAGGGCAACTAAAAGGGGAAAAAAAAAACCCCACAAAACCCCACAAACCTAAACCAGAAGAACTCTCAAGCACAGAGAAGAAAAACCTCAGCATTACGAAAATGTTTTGAGATTAATAACCTAAGGCCTGATTTGCCTTTTTTTTCTTTTATCCCACCCCAGATAAAAAATTTCTAACATGTAAATGGTAAAAAAAGAAAAACAACTGATGAAATCAGTAAGGCCACTTTTCCAAATATTACCAATTCCTGATAAATAGCCATAGATTGCAATATTCGTTTCCAGAGAAATAATAAGCCTTTGCTACGGAAAACAGCAAGCTACCGCTTATAAACACACTACTTACCTTTATAAGGGTAGATACCACTTCAAAAGATCCAACCACCAGAAGTATAGGGGCTATTACAATGAGGGGAAGTAATGAATATCCTATAACTCCAAGAACCTGGCCGTATGCAACCTGTGAATTTTCAAAGTTTTAAATTAGTATCATAGAAATCAAGACTAATTTTAATCACTATTAGACATAACATAGTTTTCTGACCTCTCATAAACATGCCAATTAAGACTTGAAACTTTTTTAAATTGAGTCACCTTGAATTAAAATGCTACAAAGCTGTTCATGATTGGATTTCAGGTGTACAATGTTCAAGACCAATCTCTTCACCAGTGTCCACTTCCTCCTACCGATGTCCTCACTTTCCCTCCCACTCCCCCAGCCTGCCTCTAGGACCGAGTTTAGTTTAGCATAGTTTAAGCGATAGGACTCCAGTACTATCAGCATGATGGGCACATGGACAGTTACTGCACCCACCACCAGTGAACCGCTCAACATCCTCCTCTCCACCATTTTGTTTCGTTCTTGCTTTTGGTCAGCCCTGGGATGCACAGGGTTTCCTCCGGGCTCTGCGTTCAGGGATCCGGGCAGTGCTGAGGATCCTTGTACTTATCTCTCTTGCCCTGCACTTACGAACAAGCAATTTTTCATGAACTTATGTTGTGAGTTAACAGTTACCTCACCTCTCCAGTGATGACTTGCTTTTTTTTTTTTTTGTAAACTGGATGATATGAATTTAGAGTTAGAAAGTTGTTCATTATTAAGTTTCAGGAGACAATGTGCCAGCATCAATCCCTTCAGCCAATGTCCACTCCTTCCAACGCCCCAGTTTCCCTTCCCAGCCCCAAAGCCAGCCTCTGTGGCAGACACTTTCCCCCTCCCCAATATCACAGTATTCCCTTCCCTAATTGATCCCCACACCCCACACAGTGGCAAGCTTCCTGCTGAACACTAGTTCTGCTCTTTATTTCAACTGTTTTTGGGCCCCTGATATTCCCCAATGAGTTTCTTCTATCCCACACCTGGAGATCACGCTGTGTCTCTCGCTCACTTGACTTCACTTAGGATGAAACTCTCCCCACTCCATCGATATAGCAACAAAATTTCAGACTTCATCTTTTCTTACAGTCAAGTAGTATCTCACTGTGTGTCTGTACCACAGTTTCTCTCTCTAATAACCTGCTCTTGGACACTTGAATCACTTCCAGACTGTGGCTATTGTGGATAGTGCTGCAGTGAACTTAGGAGTGCAGACGGCTTTCCTGCATTGTCTTGGGGCCCTTGGGTTATATTCTCAGGAGTGGAACTGCTAGGTCATAGCAGTTGACCTAGCAGTCAATTCCTAGATTTTCCTAGCAGTTGACCTAGCAATCAATTCCTAGATTTTCAAGGAATGACAAAAGGGTCTCCCTAAAATGCCAATCAGTCGACATTCCCAATAGCAGTGAGCGAGGGTCCCTTTTCCCCTACGTCCTTGCAAACACCAGTTGTCACTGTTCTTTTTGATGGGCGTCCATTGCTCTGGTGTGAGGCATTTCTCACTATTGATTTGATGTGCATTTCCCTAATGATTAGTCATACAGAGAATTTTTTCTTCTGCCTTTTGGCGATTTGCATTTCTTCTTGGAGAAAGTTTCTTTTAATCTCTTACCCCATTTTCTGATAGCATTAAATATTTTTTTTTCTTGTAGAGTTCTACCAATGCTTTATGTATTTTGGTAATTACTCCATATTGGATGAACAATGGGCTAATAATTTCTCCCAGGGCTGTTTTTGTATTCTGCCTTGTTTTTGTACTGTCATCATTTCCTTTGAGGCACAGAAGCTTCCTAATTAGACCCATTTGTTTATCTTTGCTTCTACTTGGTCAGTGGTGTTTCATCCTTTAAGATGCCTTGAGCTTCAATGTCTGGGAGTCCTATATTTTGCCCTATGTACCATATGGGTTCAGGTTTAAGATCGAGTTCTTTAATCCATTTTGATTTAACTTTTGTGCATGGCGTCAGAAAGAGGTTGAGTTCTTTTTTTTCTATGTGACCGATCAGTTTTTCCAATACCTCCGAAGAGGCTTTCTAGGCTCCACTTAATATTTGTATTCTGACCATATACTTCCTCAAGTATATGGAAAGTCTCGGTTCTGTCTCTGGATTTCAAATTCTATTCCACTGATCTGAGATTCTGTCCTTATTCCGGTATCATGCTGTTTTAATTAGTACTACATATGAGATGAGATCTATCTTTTTCTCTTTGTTCCTTGTAATATTTGATTGCATAATACTAGTAAGTTGGTCATCTACATAAAAGCAACCCTGGGACAAGAAATAATTATAACAAATATAGCTATTGGTGACATTTGCAGTATCATCATTAAAAAAAAATACTATGTTCAAAAATACTCACTTCTCCACCAAGAACTCTGGCAAGTAAGAAAATTGTTAGTGAACCAAATATCCAAATGGTTATAATCCATGAGACCACCTTAAGAGAAAAAGAAATTTGAGCACTCAACATCATTGTACAAATAAGAAGGCAACTTTAAAAGAACTCAATTGTTTTCCATAAGATAATCTGGTATATACAACTTCTAGTAAGAGATCTATTTTTGGGGTGACCAGGTATATTTCCAAAGCTTAAAAAAGATTATACTGTGCAATATAATTTTACAACCCAAACTGAAATTCTTAGTATGTCCAGTTGCCTAAGGAAGCCACAATAATTCGAGATCTATATGATTTTTTAAAATAAAGACATTTATTCCCATAAACTATTTCCATATACTTTGTATTTATTATTTTATAGGATAATGATACTGCATATATTTCCACATACTGTCTGCTTAGAAAATAATATTTCAATAGAAATATGAGCACATTTTTCATCAAAACTCTGGTTTCCCAATAATCTTCCTACCTAACAGGAACTAGGACTCTTTAGGAGAAATTTCAGGAGTGGGGCAGGAAAATTAAAGGTGAGGCAGGAATAACTTCGTCAAAACAGAAGGAAAGGGAAGTGTTTAAGACTTCCTCTCGGATGGAAATATGTCAAAGAAGGAACTCCCAGAGTCTAAAGCTGGAATAGTCCGAGCAATAAATCATGACAGTTCTGGATTGTAATCCCAGAAACAGAATAATAAATCAGAGTTCTTATCGACAAATAAATATGATTAAAGTTAAGAGAAAGAGAACCGTTCTTTAGAGAATACTATTTTATATGGAAGGAAGGAATTTGCTCGAGCGGGCACCAGTGATGTCTCCATTGTTGAGACTTGTTGTTACTGGTTTTGGCATCTCGAATATGTCATCACGGGCAGCTTGCCAGGCTTTGTTGTGCAGGCGGGATACTCTTGGTAGCTTGTCGGGCTCTCCGAGAGGGGCAGAGGAATGGAACTTGGGTCCCCCCCCCTTTTTTTGCTTTTTGGGTCACACCCAGTGTTGCACAGGGGTGGATCTGCACTCAGGAATCACTCCTGGCAGTGCTCAGGGGACCACATGGGATGCTGGGAATCGAACCCGGGTTGGCCGCGTGCAAGGCAAACGCCCTACCCGCTGTGCTATTGCTCCAGCCCCTCCCCCCCCCCTTTTTTTTATTAAATACAACTTTAAATGGAGAAACTGGGCATACTCAATCGAATCACCCAACCAATTAATCATTTTTGTTATCACCCTACACAAAACACAGCAGGGGCTTGTAAGATAGCACGAGGGTTAAGTAAGGCACTTGCTTCACAGGTGGTGGACCTGGGTTCGATCCCCGGCACTATTATGTTTATCACCCCTAAACATGGCGACAAGTGATCCCTGAGCACAGAGTCAGGAGTAACTCCCTCCTGACCACAGAGTCAGGAATACCCCTGAGCAATGCGGGGGTGTGGCCCGAACCCTTTCTCCAAGCCCATACAGGACATACCAGTAGCACAATACTCTGTGATTGGATGCAAAGAAGAGACAACACTTTTGTGGTATTCTCGCCAGAAATGTCCATCTCCAAATCTATTCATGAGAAGCATCCAGCAAAGCCCAACTGAATGACACTGTCTGGGGAGTAATTTTTCTTGCAGCCTTAAAAGCTTTTTTGATTTGCTCCATTTGGGGGCCACACCTGGTGTGCTAAGGTCGCTCCTTGCGCTCGGTGAAACATGTGGTGCTGGAGATGTATCCTGCAGAGAGCAGACACTCGGGCATGGGAGGTAGCTCTCCATCCTATCTTTCTGTTCTGGGACCACATGCAGTGGTGCTCAGGACTTACTCCTGGCAGTGCTCAGGGTGCCATATGGGATGCTGGACTGAACCCAGGACAAGGCAAGCACCCTACTTGCTGTACTACCACTCCGGCCCCCTTCCCCTTATCTTCTATTTACATGAAAGAGATACAGAATGCAAGATTTGCTCAGAATTAGGGCTGACTTTTATGCAACCCCAGTATGTATGTAAAGTAAGTATATAAATCAATTCCTTATCGATAATAATCAGAAAGTTTCTTTTATTGGGGGTGAGGGTTGGGATAGAGGCATACAGGATGAGCCACATGCCCGCAAGGCAAGCTTCCTACCCACTGTCCTCTCACTCTGGCCACCAGAAGCTCCTCTACTTGTCTGGGTTTTTTTTTTTGTGTGCGGGGAGGTGCCCAGCTCTGCGCGTGGGGGTTGCTTCTTACAACGACCCAGGGGGCTGAACCCAGACTTCCTGCACGCGAAGCCTACAACTCAGCCTGTCGAGCTCCTCTCCAGCCCACAGAACTGACTTTTGGGGAGGGCTGAGGAGGGAGTTTGGACCACACCCAACCTTATGTGGTGCTGGGGATGAAACCTAAATCAGCCAAGTGTGGGGCAAGAGTCCTATCTACTATACTCTTTCTCCTGCCCGACGATCTTGATTTTCAAACAGATTTTGAGAGGCCAGAGTGACAGTATAATAGGCAGTGTTCGCTTTCTACATAGCTGAGCCGAGTTTTGATCTCTGGCATCCCATATGGTCCCCTGGGCCTGCCAGGAGTAATCCCTGAGCACGGCCAAATGTGGCACAAGACAAAAAAAAAAAAAAATAAAAAAGATAAAACATTTTAAAAAGATTGGATGACCCTATAGAGAATTGTGACATACAGTTCAAGAAATGTGTTGATCAGCGGTTCCAGATCAGCGGTTCCCAAATTTATACGGTTTCCGATTCAAGTCACAGAATACATACGATTCAGTGTCCTTCCCCATTGAAATCTTCGAGCAAACAAACAGTAGCGTCCCCCAATATCACGGAGCCTACCTCCTCCTCTGTGGACTGTTCCAGAAGCCTCCCCCAGTGGTGGTGGGGGTAGATCTCACCTATACTGGGAAACACTGTTCCAGATAAAGAACTAATGGTGGGTGGGAGCCCCAAACTCCTATTCAGCTTCTTCACTGGCCTTTATAATTCTACAGAATACCTAATACCCTATTGTGAAAATCTGTTACAGCAACAACAGGAAACTAACTTATTTCCAAATACCTCTATGGAAAAAATGTTTTTAGTCTCCTAAAGTCTTAGAGATGATGAAACAATGTAATATGTGTTTCTGATAATATAGATAAGGACTGTCACTGTCCTCCCAAGGACAAGACTCAGAGACTATAAAAAACCAGCTTCTAGAACTGCGCGGCCGCGGATGCGGCCATATGATGACATCTTATTATGACATTATGACAATCTTATTATGACATCTTATTATCTCATTCCTACTTTGGACAAACTGGCAGGCTACCAAATGTAGCCTGCCCACACGGCAGAGTCTGGCAAACTCCCCGAGGCGTACCCAATATGCCAAATACCAGTTTCAATGATGGGTCTCATTCTCCTAAAGAGCTTTGAATATAATCTCTGGGCTAGGATGAAGGAGACGTTACTGGGGCCTGCTCGAGGCAATCAACGATTAACAGGATGATTTGTGATTTGTGATTTTGTGACTGTCCTCCCATTGTTCATCCATTTGCTCGAGCGGGCCCAGTAACATTGTGAGACTTATTACTGTGTCTGGCATATCAAATATGTCACGGGGAGCTTGCCAGGCTTGCCATGCAGGCGAGATGTTCTCGGTAGCTTGCCGGGCTCTCCAAGAGGGGCGGAGGAATGGAACTCGGGTCGGCCATGTTGGCTGTGTGCAAGGCAAACACCCTGCCTGCTGTGCTATCACTCCAGCCCGGAGATAAGGACAAGATGTATAAAAAGAAACATTATTGGATCAGAGAGATGGTAAAAGGTTAAGGCGCTTGCCCTGTACACAGCTGACCCAGTCTGGAACGTCAGTACCATACATGTTCCACCACGTCCTGGTAAGAGTGATCACTAAGTATAGAGTCAGGTGTGACCCCAAAATGCAATTTCCCAAAATGCAAAAATACTGACAGAATCTGGTCACTGGTTACTAAACACACACACACACACACACACACACACACACACAGAGATATTCTGTTTTGGGGCCACACCCTGTGGTGGTCGGTGATACTCCTGGCTTGGTACTTGGAGTTGCTCCAAGTTCTCTGTTGGGCCTGACATTCAGTGTCAGGGCTTGAACCTTTCCCAAAAGCAAAGTTTGCACTCTGCCCACTGAATTCTCTAACTCTCTCTGGACCTATTAAACATATTTTTAAGAACAATTAGAGGCCATAGAGGCAGTACAGTCGGTTTGGCAAGTGCCACACAAACTGCTGAACAGGGTTTGATTCCTGGCACTGCATGTAGTTCCCAAGTCCTGCCAGGAGTGACCCCTGATCAGAGAGACAGGAGCAAGCCCTGAGAACAGCTGGGTGTGTCCCCAACCAAACAACAACAAACCCAACTGGAAAAACTAAAAATAAGAACATGATTATAAGTATTGTGTCTCAACCTCTTCCTCCACTGGGAAACAGAAAAAAACAGAGCAGCAGCCCTTCCGGTCACTTCTAGTCAGCTGAGAGGAGTCATAAAATTGCTTTTTGTGTGAGTGACGTAGTGAAATGTTGGGAACACACCGACCTACAGCACTGTTACTTATTAAGAACAGTTCGAAGGATGAACAAGAGAAACAGAGTGAAGGCATTTCTCAATGCAGTGAACATTAGTTAGTGTCCGGCTACCTTTGGTTTGGAAACTCTTGGAAATGTTTAGAACTGCATCAGCAGGACATACTTACCCTAAACTGTCCATATAATGATATCATGGAAAAGAAAAGAACAACAGCCAGAGGACCCCAAAAGTCAGGGTTGTCTCTAACCACTTGTCTATTAAAACCAAGTGACGGCATTGGCATCAAAACACATCGAATTTTGTAGTAAATATCCTTTAGATCGATATCCAATTCCTCCCTAAAATTTAAAAATAAAAAACTCTTAGAATGCACATATTTCTAAGTATAGACAATACAATTTAAATTTAAATATGATCACCAACAAAATATTTGCATTTAGTGTACTGTATTTCACTGATTCCAAGATACACATTTTCAACACCTGGCATCTCTAGAACTGGGCTAATCGCACCCTGACTGAAGATTATTGGAGATTACCTACAATTGTCTACCCAGCGCAAACATGAATATTTTCAGGATAGGCTTTTCCTTTTGCAGTCTTCTGGAGATACATAATTGAGGACAACTTCAAATACAATTCTCTTAAGACTCTTTGGGTCCAGACTGATTATTCAGACTAGAATCCATATGAGATCCTATGTTGTGTTTATATTTTCATTCTCTCTTTTTGGGGGTACTCAGGTCTCAAGACATGTAAGACTAGTGATCTACTGACAAGCCACATCCCTGAGTCTGGGTTTACACAATATCAAGGAAAGTTTCCATCCTAGCACTCACCCAGCATCAAACCGAGACAAGCAAAGTCCTTTCTCTTCTTGTCCAGTTAGTTACTTCTCATTTATCCTTACATGAAGAAAACAGCCCCTTGATATTCTAGCTTTATGCTGTCTTAAAACAATAACTACATTTTTTTCCTTTTTGGTTCACACCCGGTGATGCACAGGGACTACTCCTGGCTCATGCACTCAGGAATGGTCCCCTGGCGGTGCTCAGGGGACCATATGAGATGCTGGAACTCGAAGCCGGGTCATCGCGTGCAAGGCAAACGCCCTACCTGCTATGTTAGCGCTCTAGCCCCTAACTATATTTTATAATCCAGTGTTTTAGACTTTATGAAATAGGTATAATCACTGTCACTGTCCTCCCATTGTTCATCAATTTGCTCAAACGGGCTCAGTAACATCTCCATTGTGACACTTGTTACTGTGTTCGGCATAGCGAATATGTCACGGGTAGCTTGCCAGGCTTTGCTGTGCGGACAAGATACTTTCAGTAGCTTGCCGGGCTCTCTGAGAAGGGCAGAGGAATCGAACCTGGGTTGGCCAGGTTGGCCATGTGCAAGGCAAATGTCCTACCCACTGTGCTATCGCTCCAACCCAACGAAATAGGTATAATAACCTTAAGAATTAGAATATTTTAGTACCAATACCTACTACAAAGAATAACTTGATAAAGCTTCAACTTCATAAACATATAGTTTCTGTGTTCTTTTCCAACACTGTTAAATCTTTACATTAAGCAAGTTTTAAGCTCTGAATTGATCTTAAGCTGAATGTTCTACAGCAAACACCCAAGCACTTGCTTTGTTTACTTAGTTGGCATATATACTTGAGTGAGCCCCAGACCCAGGTAAGCTCCAGGAGTTTTGAGCATATTTGTCTCTTACAAAAATATAATCCCTCAATTTTCATCATTCAGTAAGTTAAAAATATTCTCTCACTTTTTTTATTAGTAAAATTGAAAACAGCTAACATTGACCACACCCCACAATTTTTCCATAAAAAATTAAACATTAAAGAATATAATCACCCCACAAATTAAGTTATAGGAACAAAAACCACATCATCACACACTGTTTTTACATACAAGAGTGGCTTATTGTCTTCAGGATCATCATCTTCAACTTCCAAAAGCCAGCCATATCCTCTCTGTCTTAGAAATGTAGTTGCTGTAGATTCTTTGATAAAATCTCCACCAAGGTTTAATTTGACATCTGGGGGTGCTATTGAGCCACTGAGATCTGAACAAAAAAAGAGAACAAAACCATAAACTAAGATTAAATGTGTGAAATTTTAACCAGTATGTGCACATATTCAGTTAACGTTAACTATTCGGAGATAATCTAATTATAAACACTTGCTGCATGTATCTCCCTTATTGCAGGGGCAGGGAGGTGGGTTGTTTTGGTGCCATACCCAGCAGTACCCATACCCAGCAGGGCTGGGGCGATAGCACAGCGGATAGGGTGTTTGCCTTGCACGCGGCAGACCTGGGTTCTATTCCTTCGCCCCTTTCGGAGAGCCCAGCAAGCTACCCAGAGTATCCCGCCCACATGGCAGAGCATGGCAAGCTCCCCTTGGCGAATTCAATATGCCAAAAATAGTAACAACAAGTCTCACAAAGGAGATGTTACTGGTGCTCGCTTGTGCAAATCAAAGAACAGGGGGACAGTGCTACCAGCAGTTACTCAGGGTACTCCTGGTTCTGCACTTACGAATTACTCTTGGTGGTGCTTGGTGGAACATACAGGATGCTGGGAATGGAACTGAGGTCAGCCAAGTGCACGGCAAAAGCCCTACCCTCTGTGCTATCACTCTAGCCCTGTACCAACAAATTTTATAACTGAAAAATACCTAAAAATCATTTTATGAAACCAGGGATGCAGCTCAGTCACTAAGAATATTCTATGCAAGACTGAGACCTTTAATCACTGGAAATACAAATAAGTAAATGAAATCACTTAGTTTACAACAAGAAAACAAAAGATTAGAAAGCTGAAGACATTCAAAATGTTTCATAGCTAGACTGGAACTGAAACCAAGACTTTTAACAGTAACTTTAAATGGAATAAACATACAAATTAATAATGTAATTTTGGATTCCCTTCATTATCATGTGCTTCAGAACAAAATAGTCACATAAAAAGCATTACAGGGTTGGAGAGATTACAGTGGGGTAGGGCGCTTACCTTGCACACAGCCAACCCAGGTTTGATCCCCAGCACACATAAAATCTAAGCAATAGATTCCTAAGCGAAGCCCAGAGTAAGCCCTGAGCACTGCCACGTGTGGCCCAAACAAACAAACAAACTAACAAACAAGCGTATTTCAGAAGACCAGGTATAGTACAACAGACTGGAGTACATGCTTTGCATGCAGCAGGGCTGGGTTTGATTCCTAGTACCACACTGGTCCCCTAGCATAGCCAAGAGTTACCCCCAAGCAACAAGCTGAGAGCAGCCACTGAGCATCACCAGTTGGGGCATGAAAGCCAAAATAATGTCAAAAATCAAACTTAGGCCCTTACAGACGTATATATGCAAACCATTCCATTCATTTATTTGATAAGGAAAAACTACAATTTCTCTACTTTCTCATACATTCTTTAGTTTAAATCACTAAATATCAATACTCAGCGCTTCATATATAAATGCTAAGGCCTGAAAAAAATCCAACTTATGCAAGTTCCCTGGCATTTCGGTTATCTCTTCATGATATAATTACATCGTTTACCTTTAGTTCTGGTAAAAAACTAGAGCTCTCATAGTCTAGCCACTGATGTACCTAAAGCAGCACACATGTGTTTGGATTTAACATACTTGCTTTTATTCTTATATGGGCTTAACTTCTGTCCCTCTCGGAGAGCCCGGCAAGCTACCGAGAGTATCCCACCCGCACGGCAGAGCCTGGCAAGCTACCCGTGTCATTTTCAGTATGTCAAAAACAGTAACAATAACGGGCCTCATTCCCGTGACCCTGAAAGAGTCTCCAATACGGCAGCACTGGGAAGGACAAGTAAAGAGAGGCTGCTAAAATCTCAGGACTGGGATGACATTACTGGCGCCCGCTCAAGCAAATGGAGGAACAACGGGATGACAGTGATACAGTGATAAAGTGAAAAAATCGTTTTGATTTGGGAAGGGGTGGTCAGCTCTAATAAGGGGTAGGGTCAGAATGTGACACAAAGGTTAGAAAATATGCAAAGAATAAATGAGACTTGGGTTTCATTCACAGCACACGGTTCCCACCACAATAAAAAAAAATGAAGGGAGTGGAGGTATTCTGTTACATTACAAAATTCCACGCATGGTCGGCACAGTGCTTCAAAAATTACAGAGACCCTGAGTTTCGTCCCTAGCATCACACACATACAAAGAGGCTACAGAAGGGCCAGAGAGATTTTTAACAGCAGTTAGGGAACTTGCCTTGCACGTGGCTAGCCTGGATTCGATTCCCAGCACAACATGTGGTCCTATGAGCCCCTGCAGGAGTGATCCCTAAGTGCAGTGACAGGAGTGAGCCCTGAGCACGGCTGGGTGTGGCCCCCCCCAAACAAAGGTTACAGAAAATCACAGTTGTATAGATGCCACATTTTCTAGTCAAAAGAAACTAGAAATAGTAAGGAATATGCTTAAAATAGTCCAGAATCAAGAAAAGAAGAAACAGTTTTGCAAGGCAAGGTAAGATCCTAGTAAACAACCATGACAGTTGTTAACTGCAAGTCACAAGATTCGTAAGGTACTTCAAAAAAGTAATCCTGGCAAAAGCGAAGCAGAACATTCTTTCTGTTTGTTTTTTAGGCCCCACCCATCAGTGATCAAGGTTTACTCTTGGCGGTGCCTGGGGAACCGTACGGGGTGCCAGGGATAGAACCCGGGTCAGCTGCATGCAAGACACACATCCCACACACTGTGCTATGGCTCCAATCCCCTAAAAAAAACAGAACATTTTAAATACCTATTTTCCTTCACTGGAGATCATAAAAACTATAAAGAAGAGTTTATTTTACACGCCAGTCTAAACTCTAGGTTAGTTTTTGAGAACTGACAGTAAAATCTTGGCTTGAACTTCAGTCACTGAGTGTCTTTGTTATGAGTCACACTGAGACAACTGCAATTATAATCAAGCTTGCATCATGAAACTAAGTCCTAGTTTATCTACTAATTAACAGAGCAAATCATTAATGGCTTCTGGTTCTAGTTTCCGAGTCAAGGTTCTTTTCATGTTTAATACATGAATACAATTGAAAATAAATTATAGAAAAGAATATATGTGTATATTTAATTTCGGGACCACACCCAGCTGTGCTCAGGGTTTACTCCTGGCTCTGCACTCGGGAATTACTCCTGAAGGACTGGGAAGACCCTATGTGGTGCAGGGATCAAACTCGGCAAGGCAAGTGCCCTACTGACTGTACCACACACCAACCCTATTAGAACTTTTTAGAAGGGAATTTCCTAGCATTTGTAAATGATTCTCTAAAATATCTGTTCTGCTTCTTTGTCTTACCCTTATCTTGAAAATGGAAACCCTGATAGTTAGCTGGAATTTCGTTCTTAGTATTTACAGTGCTTTTCTTGATTTAACAAGAGGAAGATTCAGATCATGAAGTCTTCAGGACAGCAGTAAAATTACAGGTTTTGGAGTTATGAAACAGGAAAGGACCTTGACAACTGTTTCCTGGCCTCTACAAACAAAGTGCATTCATAGTTCTTTATATGTTGACATCAATGGCTCACACTTCACTGTGGCTTCATTAACACAAACCGTGGCACAAGGGTCAATGTGTTAGTCCAGACTAGAAAAGGAAATAATGACAGAGCAAAGGAGTGCGGATGAAGAAGTGCATGTCTAGCAGCTGGTCATAGCCCGGGTGCCAGGGCCTCGAAAAAGGGTCTTTATGAGTTCATAGTATTTTCCATTTCACATAAAGTAGAAAACTATCTTGGGCCTATGTAGGAATTCCAGAACCAGCAGTCTGTGGTTACTCTTCCACGACCCCTCAAATACACCGCACTACGGGTAGGAAAATCCCACAGGAAAGTCCCTCAAGTTGGTAATTAGCCTAATATGTTAGTAAGTTAAGGATCTCAGAAGAAAATGGAGGAAGCTTCCAAGCGACCCCAAGAATGCAGATGACATCAGTTAAGCCTTTTTACGAAGATGGCACTACAAGCCAAGAAGGAAGCCCTGGCCCTTCCCAAAGTTGAAGCCAAAGCCAAAAGCTTTGAAGGCCAAGAAGGCAGTGCTGAAAGACGTCCACAGACACAGAAAGAAAAAGATCCACGCATCACTCACTTTCCGAAGACCCAAAACGCTGCAGCTGAGAAGGCAGTCCGGATCTATGGAAGAGCTCCCCCAGGGGAAACAAGCGCGACAAGCCAGTTCCCTGCGACCACTGAGTCAGCCATGAGGAAGACAGAAGATAACAACACACTCGTGTTCACTGTGGATGCCCAGGCCAACAAGCACCAGGTCAAACAGGCCAGGAAGAAGGCCTGTGACATGGGCGTGGCCGAGGGCATCTATTCATCTGGCTCCTGACTATGACGCCTTGGTTATTGCCAACAAAATTGGGATCATGTAAACTGTCCAGCTGGCTAATCCTGTCACTGTCACTGTACTCCGGGTTGTTCATCAATTTGCTCAAGCGGGCACCAGTAACATCTCCATTGTGAGACTTGTTACTGTTTCTGGCATACTGAATACGCCATGGGGAGCTTGCCAGGCTCAGCCGTGCAAGCGGGATACTCTCAGTAGCTTGCTGGGCTCTTCGAGAGGGACAGAGGAATTGAACCTGGGTTGGCCACGTGCAAGGCAAACACCCTACCGGCTGTGCTATTGTTCTAGCCCTGGCTAATCCTAAATACAATTTTATTCACCATGAAAAAAAAAAGTTAAACCAGAGCATAAACCAGCCTGAATTCAGTCAACCCTGAATACATTATAAAACCCAAGAATTCCAGGCTCGAAGGCGCAGAGCTGGGACTTGGCGGCTGGTCCACAAGCACACTGCAACTAGTGCGAATCCCTGGTGTTTGGTGCTGAGCACCAGCAGCTCTACTGGAGCTCAGCAGTCGGCAGTTTTGCGGGGACAGCTACAAGCGATTTCCAGGTGCGTCACAACCAGGTATGCATAAACACCACAAATATGGGTGAGACCCCTAGCGAGCACCACAATTAAAAAGATGTGTCAGGCCGGAGAGACAGCACAGTGAGTAAGGTGCTGGCCTTGCACACGGCTGACCTGGGTTTGATTTCCGGCATCCTATACGCTCCCCCAAGCACCACCAGGAGTAATTCATGAGTGTAGAGTCAGGAGTAACTACTGAGCATCGCCATGTGCGACCCAAAATAAGTCATTTATGGGCCTTGCTTCAGAGATTCATAAACAAATCTTGAAAAAGATCAAAAGCCACAGTTAATCTTGGACCTACAGAAGGCTAACAAACCAAGACTGACTGGAGGGGGTGGATCAGCCTGGTGCCCACCCAAACAGAGCCCCCGACAGCCACTAGCTCCCACTATCCAAAATTGCCTCTGGTCGCACTTTACCATCTAGGGACTGACATCACCGAGATATTAACCTGCTGAAGATGAGGGTATGTGGATTTTGTGGCTGAAATCTCCAGTCACAAAAGGTTGGGATGGGCTACCTCCCCTCACCTCCCTGCACTTCCAGCAGCCTCAGCAGCCACGTCCACACTCCAAAGCTGCCACTGCATGAAAAAAAGCAACTCCAGCTTGTACCTTCCTGACAAAAACACGGACAAAACCAGTACCTATACTGCAAACCATAATGCACAAGAGAAAGAAGAAAGATGCCTGCCATAGAGATAGTTGTGGGGGTGGGGGGTGGTAGTGGGAGGGAATCTGGGGACATTGGGGGCAGGAAATATACACTGGTGAAGGGACGGGTGTTGGAACATTATATGACTCAACGCCCTAAACAAACCGATGACCTCTTAGTACCTGTATTGCAAACCACATGCAAAATGCTTGGTCATCTTTACAGATGAATAGTTATCATTTATTCAAAAATGTAATGACATGGGGCTGGAGCAATAGCACAGTGGGTAGGGCGTTTGCCTTGCATGCGGCAGACCCAAGTTTGATTCCCAGCATCCCGTATGGTCATGGTCCCCCAAGCATCGCCAGGAGTAATTTCTGAGTGCATGAGCCAGGAGTAACCCCTGTACAACACCGGGTGTGACCCAAAAAGCAAAAAAAAAAAAAAGTAATGGCAATAATCACTGAATTATATCTACAACTTACTGATTGCAACAAAGCATTATAAATTGTAGATACTATCATTTTTTATAGGAATATCTTAGTCTGAGTGGCTACAACGAAATATCCTTGAGCAGACAGCTTATCAACAATAGAGTCAGCTCATCAGAGGAGCACACGTTCTGTGGGCTAGAGAGTTGGGGATGACCCCCAGCACTGCCACAAGCAACTCCAAAGTACAGAGCCTCCCAGAGCATCTCCAGGTGTGGCCTCAAAAAAAACAAAGAAAAACAAAAGTTATGTACTTTTCAGGCCAGAGAGACAGTACAGGTAAAGCATTTGCCCTGCTGACGGTCAATCCTGCAGTTCAAATACCTGGTACCACACAGTTGCCCCAAGCAACACCAGGGCACAGTGCCAGGAATACCCAGGAGTACTACAAACCATAAAGATTTACAAACCATAAAGACTTGACGTGTGCAAACCATAAAGATTTCTTTCTCTTGAGGCTGAGAGTCTGGGAGCAGGAAGCTAGAAAGGTCAAACTTGCACACTTCTCTCAGGATCCTCACAAGGCAGCAAGGAGCATGGAGCTCTGAAAGGCTTTCAGAAAAACACTAGTCCGAGGAGTGTGGAGCGAGCAGGGAATGAGGCATTTGCCAAGCCTGGTTTCATCCCTTGGGCTGGAGCGATAGCACAGCGGTAGGGCGCTTGCCTTGCGCGCAGCCAGCCTGGCCGAGCCGGGTTCGATTCCTCCGCCCCTCTCGGAGAGCCTGGCAAGCTACCGAGAGTATTCAATATGCCAAACACAGTAACAAGTCTCAAAATGAAGACGTTACTGGGCCCGCTTGAGCAAATCAATGAACAACGGGAGGACAGTGTGTGTGTGTGTGTGTGTGTGTGTGTGTGTGTGTGTGTGTGGTTTCATCCCTGGACAGCAAGCACAACCAGGAGTGATCCCCTAGTGCAGAGTGAGGAGTAAGTCCTGGGTATTGACAGATGTGACACAAACCAGCTCCCCATAATAACAAAAATAAGATAAAAAGCAAAGTACTAATTCCAATCATGAGAGCTCTCTCTTCACGACACACGAACCTTCCAAAGCTCCTAACCACAGTCACACTGGGAACAAACATCCAACCAGTTCAAAATTCAATGCAGTTTAAGAAGGGTGATATACTGGGACCAGTCCTCTTCTGTGACTTGTCAATTTACCATTTTCCTGGAGTTATGGTAAAAGTATCCAGTTTTATTTTGGAGAGTTTTAAGGCACACGTGGCTGTGCTCCAGTTATATTCCTGGCTCTGTGCTCAGTGATCACTCCTGGCAGGGCTCTCGGTATCATATGCAGTGCTGGGAATTGAACCCGAGTAGGACACATGCAAGACAAGCACCTCGCCTGCTATCCTCTAACCCAAATCTGGAATTTAATCATTAAAAAAAATATTTGCAGTGGTAGAGGGGGAAATCTCTCAAATTCTGCTGCTCAGGAGGCCTGGGGGCCCTCTAGCAATTCTTGGCCAACCCACCCATGGTTCAATGCAAGGACCCAAGCATACGATGCTGCTTGGATCCTGCGGGCCTCAGGGCCTCCGGGGCTGCACCCAGCGCTCCTTAGGGGAGCACGAGCTGCTGGAAACTCACCAGGTCGGGTGCATGCCACGCAGACACCCTAGGCACTGTACAATTCCCACTCCCTGCCCCCTTTTAAACAGGGACTACCCTTGTAGATGGAAAGGAGATCTTGCTACGGCCGGCTTAATCCGTCTTTCCACATTCCTTACAGTCCAGGAGCTGGTAACCCAAAATCTGATTCCTGCAGTTTCTTACTTCGGTGAATGGTACCAATGTCCACCAGGTAAGACAAAAAGTTTTATCATCCTTGACAATTCCCTTCACTAGCTGCGCACCACTACTCATTCAACCAAACTGATAAACTGTCATATTAATCTCTCAGTATGTTTTGAACCTGCTCAGCTGTCTGTATTTCTCCACTTTTCACTCAACCAGTGCAAACTTCGATGTCATGCCTGTGTGACTGCTTTCTGCCCAAGTCTCCTTTCAATTCACTCCCTTACATGTAGCCAAGACTCTTTAAAATGCAAATCCTTCACTCCCTTGAGATCCTTCAGTGGCCTCCTTCTGCTTTTCCAGCTCTGTGCCAGTTTTCTGCCTTCCCTCTAGACCCTCTGCTCTCGTCATATGAAGCCTCTCAATTTTTTTAATGAACCAGGATCCCTTTCACCCAAGGTTCCTTGGATTTTCCTTCACAGCATCCGTCATGGCTTATAAAACCACAAATCTGTGATTATTTGCTTAATCACTTCAAGTTCTAGGTTGGCAGGGACAAAGTGCTTTTGTTGTTTTTTTTGTAAAAATCAACTGAGGAAACCTGGGGGACCTGAGTGGGGAGGGCGTTTGCCTTGCACGAGGCTGACCCAGGTTTGATCTCCCGCATCCCTTGTGGTTCCCGAGCACCAGCAGGAGCAATTCCTGAGTGCAGAGCCAGGACTCGCCCCTGAGTACTACTGGATGTGACCAAAAAGCAATAATAATAATAATAATTAAAATTAAAATTAAAGAATCAATTGAGGGTCAAATCCTATAGTAGTGATGTCGCAGGCATGGGCAAGTGATGCTGGGGAACAAACCCAGAAACTTTGAACACGCAAAGCTCTTTTGCTCCATCACGAAGCCACATCCCCCATTCTGTTCTGATCATATATCTCTGATTCTAAATATAGTGCCTGGTTTACAGTCTACCACTGTGTGCTGGTTAAAAGACTAATTACTCGAAGGACAAACAGCACAACATATCTTAAATCAACACAAGGCAGTAAAGGCTTTTACTAAAGCAAATGTGTGTCTTGGAGCAACCTTAGCTGCCAGAAGAAAGCCGATTTCAGATGGGCGAGACCAGGGGCTGGAGCAAAAGCACAGACGGCAGGGCACTTGCCTTGCGCTCAGTCTCTCTGGGTTCAATCCCCAGCATCCCTTAGGATTTCTAAGTGCAGAGCCAGGAGTAACCCCCGAACACTGCCATGTGTGGCCCAGAAACAAACCCAAAAATGGAGGGAGGGAATGGGAGAGAGACTTGAGCAGGGAATCTGGTCAGAAGACAATTGTAGAGTGGAGATGAAAAATGACAAGGTCCTGAGCTAAGGGGTGCCCACAGAAAATTAAGAATGGTTACACAGTTCATCTGGAGTCATTCCAATATAATCTGATAAGCGGGGAAGGAATAAGAAATCTAAGGGAAAACAGGCAGGGGAAGGTCATGACAAAAATCTCCAAAAACTGTGGAAGGTTAGGGATAAATTATTATCACACAAATATCAAAGGAAAGAGCCCACAAAAACCCTGTCTTTATTTTAAAGGTAAATGGTTCTGTAGTGGAGGACTGAGGACAAACCTAGAGCCACAGGCCATGGGCTACATCCCCACCCCTAGGGAAGTGTATGTCTGTACGGAGCCGGCAGAGGGGCTGGAGACAGGACAGCATGCAGGGCACCTGCTTGTATCAACTGACCTGGGTTCCAACCCAGCTCCTCATATGGTTCCCTGAGCACAACCAGGAGTGATTCCTGAATCACAGAGCCAGGAGTAAGCCCTGAGCACAGCCAGGTGTGGCCCACAAACCCAACCAAACACAACGAAACAAAACAAAACCCTTTCTTTTAAGATTTGGAGGAAAAATTAGTATTTCAATATAGACAAATATGACGGGAAAATTCTTGTATCACCATTCCGGCTTGGTAGTCTCTCTATTCGTGCCTTTGCAACTATTGCTGAGTTAACAACTTTATCTTAATCAAAAAGGTATCAGCCATCAAACACTTACCGAGTTCCTGCTGTATACCAAATACCAGGGGAGGCAGTGGGTAAGGTAAAGATCACTGTCACTGCCACTGCCTCCCATTGTTCATCGATTTGCTCGAGCGGGCCCAGTAATATCTCCATTGGAGACTTTGTTGTTCCTGTGTTTGGCATATCAAATACATCAAGATAAGGTAAAGATAAGCAATAAAACTCAGCTTCTAACCTCAAGGAGCATATAGCTTAAATGAGAATTGTGAGGTCCAAAAAGACCGAGATATTTGAGATATCAACACTGTACTCAACCGATTACTATACTTGGCTACCTGAATGTTCCTCTTCCCCGTTTCCAAACTGCGATTTCCCTATCTACCCTTTCACACAGACGTCCGTGCCAGAGCTCAGAGAGCGTGTGCTCTGCACGCAGGAGGCCAGGTTCCTTCAGTAACCCCCCAGACCACAGGGAGCAGCTGCCGAGCACCACCAGGTTAACCCCAAACAGAGCAAAATAAAAAAACACAAACAGACCTCATCTGTCTCTGACGGCCTTCTTGGTCTTCTGTTGCACAGTTAAGCACTTCCTCCTCTGATTAAGACATTACGTTCTTTATTGTTTTATTTTTCCTTATTAAACCATTTTATGATGTCATGTATTTCCCTGTGCTGTTCCTTGCTCCATCCTACATATATGAAACACTGATCCTACAAAATTCAGCAATATATCCCTTATCTTTCAGTTAAAAGGTAAAGGTAAAGGCCCTCCCGTTGATCGTCGATTTGCTCGAGCGGGCCCAGTAACGTCTCCATTGGAGACTTTGTTGTTACTGTGTCTGGCATATCGAATACTCTCGGTAGCTTGCCGGGCTCTCCGAGAGGGGCGGAGGAATCGAACTCGGGTCGGCCATGTTGGCCGCTTGTAAGGCGAACGCCCTACCCGCTGTGCTATCTTTCAGTTACAAAAGAAAAAAAAAACCAGTCCTCTGGGGCCAGGGAGATAATACAGTAGATAGGGGGCCTGCCTTGCATGCAGCCAACCCAGGTTCAATCCTCAGCATCCCACATGGTCCCCAGAGTCTGCCAGGAGAGACCCCTGAATGCAGAGTGAGGAGTAATCTCTGAGGAACACTAGCTATGACCCAAACCAAACCAACAACAAAAAAAAGGTCCTCCTCTTTGGCTTTTTTGGCGGGGTGGGGTGGGGTGGGGTGGGGTGGGGTGGGAGTTGTTTGGGCCACACTCAGGACTTACTCTTACATCTGCACACAGGGATCACTCCTGAAGGGCTCTAGGAACCCTATGGGTGCCAGGGACTGAACTCTGGTCTGCCGTGTGCAAAGCAAGCACCCCAGCCACTGCACTATCACCCAGTTCCTCCTCTTCTGCGCTTTAGAAATATTATAAACCAATGCCTCTCAAGCTTTCGTATGCATTAAAATCATTAAGAGAACTTGTTTAAAAAAACAAATCAGGGATGGAGTGATAGTATAGTGGGTAGGGTGTTTGCCTCGCACATGGCCGACCTGGGTTCGATTCCCAGCATCCCATATGGTCCCCTGAGCACCGCCAGGAGTGATTCCTGAGTGCAGAGCCAGGAGACCCAAAAAGAAAAAAGAAAAAAAAAATCACACTTGACTGGACAGTACAGGGGTTAGACCGCTTGTCTTGCAAGATGACCAGGAGTGATCCTTGATCACAGCTATATGTGGTCCAGAAAGCAAAAAAACTCTTTTTCTTTCAATTGAAAGAAAATTACAATGGACAGATTCTGAATTAGTAAAAATCCCAGGCAATGCCCAGGTGTTGCTGTTAACATAAAATAGGCAAAGAATTATTTGATGCAAAGTAAAGTCCATGGATTGCTTGAAGTTTTATACTCCACTAGTACAGGGGTTAAGGTGCTTGTCTTGTATGCCTCTGACATGGATCCCCAAGCACCAGGATTGATCCCTGAGCAGAGCAGGAATAAGCCCTAAGCACTCTCAGATGTGGTGCAGAAAACAATTAAAAAACTTCTATACACTTCATTAAACTTTTGTATTTATACACATGAATTTCATCACAGGTTTCATAAGAAGTTTTATACCATAGTAGTGAATATGCTGAAGCGATAGCACAGCGGTAGGGTGTTTGCCTTGCGCACAGCCAGCCAGGCTGAGCCGGGTTCGATTCCTCCGCCCCTCTCGGAGAGCCCGGCAAGCTACCGAGAGTATCTCGCCCGCACAGCAAAGCCCGGCAAGCTCCCCATGACGTATTCAACATTCCAAACACAGTAACAAGTCTCAAAATGGAGACGTTACTGGCCCGCTCGAGCAAATCGATGAATAACTGACAGTGACAGTGAATATGCAGTCCAATTCCACTATTCATTTACTGGCTAATGCACACATAGCTCATGTTCTTCTAACTCGTACTTGTGGGTCTTGCTTATGAAAAAAAGGCTTGGAATTACAGAGTCAAATATTCACGCTGAAGAACAACTGAAAAACTGTGGAACCAATACTGAAATCCACACAACCACAGCATTGTAAGTAGGGATTGGAAACTTAACTCTGCGAGATAAAGCAGTAAGTGCCTTGCTTCCTTGCTTTTGCAAAATATCAAAGTACTTGCATACTGTTATTATTACTATTATATACTATGAAATAAGAAAACAGAAGTTCAAAGAGACTAGTATCACATAAACAGTAACCGGTCAAGTTCAGGATACAAAAACAAGACTCAAAAAACCAGACTTGAGATGCAACATTCAGTCTCTAAATACTCTGAGAAGCACCATGATTTAGTGAAAAGAATTCGAGAAGAGGACTAGCTCTCGATTCCACATCCAACAGAGGGAGACTACTGAATTTCACTACATCTCTAATAGAACTCAGCAGGATTCTTCTACAGAGGCACATGCTCAAGATACTCTGTAAATTTACACTTCACGACGTCTTTATATAAGGGGACACTACAGGGTACATCTATCCTCGTCTACGTATCCTTGGACAGATAAGGAATCGAATCTGAGTAACTCTGGATGCCATCTAGAGAGACTATATTATTTTCAAGGTTTCTTGGCTAGTATACAGAGCCAAGGGGTTGAGTAGCTGTATAATTCTGTCAGATGGCTTAGCTGTATTTGAGGAAGTTAACGCCTGAGGAGAGAATATGGAAAAAAGAGAAACAGAACCTTGAATGCACATTAAGACCTAACACATTCTTTTAACGTCCAGTCAACCAAGAGCTGGCATTCTATTCCTCCCTAAACAGTAAGCCACCAAATGAAGATGAAGCGATTAAAATATTCTGGGTTGCTACACATTTCACCTAGTATTCATGTTACACTTAAAAGAAATGTAGCCCTTGAGGGTACAGTGCCACCCAAGCAGGTCAACCTGTACCTGCAGGGCGAGTGCATCAGCAGCCTGATGGTGCCTTCAGGCTTCCAGATACCCCCAAATTGCCGCTGTGCCTCTGGGTAGACCCCAACAACTTGGGACCAAGTTTCCTGAGGTATTAAAAGGCCAGAAGTTAGGTGTGTGGGGGTCGTGCCCACCTCCAGTTCAGCTAGACAAGCTCGTTTATCAGTCTTGCTTCCGAGACCCATAAATAAATCTCGAAAGAGATCAAAATCAGGCCATTTAAGCGCATTAACGGCCACGGTTCAGAGATTCACAAACGCATCTCGGAAGAGAGCAGCACGCCACTGAGACGTATCCGGGGCACCTCGGAAGGGGGCACGCGTGTCCCTCTGCCTGCCCCAAATGAATCCGGCAGCTGCAAACCTCCAGAACCCCATCGCCTCCGCAACTTAGTCGACCTTCACAAGCTTGTCACGAGACCCCCACGCAAGGAGAATGAATCTGCTGAAAAACCCACGCATGCGGGACCAGTGACTGAAAACTCCAATGTTCAAGGAGTCAGGGATGCGCGACCTCCCTCCACTCCCCACCTTTCCCGTTTCCTGGCAGTCACGCCCAAGAACTGCTTCTGGGCACCACTTAAGCGCGTTAATGGCCGTGATTCAGAGACTCAAATGAATCTTGGAAGAGAGCAGCACATGAGAGATGCCTCCAGACCTCAAATACCTAAAAATGTCTAGAGTTCCGGGAGTCTGGGGCCGCTTTTGCGGCCGCACGACTTCTCACACTAGGCGTAACAGGCAAGACAAAATGAATTATTTCGCCTCTGCCTACGGGGCAGGCCTGGGTGGTGGCAGGAAAATGGGAAATAATGGAGGCGGGAAGGTGCAACAGTGGTGGTGGGACTGGGCTGAAATGTTGAAGGTAAACAATGACTGCGAACAACTTTATGACCAAGAAAAAGTAATGTGGAATTCACGCCTGCTTCAGTCAGCTTGATCAGTGGCTAAACAAATCGAAGTGCTCCTATAGCAAATAAATAAATAAATAAAAATGAAAAAAAAAAAAAAGAATACGTGTGTAGCCTTAAAATAGAAGCTTGCTTTATAAAGGCTTTACTTCAAACACCAAAAGCCTGACCAGGGGCGGGAGCCACAGGACGGCAGGGAGGGCATCTGCCTCGCATACAGCCAACCCAGGTTCAACCCCCAACACCCCATACGGACGGTTGCCGGAGCACTGCCAGGAGTGATTCTTGAGCACAGAGCTAGGAGCGACCCCCCCCCCCCCCGCCATTGCCCGGTGTGGCCCCTCCCCCCAAAGAAGCTTAGACGTGCATGTGTCCCCCAGGCAGACAAGCAGCGCCGTGTCCCTGTGCTCAGGACTCCAGTTTCAAAAATAAATGACAAAATGAGGGGGAAACACACAGACAAGCACACCCCTGCCCCCCCCAAACTAAACCCAGTCATACTGACTGGGCACCACACACACACATACCCCTAAACTAAACCCAGCCACACACACACACACACACACACACACACACACAACTAAACCCAGCCATACTGACAGGATACACACATACACACACACCTTAAACTGAACCCAGCCATACTGGCAGGACACACACACACACACACACATATACCCCCTATACTGAATCCAGCCATACTGGCAAGACACACACACACACACACACACACACACACACGCAAAACTCAATCCAGCCATACTGACAGGACAGACATGCACACACACACATATGCACACACCCTAAACTGAACCCAGCCATACTGACAGAACACACACACACACTCACACGTGCGGATACACACACACACTGAACTGAACCCAGCCATACTGACATGACAGACACACACATGCACACACCCTAAACTCAGCCATACTGACAGGACACACACACATGCACGCACACACACACACGCAGACACACACGCACGCACAGACACACACACGCGCACAGACACACACACACACACATACCCTAAACTCAACCCAGCCATACTGACAGGACACACACACACACACACACACACACACACACAAGTCAACCCAGCCATACTGACAGGACAGACATAGACACGCTCACAGACACACACACATGCACACACCCTAAACTGAACCCAGCCAGTGACAGGATGCACACACACACACACACACACACACAGTCAACCCAGCCACACTGACAGGACAGACACACACGCACGCACCCTAAACCGAACCCAGCCATACTGACAGGACACACACACAACTTAACTCTGCCACACAAACAGGACAGACACACACACACGCACACCCCCTAAACTCACACACACCCTAGACTCAACCCAGCCAGACTGACAGGACACACACGCACACACTCACACACACACGCACACAACTCAACCCAGCCATACGGACAGGACAGCCACACACTCACACACGCACACACCCTAAACGGAACCCAGCCAGACTGACAGGACACACACGCACCCGACCCCCCCCCCCACCCCGCCAGCCCGGCGCGCGCGCACGCACCCCCGGCCGGGCCCCGGGGCGCCGCCCAGCCCCGCGCCGCTCACCGTCCGCGTCGGCCGAGGAGACGAAGGTGAAGTCCCCGCCGGGCGGCGCGTAGGCCGGGGGCGGGCCGGGCGGCTGCATGGCGCGGCGCTGGGAGGCGGCGGCGGCCGCTCGCTCCTCGCTCCTGGCTCGCCCCGGCCCGGGCTCGGCTCGGCCGCGAGGGCGGCGGGCGGGCGCGCGCGGCGGGGGCAGGAGCGGGACGGCGAAGGCGCCGGCGGCCGCCCGAGCGGCCCCGCAACGGCGACTCCGCGGCTCGGGCCTCAGCGCGACGCCGGCCGGCCGGGACCACAACACTGGCAGCGCCGCCGCGATTGGCCCGTTGTGAGCGGCGCGCCCATTGGCTCCCGGCGCGGCCCGCCCACTGGCTCCCGGCGCGGCCCGCCCATTGGCTCCCCGCGCCCCGGATCCGGAAGCCGCCGGCGCCGCCCGGAAGCGCCCGGCCCCGCGGGCACCACGCTGGCTTCCCCGCCCCCTGGGCGCGCCCTGGCTTCCTGCGGTCCCGCCTTGGCCTTGCCGTCCCCGGCCTGGGTCTCTGGGTGGTTGGAAGGATCCTGCCTGGCAAAATAGATAAATAAAAACCAAAAAAATAATGAATTTTTTGGGGGTCACACCCAACAAATGCACAGGGGTCACTCCTGGTTCATGCAGTCAGGAATTACCCCTGGCGGTGCCCGGGGGACCATATGGGACGCTGGGAATCGAACCCGGGTCGGCCGCATGCAAAGCAAATGCCCTACCCGCTGTGCTATCTACTCCAGCCACCCAAAATAAGTAGATTGTTTTAAAAAACTTTGCCTGTCACTGTCACTGTCCTCCCATTGTTCATCAATTTGCTCAAGCAGGCCCAGTAACGTCTCCATTTGTGACAATTGTGTGTGACAATTCTGTGGTTGGCATTGTCAAATACATCACGGGGAGCTTGCCAGACTTTGGCCATGCAGGCGAAGGAATAGAACCCCGGTCTGCCAGCCTGGCTGCGTGCAAGGCAAATGCCCTACCCGCTGTGCTAAAGAATTTTGCCTATTCAAGAAAAAGAGTTAGCCGGCTGGGAACGTGTCAGTTAGAGGTCACCCCTCGACTGGAGGCCCGAGAGGCCACGGCCCTTAGTCACTGCACGGGCGCTTAGTGACTTGTCTGCGGTTTGGTCCTGTTTTCCTCACCCAGAGAGAAAGGAGGCTGGACGGAAAGTAAGAAAGAAAGGGAGCCAACACTGATACACCAAGAGTAGCACACTCTATTTGATGGGATGTAAGGTAGAAGACAACCAATCTTGATTTATATATATATATATATAATATATGTCACAGTCACGGTCCTCCTGTTGTTCATCAATTTGCTCGAGCGGGCCCAGTAACGTCTCCATCATATGAGACTTGTTGTTACTGTGTTTGGCATATCAAATACGTCTGGGGTAACTTGCCAGGCTCTGCCGTGCAGGCAAGATACTCTCGGTAGCTTGCCAGGCTCTCCCGCTGTGCTATTGCTCCAGCCTATATATATATATATATATATACATATATACATATATATATATATATATATATATATATATATACTCAAAACTCTAACAACTTGTTAAAAAGAGCTCTACTTCAGGGGCTTAATGGCTCCAAGATGAGATCTAACAATTTTCACACACTTTCCTCTAAGGACACCCTTTTGGATCACTTTTAGTCAATTAGTCACAATAAGCAATACAAAAGAAGTTGTTCAGCATCTGCCTTTGGGGCAGGCTTGGGTGGTGGTGGAAAGGTGTAGTGGTGGTGGGGTTGGGGTTGAAATATTGAATAATCAATTACGGTGAACAACTCTTTGAAAATAAAGTTTTTGACTAAAAATGAAATTTAAAAAGACGTCACCAGAGCAAAAGAAAAAGAAAGGGAGCGAAGCTATAAATCGCGACCCAGAGGCTGGGACTGGAGTCCTGCCTAGCCTCTTAAACTTTTAAAAATAAATTTCTTGGTGATTTAGTGTCTTCAAATGTCTGATTTTTTTAGACTTACATACCTATATATTGGAGTGTGTAAGAATTTCATGGATGAAAAGAGATCACGAGGAGAAAAGTTTAAGAAGCCCGCATCCAATATATATACACATAATGTGTTTTTGCAGCACTGTTCGTAATAAAGATCTAGAAACAGTCCAAGTGCCCAACAACGAGTGAATCAAGAAATTGTGGTAGGGGGCCTGAGCGATAGTACAGCACGTATGGTGCAGAGTCCAACCTGAGTTCATTCCTTGGCACCACAGGGGCCCCCCTGAGCACTGCCCTGAGTGCTGAGAAACAACCAGGAATCAGCCCTGAGCACCACCGGGTGAGCCCCCCACTCCACCCTCCCCCAAAAATAAGTTGTGATATAGACGCCAATGAACTCAGACAGTCTCTCACCCTGTTCGTTCCATTCTAGGCCATGGGTTCCGATGTGAAGTTCTTCAGCTGATCTTCTCGGTCCTATCTTGGCATTAAAATCACCCACAATGATCTTGTAGAAGGTGTGGTCTTCTTTATAGAACTTCTCTAGCTCCATGTAGAACTTCTCGATTTCTCTTTCATCATAATGAGATGTTGGTGCGTAGACAACGAAGATAGAAACTGCAGGCAGTGAGCCACATCTATTCAAATGTAAACGTCCGATTCGGGTTGTTAGGCATTCGAATGAATCAATGCTCTTGGCCAAGTTTGTGTTGACAAGGACACCAACGCCTCCAACACCTCTTTTATCGCATGTTCCGAGGAACAATTCTTCTCCAGTGTCGAAAACAGCATGGTGAGATTCGTGCCTTCTTGTCTCGGTCAGACCAATGATGTCGTACTTGATCATTCGCGCTTGTACCATCAGGTCCTCGATGGATGCATCTGATGCTAGCGTACGTGCATTGAAAGTACAGACGATCATTTTTGTCTTCCTTCGTTGTGGCAGCCTAGGTCGGCCTTGAGATTTTGTCGGCCTCTCCTTTCTCATCCTTCTCAGTGCTGCCATGTCGGTGAAGCCTTCAGGGTCAGGTGAATGAGACCAGTTGTAGTTACTGGTTTTGGCATATCGAATACACAGCGGATAGCTTGCCAGGCTCTTCCGTGCGGGCGGAATACTCTCGGTAGCTTGCCAGTCTTTCCGAGAGGTATAGAGGCTTTTGGGGTGACCTCTAATCCCCCTTGTAGGTGTTACCATATTTGAACCCTATCAAATATGGTACGACAATTCCAGAAGACAGGTATTTAGTGTCTTATGATGTGTCGCGCGGCCGCTTGCGGCCGCGCGGGTCCGGAAAGCGTCCTGGAGTGTGGCGACGGCTGGGTAGTGGAAGTAGTGTCGAGAGTGGAAGTCTGCCAGTGGGGTATTTATCTGGGTAGGGTGGGTCTCCTGTGCACAATTCGATCCCTGGGTGGTTGATGGAAGCAGACAGGGCAGGGTAGGGTGGGGCTCCTGATTAGAATCCCTTTGTCACCTGTGGTGGTGGGAGCAAGCAGAGAAGCTCTGTCCCTGGGTCCGGCAAGCCTGGAGTCCAAGGTCTCAGAGAGTTCCGCTTACCTTGTTCTGTGGGTCTTCAGTTGTGCGTGGGTCTAGGCCGGAGCTGCCGCGCGGGTCCGGAAAGCGTCCTGGAGTGTGGCGACGGCTGGGTAGTGGAAGTAGTGTCGAGAGTGGAAGTCTGCCAGTGGGGTATTTATCTGGGTAGGGTGGGTCTCCTGTGCACAATTCGATCCCTGGGTGGTTGATGGAAGCAGACAGGGCAGGGTAGGGTGGGGCTCCTGATTAGAATCCCTTTGTCACCTGTGGTGGTGGGAGCAAGCAGAGAAGCTCTGTCCCTGGGTCCGGCAAGCCTGGAGTCCAAGGTCTCAGAGAGTTCCGCTTACCTTGTTCTGTGGGTCTTCAGTTGTGCGTGGGTCTAGGCCGGAGCTGCCGCGCGGGTCCGGAAAGCGTCCTGGAGTGTGGCGACGGCTGGGTAGTGGAAGTAGTGTCATGATGAGTTCATCATGTCGACCAAGACCATTCATGGTAACTCACAGTTCCAGAAGGCAGAATCTAAACGATGGACATGGGAGTCTCCCGGTGGACGATTCCACAACGAAATAGACCACATCATATTCAATCGACGGTTTTGCCTGACTGATGTCGCTGTTGTCCCAAAATTTCGAACGGGATCGGACCACCGTCTCCTTCGTGCAAAATTCTACTTCACAGAGCGGGGAGAAAGGGCTGCAAAGTTCAAAAAGAGAACTCCCAGAACGACCACCAACTGGGAACTCTTTGGTACTATTGCGGCAACATGGGAAGATGCCATTGTTGACAACATTGACGAGGAATACGATCGACTGGTTCAGCACCTCCATGAATGTGCGAGGAACGCCAAGAGAGAGATAGCCACAAAAAGTCGCCTATCTTCGAAAACTCTTGAGCTAATTCGCCAGCGTGGTTTGGCGCATGCCTCAGGCAACCGCAAGCTAACGTCCGAGCTCGCAAAGCAGTGCAGAGATGCGATCAAGGAAGACCTCAAAGAGAGAAGAGCAGAAGTACTGGTAGATGCGGCAGAAGCCGGGAAAAGTATTCGTAACGCCCGCCTGTCCTTCGCCAACTATAAGACCAAGATGACTGCCCTCCGACGTCCTGATGGATCCATCACATCCTCCAGAACGGCAATGGAGAAGATTATCCATGACTTCTACTCAAATCTCTTCGATAGCCATGTCCACTTGCCGACATACCAAATTCCACAGGATGGGTATGTCGTTCCCAACGTTCTCCCTTCCGAAATCCGACACGCCATTTCGTCAGTAAAGAAGCAAACAGCACCCGGCCCAGACAAGGTCAGACCTGAACACCTGAAGAACCTGCCGTCAGTACTCATCAATACACTGGCTCGGCTCTTCACTCGCTACCTGTCTGAATGCAAGGTTCCATCTCAATGGAAAACCAGCAGGACCGTACTACTGTTCAAGAAGGGAGACATCCATGACATTGGCAACTATCGCCCGATCTGCCTATTGTCTGTCATCTACAAGTTGTTCACTCGAGTCATCCTGAATAGGATTGGCAGAACACTAGATGAAGGACAACCATGTGAGCAAGCAGGGTTCCGCAAAGGATTCAGCACCATCGACCATATCCACACGATAACCAAACTCATTGAGGTTTCTCGGGAGTTCAAGATGCCGCTCTGCTTAACGTTCATTGATTTAAAGAAGGCCTTTGATTCTGTTGAGACGGAAGCGGTCATTGAAGCCCTAGCCAATCAGGGCATTCAAGCCCAATACATCAGGATCCTCCGTGAGCTGTATTGCGGATTCACTACCAGGATCTCACCATTCTACAAAGAAGTGATCGTTGATGTCAAGAGAGGGGTGCGGCAGGGTGATACCATTTCACCAAAACTCTTCAGTGCCACCCTCGAGAACATCATGCGACGACTGGAATGGGAAGGAATGGGAGTGAAGATAGATGGTCGGCAACTACACCACCTCCGCTTTGCTGATGACATTGTTTTAATAACACCAAACATCAGCCAAGCGGCACAAATGCTGGCCGACTTTAACCGTGAGTGTGGAAAGGTAGGACTACAGCTGAATCTTACGAAGACAATGTTTATGAGAAACAGCCTTGTTCCTGACGCCCCATTCGCTCTCAATGGAACGACCATCTCCGAATGCAACAGCTATGTGTACCTAGGTCGAGAGGTCAACATGACAAATGACCTGGCACCCGAGCTGCGCAGGAGGAAGAGAGCGGCTTGGAACGCCTTCAAGAACGTCGAAGAAATAGCTAAGAGGACGAAGAACCTCCGGCTCCGGGCACATCTCTTTGATTCCACTGTTCTTCCTGCATTAACATATGCCTCAGAGACCTGGGCCCTACGCAAACAAGATGAGAACGCCATTCAGGTCTCCCAAAGAAGAATAGAAAGAGCTATGCTTGGAATATCACGTTTCACTCAAATGAGAGAACGAATCCGGAGTTCTGACATCCGTCGACGATCAAGGATCAGGGACGCTGTCTCTTTTGCCAAGGTGTCGAAAATCAGATGGGCTGGTCACGTAATGAGATTTAAAGACGACCGTTGGACTAGAGCTGTTACTGATTGGATTCCACGGGATGTCAAGAGACCGCGTGGCCGCCCACCTACCAGATGGTCAGACTTCTTTGTCAAGATCATGAACGATCGGTTTGAGGCCCTCCATGTTCCCGGAGCGAAGAGATGCCATTGGGCTACACTAGCACGCGACAGGGACAAATGGAGACGTTACTGGCGCCCGCTCGAGCAAATCGACGACTAACGGGAAGTTAAGTGATTAAGTGATTAAGTGATAGACGCCAATGGAATATTACTCCACTTTGGAAAAAAAGATGAAATTTTGCAGTCGCTGCAACTCAAATGGAATTAGAGGCTGTTGGGTTCAGTGAATTCCAGAAAGTAAAAGAATAATAACAGATGATCTTGCTCATATGCAGAGTGCAAACAAAGGAAGGAATTAGAGAATCCCAGTGCAAACAAAGGTTGAGACATATCAGTACAACTGGAACCAGGAGGTCGGGGAAGTAGGGAGCAGTCATGGGATCATGGTGGAGGGACCTTGAAACACTGGAGAAGGGATTGGTGTAATACCTCTGCACAGTGTAAATCAGTTGTTTCAATAGTATTGTGAACTATGATACCTCAGTAAGAAATAACTCTTAGGGGCCAAAGTCATAGTACAGTGGGCAGGGTGCTTGCCTTGCATGTGGAGCCGTCAGGTTCCATCCTATATGGTCCTCTGAGCACAAACAGAGTAATCCAGGAGTAAACCCTGAGAACTGTGGGATGTGGCCCCCAAACCTAGCAAAAACCTTTTTGTTAAAAAAGCAGCAGCAAGCATCATGACGGATCTTGGAGACACAACTGAGATATTCCAGATAGGCCCAGCCTCTGAGTCCAGTCCTGCCAAAGCCCCAGTCCTACCCACCCACATCAGCTCCCACCACTGCCAGAGAAGTGACCAAACTTCATGACTGATGTCAGAGAGACGCCAGAGAGATGCAGGCAAGTTGATCATCCCAGCGCCAAAGCTCTTGAACTGTGTGGCTACCTATGTGGTTGAGCAACACCTCCAAACTTTACGGAGATAATAGCCCAGTAGAACTTAGATGAGAGAATTGAGTAGAAGCCCACTAAACTCAGAGTGAACACAATAACACAAGACTACTCAATCTACACATAACAGCTGAGTAAATCCTTTAGCAACACCATCACTAGATATAAGTTGTAACAAACAATAAACTGTTTTGTACCTGCCAAGGCAGCAGGCTTGGGAGGTGGGTGGGAAATTGGAACAATGGTGGAGGGAAGGGCATGTTGGTGAGACTGGTGTTGGAATAAAGTTTCACACACACACACACACACACACACACACACACAGCAGGAGCAGCAGTCCTGGTCTAGCTCCTTTTGAGGTAAGATAGGAAGAGAATTAAGCCAATATCTAAATCTCCTGCCTGAGATAGTCTAGAACAACTTCACTATAAGAGCCTGTCTGTTGATAAACATACCAAGGTTTACAAACCCACCTAGGTTTTAAAAAGTGTACATAAGCACACCTATATTCATTTTACAAGCTACATAATTTTAACTTTCATTTAGACAGTGGTTTTGAGGCTGTTGAGATAGAGAAGATGAATCAGCAGTGGAGCAACAAGAAGGTGCCACCATCAGTGTCGTAAAACAGAATGTCAGGATTGTTTTCTCCAGACGGCAGCAATTGATACAAAAAGGACGGATGATGCAGGTTGAGAGATGCAAGTAGGGAGTTGTTTTGCACCCAGGTAACCCGAGTGTGTTTTTGTTTTGTTTTGGGGCCATACCCCGCTGTGCTCAGGGCTTACTCTTAGCTCTGCACTCAGAGATCATTCTTGGTGGGCTCAGGGGACCATACTGGGTTCAGGGGAATCAAACTTGGATTAGCCATGTGCAAAAGAAGGGTCCTCTCCTCTGTACTATTACTCTGGTCCCAGTGACTGACCCAAATTTGATCTAATATGATTCCCCAAGCACCACCAGGAATGATCCCTGAGCATAGATACAGGAGTTAGCCCTAAGCATCACCATGTGTGGCCCTTTTTTGTAAGGATTACTGAAAATTTGCTGGTGAAAATTGGGGTGGGGTTGGCTGACAATTTGAATAATATTCCAGAGGCTATTTAGTGCACTTGAGAAATGAAGTCATTCCATTTACTTTACGTGTTCAATATATGTGTCATGGGAGAGAATGTGAGATTTCAGAGATGAAGAAGAGAGCGTCGACGGAGGTTGGAACTCTGGATTCTTTCTCTCATATCCATCCTGCACAATTTGGTATGTGGGCAGGTGGACGTGGCTATTGAAAGAGATCTGAGTAGAAGTCATGGATAATCTTCTCCATTGCCCTTCTGGAAGATGTGATAGATCCATCAGGAAGTCAGAGGGCAGTCATCTTGGTCTTGTAGTTGGCGAAGGACAGGCGGGCATTACGAATGCTTTTCCCGGCTTCTGCCACATCTACCAGCATTTCTGCTCTCCGTCGACGATAAAGAACCAGGGACGCTGTCTAGTTTGCCAAGGTGTCGAAAATCAGATGGGCTGGACACATAATGAGATTTGGAGACGACCGCTGGACTAGAGCCATTACCGACTGGATTCCACAGGATGTCAAAAGACCGCATAGCCGCCCACCTACCAGATGGTCAGACTTCTTCGTCAAGACCCTGAACAATCAGTTTGAGGCTCTTCGTGTTCCTAGAACGAACAGATGCCATTGGGCTACACTAGCACGGGACAGGGACAAATGGAGACGTTACTGGTGCCTGCTCGAGCAAATCGATGATTAACGCAAAGTCAAGTGATCAAGTGATCAAGTGAAGAAGAGAGCATGAACAGTATAGCTTTCCAGCGGTGCTCAGAGATTACTTCTGTTTCTGTGTTCAAGAATCACTCCTGGCAGGCTTGGGAGACCATATGTGGTGCTGGGGATGAACCCAGGTCAGCCAAAAGCAAGACAAGTACTTTACTCCTCTGTCCTGACTCCAGTTCTTACGTGAACAATATTGCACATTATTCTAAGGACTTTTCCCCTGAAACTATTGGGAAACAAAGGAATTGAAGAAAAGGCATGATGGGTCATCCTTATGGGATGATGCTTAAAATAGACCTAGTCAGACATATCTCATTTCGTCCCACATCAGGCTACTGGGGGGGATTTCTTCTAGTGATGCTCTAGAGGGTCAATCAAACCTGGGCCTCTCTCCAGCATGCAAAGCATGCACTCAGCCTGTGAAGTACCTGCCCCGCAGACTTGTGGTGTCTTCTCTTGGCAAAGACAAGAGTTCTGACTTGGGCAGGATAGCAGCACTCAGTATAGTAAAGAGAATATGGACAAGTCTGACAGCTAGGCTAAGAGTCCACAGGGTTTAGTGTTCAGTGGGAAAAGATGGGAAGGGAAGAATATGTATCCAAGACTCTCAGGCACGTGCTCAGGTGATTGGAAGTTTTATCATCAAATGAGGAAGTAGAGAAAGATTGGTTTGGTAAGCAGATAAAGCTTTTTTTCTTGTTCGTTTTTTCTTTTTGGGTCACACCTGGCGATTCTCAAGTACTCCTGGCTCTGCACTCAGGAATTACTCCTGGCGGTGCTCTGGGGACAATAGGGGATGCCAGGGATTGAACCCAGATGGGCTGTGTGCCAGGCAAACGCCCTCCCCAGTGTCCTATCACTCCAGCCCCCAAGCAGATAAAGTTTTGACTGTCATGACTTTGAGAGCATGCTGGTGGAATTACATTTTTTGGCAATGAAGATACAGTGCATAGAGCAGAGTTCTGAACTGGAGGATCAGCGCTGTAGTCACACCCAGCAATGCTCAGGGGTTATACCTCGTTATGCATTCTGTTATTACTCCTGGTGGTACTCAGGGAACCATACGGGATGCTGGGGGTCGAACCTGGGCCAGACACGTGCCCAGCAATCACCTTACTTGCTGTGCTATCTCTCTGACTTCTCCCCACCATAAGTTTTTTTTTTTTAATTTTTATTAGTGAGACACCATGAGGTACGTTGTAGACTTACAAATTTTGTACCATGAGTTTTTTGATGTTTGTTCAACTGATTGGTCTGAAGTTAGTATTTCTCCCCATGCCAGTGCTGCCGTCTGCCTCGCTGCTAGTGGGGGGAACTCTAATTCACGCTGACCGTGACAATCGCCCAAACAACTAAGGAGATAATTTACTTCTGGCCTGTGTTTCCTTTTTACTTAACAAAAAATAAAGGGCATTGACACGCTGTTGTTTCCCTCCCTTGTCCTCTGACTGGAATGCTTGTTGCAGTGAGCAGGGTCACACCCGCATGTTTGTTGAGCGTGCTCACACACTTGGTTGTGGTGCTCACCGGGGTCATACTTAGCTGCAGGACTTTGCACACATGTCACCGGGGGGGTCGCACTCCGTACTTTGCAGACAGTGTGCATTCGGGGTGTAGATATCAGGGGGCTCACTGTGTGGTGCACACTCAATCTAGCTAGGGGACACACGTGCTGCCCATGGCAATTGCCCGTCCTCGCAGCACAGCTCACTGAGGTCTCACCCCTGTAGCCATGTTCAGTGGCACCGGGCGCAGTGACTCAGGGAATTCCTGTGGCATCCGGGATCACAGACAGCAGCGCCGCCAGGCTCTGGGATAATGTATTTCTTCCTTCTCTCTCCTCCTCCTCTTTCTTCCTTCTCCTTTTCCCTTGGTCCTCTCTTTTCCTTCTTTCTCTTTTTCCCTTCGTCTTTCTCCTTCTCCTCTTCCTTTTCCTCTTCCTCCTCTCCCTTTCCCCCTCCTTCTCTTCCTTTTCCTCTTCCTCTTCTGTTTTGTTGGGCCATACCTCCTCCACTCTGTGCTCAGAAGTGCCCCCTGGTGGTGCTCAGGGAACCACATGTGGTGCTGAGGATTCTACTCTGGGTTGTCAGGATGCAAGGCCTTAATCCCTTAACCTCTGGCCCTGCGAACTCGGCCCTTTGAGTCATCTCTCAGCCCATACTTGACTAATACAGTCCTTTTTTTTCCTTTTTGGGTCACACCCGGCAACGCACAGGAGTTACTCCTGGCTCATGCACTCAGGAATTACTCCTGGCGGTGCTCGGGGGACCATATGAGATGCTGGGAATCGAACCCGGGTCGGCCGTGTGCAAGGCAACGCCCTACCTGCTGTGCTATCTCTCCAGCCCCACTTGACTAATAGATAAGTAAATATTTTTTTGTGAATTCTTCCTATCATTCAGCATAAGGGTTTTTTTTTTTATATCTGTTGGTAGACATTTGGATTGTTTTCACTTATAATGCATCTGCTTGTGAACATTTCTGAATAAGTCTTTGTGTGGACATAGTTTTCACTGGGTAAATGCATAGGGCTGTGTGGATCGGCCCCTTGAAAAATTACAAAAAACAAAT
The DNA here is from genome assembly GCF_029834395.1 of Sorex fumeus. Classification (NCBI taxonomy): domain Eukaryota; kingdom Metazoa; phylum Chordata; class Mammalia; order Eulipotyphla; family Soricidae; genus Sorex; species Sorex fumeus. The sequence goes on from NW_026606063.1 coordinate 4,811,920, forward strand.
GAGTGTCAGTGCACATTGAGTCCAAGTTGGTCCATGGCTCTCCAGTGCCCTCAGAGCACCATGACCGAGTGTGTCTGTGACCCGTCCTTGCAGCAATAGCAATAGACAGGGGCTTGGGGAGACCATTTTAAAATGATCTTATGTATTTGGAACCTCTGTGTATTTATTTGTTGGGCTTTTGAGGCTGCCATGGCAGGGTCCAGATCCCTCTGCAGTGCCAGCAACAGAGCTGCGGTCAGGCGTGTGCCAAGTAGGGGCCTAAACTCCTGCACAATCTCTCTGGCCCCTGTGACTTCTTAAGGAGATAATTTACTTAAGGAGATAATTTGTTTTTAAATGTACCCTGGGCTCAGCCTCCCTTGCCCATATCACAACACGCGATGTGTATTTTTATCAAAATCTCTCTTACTCTCCTTGGGCTGGAGCGATAGCACAGCGGTAGGGCGTTCGCCTTACAAGCGGCCAAGATGTCCGACCCGAGTTCGATTCCTCCGCCCCTCTCGGAGAGCCCGGCAAGCTACCGAGAGTATTCGATATGCCAGACACAGTAACAACAAAGTCTCCAATGGAGACGTTACTGGGCCCGCTCGAGCAAATCGACGATCAACGGGAGGGCCTTTACCTTTACCTTACCTTTACTCTCCTTGTATTCATCTAAATAAAGCTATTTTATTTCAAAAAGTTCAAGATTAAAATGTATCCTGTTCCATAGAAATAACTGAGTGGGCTTAAGTGCATGCTGTGTAAGGTTTGCCATCAGGGATGACCCAAAACTTAAAAAAATAAAATAAGCAGATGAAATTTTGGAAAGAAATCCAAATCCACAGAGAGGAAGTGGCTTTAAGAAGCTGTAGCATGCTCCAAGCAAAACAAAACAAAAGGACGTATTAAAATGCTGAAAGAATAAACCATAACATTGGAAAGGTAGTGGAAGTCTGCCGTTGAGGTATTTATCTGGTCCCGGTAGGGGAAGGGTGGGTCTTCTGTGTGAAATCCAATCCCTGGGTCTCTGGCGGTTGGTGGAAGCAGAAAGGGCAGGGTAGGGTAGGGTGGGGCACCTGATTTTAATCCCTTTATCACCTGTGGTTGGTGAGAGCAAGCAGAGAATCTCTGTACCCGGGTCCGGGTCTGGGTCCATTGAGCCTGGAGTCCAAGGTCTCAGAGTTCCGCTTATCTTGTTCCGTGGGTCTTCAGCCGAGCGTGAGTCTTGGCCTGTGCATCCCAAAAGCGTCCTGGAGCGTGGCGGCGGCTGGGTAGTGGAGGTAGTGGAGGTAGTGGAGGCGTCGGTGTCCTTGTCAACACAAACTTGGCCATGAGCATTGATTCATTCAAATGCCTAACAACCCGAATTGGACGTTTACACTTGAATAGATGTGGCTCACTGCCAGCAGTTTTCTATCTTCGTTGTCTATGCACCAACATCCAATTATGATGAAGGAGAAATTGAGAAGTTCTACATGGAGCTGGAGAAGTTCTATAAAGAAGACCACACCTTCTACAAGATCATTGTGGGTGATTTTAATGCCAAGATAGGACCAAGAACATCAAAGAACTCCATATCAGGATCCATGGCCTAGAATGGAACGAACAGGGTGAGAGACTGTCTGAGTTCATCATGTCGACCAAGACCATCCATGATAACTCACAGTTCCAGAAGGCAGAATCTAAACGATTAGGAAATGGGAGTCTCCAGATGGACTGCTCCACAACAAAATAGACCACATCATATTCAATCGACAGTTTTGCCTGACTGATGTCACTTTTGTCCCAAAATTCCAAAGGGGATCGGACCACTGTCTCTTTTGTGCAAAATTCTACTTCACAGAGCGGGGAGAAAGGGCAGCAAAGTTTAAAAAAAGAACTCCCAGAATGACCACCAACTGGGAGCTCTTTGGCACTATTGCTGCAACATGGGAAGATGCCATTGTTGACAACATTGATGAGGAATATGATCAACTGGTTCAGCACCTCCATGATTGCGCGAGGAACGCCAAGATAGCCACAAACAAATGCATCTTCGAAAACTCTTGAGCTTATTCGCCAACGTAGTTTGGCGCATGCCTCAGGCAACCGCAGGCGAACATCTGAGCTCACAAAGCAGTGCAGAGATGCGATCAAGGAAGACCTCAAAGAGAGAAGAGCAGAAGTGTTGGTAGATGCGGCAGAAGCTGGGAAAAGCATTTATAACACCCACCTGTCCATTGCCAACTACAAGACCAAGATGACTGCCCTCCAACATCCTGATGGATCTACCACATCTTCCAGAAGGGCAATGGAGAAGATTATCCATGACTTCTACTCAGATCTCTTTCAATAGCCATGTCTATCTGCCCACATACCAAATTCCACAGGATGGATATGTCATTCCCAATGTTCTCCCTTCCGAAATCCGACACGCCATTTCATCAGTTAAGAAACGAACAGCACCCGGCCCAGACAAGGTCAGACCTGAACACCTGAAGAACCTGCCGTCAGTACTCATCAATACACTGGCTCGGTTCTTCACTCGCTGCCTGTCTGAATGCAAGGTTCCGTCACAGTGAAAAACCAGCAGACTGTACTACTGTACAAGAAGGGATACATCCACGACATTGGCAACTATCGCCCAATCTGCCTATTGTCTGTCATCTACAAGCTCTTCACTCGAGTCATCCTGAATAGGATTGGCAGAACACTAGATGAAGGACAACCATGCGAGCAAGCCGGGTTCCGCAAAGGATTCAGCACCATAGACCATATCCACACAATAACCAAGCCCATTGAGGTTTCTCGGAAGTTCAAGATGCCGCTCTGACTAACGTTCATTGATTTAAAGAAGGCCTTTGATTCTGTTGAGACCGAAGCGGTCGTTGAAGCCCTAGCCAATCAGGGCATTCAAAATCAATACATCAGGATCCTCCATGAGCTGTATTATAGATTCACTACCAGGATCTCACCATTCTACAAAGAAGTGATCGTTGATGTCAAGAGAGGGGTTAGGCAGGGTGATACCATTTCACCGAAACTCTTCAGTGCCAATCTTAAGAACATCATGCGACGACTGGAATGGGAAGGAATGGGAGTGAAGATAGATGGTTGGCAACTACACCACCTCCGCTTTGCTGATGACATTGTTCTAATAACACCAAACATTAGCCAAGCAGCACAAATGCTGGCCGACTTTGACCATGAGTGTGGGAAGGTCAAACTATAGCTGAATCTTACGAAGACAATGTTTATGAGAAACAGCCTCGTTCCTGACGCTCCATTCGCTCTCAACACAACGACCATCTCCGAATGCAACAATTATGTGTACCTAGGTCGAGAAGTCAACATGATGAATGACCTGGCACCCGAGCTGCACAGGAGGAAGAGAGCGGCTTGGAACGCCTTCAAGAACTTCGAAGAAATAGCTAAGAGAAGAACCTCCGGCTCCGGGCACATCTCTTTGATTCCACTGTTCTTCCTGCATTAACATATGCCTCAGAGACCTGGGCCCTACGCAAACAAGATGAGAACGCTATTCGGGTCCCCCAAAGAGGAATAGAAAGAGCTATGCTTGGAATATCACGTTTCACTCAAATGAGAGAAAGAATCTGGAGTTCTGACCTCTGTCAAGGATCAAGAATAAGGGATACTGTCTCGTTTTGCCAACGCGTCAAAAATCAGATGGGCTGGACACATAATGAGATTTGGAGACGACCACTGGACTAGAGCCGTCACTGACTGGATGCCATGGGAGGTCAAAAGACAGCGTGGCCGCCCACCTACCAGATGGTCAGACTTCTTCATCAAGACCCTGAACGATTGGTTTAAGGCTCTTTGTGTTCCTAGAACAAACAGATGCCATTGAGCTACACTAGCACGCTACAGGGACAAACGGAGACGTTACTGGCGCCCGCTCGTGCAAATTGACGATCAACGGGAAGTCAGGTGATCAAGTGATCAAGTGAACATTGGAAAATGTAAATGTTAATTTATTAAATGTAAATGTTATTTAAAAATTAATGTGGTTGGAACAATACGTTGTTTTTCTGTTTGTTTGTTCTGGGGCCACATCCAGCCATGCTCAGGGCTTACTTCTGGTCCTGCACTCAGGGATGGCTCCCGGCAGTACTTGGGATGCTGGGATTTAACAGCTGTGTACAGGCAAGCCCCCTATCCACTGTTCTATGGCCCTGGAACAATATATTGTTTCTGTAAAATTCTTAGGAAAGGGTGTGTAAAGATTTATGCCAAGGTTTTAATAGGGATCATCTCTAGAAATCACATGATAGGGTGGTTTTTCTTTTCAATTTCCCCAATAAATTTGGATTAGTTCTAAGATAAGAACTTAAAAGCAAAAGAGGCGTCCCATTTCTATATGTCAGCACAGCACAGTTCCAGTCACCTGAAGAAACCAGCCTTTCTAGACAATATTTAAAACAGAGGAGTTAGATTAACAAATTAAATACAGCAGCTGACCACTCCTGGAAGGTCAACAAACCCTTTATTTAAAGAACCAAGACAGGACACAGATTCCTGAAGCAAGATTCCAGAAATGAGAGGCACAGAGTGAAAAGACCCAGATGGTTCCCGGAAGTCTGCGCTGGGGTGAGGGCTCTCTGTAGTTTATTAGGATGATATATTAGGATTTACATCCTCCTTGACAAACTGGTTTCTGAAAGCATCTACCTGGAAGCAGATTTTTGAAAACACAGACAACTCTCCCATTGTGGTCAGGATTATGAGTTGGTTGCTGTTGTCTAGGGTGACCAGGAAATCGACCCAGTAACTTGAACACTCTCAAAACCAAAACAAAGCAATAGAAGGGATGGAGGATAGTACAGTGGGGAGGGCGCTTGCCTTGCACGTGGCCGACCTGGGTTCTATTCCTGGCATCCTATATGGGCCTCCAAGCACTGCCAGAACTGAGCCCTGAGTGCAGAGCCAGGAGTATGCCCTGAGCACTGCCGGATGTGGCCTCCAAACCCAAAAAACAAAACAAAACACCTTAGAAAGGATCCATGAACTTTGAGATGCAGCCGAAGGCAAAGTTCTCTCCCAGTAGCCTCAGAAACTCTGGTGTCAGGTTCCCGAGAGCTGGATACAGCCTGGAGAGCTCCAGGCGCTTTGCCAAGCGATTAGCCTGACTTCTGGCTCAGATCACTTTTTTGTCAGGTGGGGGAAATCTCAGGGCCTACCTTGGGACATTGGCATGAGGCTTCCGTGACACTCCAAGGAGCCTGTCCCAGAGTGCCTGGCACTGAACAGGAACTGCCATAGTGGCTGTATCACGGAGGGTTATCAGGTCACAGTTAACATCTCAGTTTCAGCCTAGCCAACTGTCGGAAAAAGGAAGCCCTCGGGTAGCAATGAGATGCTGCTTTATCTTGACCAGGTGAGCAGGGATTGAAAAGAATGACACTGTTGAGCCCTGTTTGAACCTGCCGAGTGGACATCACAAGCAAAATGTACCCTCCAGAAAAGTTTTTAAAAATGTCCGGCCCAGAAGTTCCCTTGATCACTTGACAACCCGTTACTCATCGATTTGCTCGAGCAGGCGCCAGTAACGTCTCCATCCGTCCCTGTCACCTGCTGGTGTAGCCCAGTGGTGCCTGCTCTCTCTAGGAATACGAAGAGCCTCAAACCATCATTCAGGGTTTTTTTGGTTTTTGTTTTGAAGCATTAATTTGGAACTTTATTTTATTTACTTATTTATTATTATGTAGGAGTACTACTATTTTTTCAGCCTCTGATTAGACTGATTTACTTGGGCATGAACTCCACCTTACTTTTTTTTCTTTTTTATAATTTTATTTATTGAATCACCATGAGGTTCATAGCTTTCGGGTTTAAGTCTCGGTCATACAATGAAACACCCATACTTTCACCAGTGCCCATTCTCCACCACCAAAAACCCCAGTATACCCCCATCCACACCCTCCCCCTACCTGTGGGGCAGATGATTTCCACAGTACTCTCTCTCTACTTTGATCACATTCAATATTTTGACACCAGACCCACCATTATTATTTGGGATTTTACCCCAACACTCAGATCTGCTGAAAAGGCAACAGTCAACAATTTGTGTTCTATTCCTGGTTATGAATAACATATGATGTCGCATGGCTGCAGTAGTGGCTGCGTGATTTTGAAATTCAAAAATTTTAACAATTAAATCTGGAGGGATTTCTGCCAAAACCTGCTGGGTTCTGAGATTTATTCCTGAGTCTCTGGGATCATGGTCATTAAGCAGCTTGGTCAAGAGCCAGAGAGGCCATTCGTGGGCTGTGATTCAGGGTCTTCTTGGGACAGGGAGGAAATGGCTGGCTCCACCCCTATCCCGTGAGGCCCCGCGTGTCTTGTCACTGAGGGCCCAAATCTGACTGTCCAAGGCCCCTGGAAGATGGCAGCCACCAAACCGCCAAGGGGGAGCAGGCGGAGGAATATCACCCTTTCCCCCCTGGGGTGGCCTGGTGACAGTAACCTACTGCGGGGTCCAGACGCATTTCTGCCAAAAGCCATTCACTTAATCACTTAACTTCCCGTTAGTCGTCGATTTGCTCGAGCGGGCGCCAGTAACGTCTCCATTTGTCCCTGTCGCGTGCTAGTGTAGCCCAATGGCATCTCTTCGCTCCGGGAACATGGAGGGCCTCAAACCGATCGTTCATGACCTTGACAAAGAAGTCTGACCATCTGGTAGGTGGGCGGCCACGCGGTCTCTTGACATCCCGTGGAATCCAATCAGTAACAGCTCTAGTCCAACGGTCGTCTTTAAATCTCATTACGTGACCAGCCCATCTGATTTTCGACACCTTGGCAAATGAGACAGCGTCCCTGATCCTTGATCGTCGACGGATATCAGAACTCCGGATTCGTTCTCTCATTTGAGTGAAACGTGATATTCCAAGCATAGCTCTTTCTATTCTTCTTTGGGAGACCTGAATGGCGTTCTCATCTTGTTTGCGTAGGGCCCAGGTCTCTGAGGCATATGTTAATGCAGGAAGAACAGTGGAATCAAAGAGATGTGCCCGGAGCCGGAGGTTCTTCGTCCTCTTAGCTATTTCTTCGACGTTCTTGAAGGCGTTCCAAGCCGCTCTCTTCCTCCTGCGCAGCTCGGGTGCCAGGTCATTTGTCATGTTGACCTCTCGACCTAGGTACACATAGCTGTTGCATTCGGAGATGGTCGTTCCATTGAGAGCGAATGGGGCGTCAGGAACAAGGCTGTTTCTCATAAACATTGTCTTCGTAAGATTCAGCTGTAGTCCTACCTTTCCACACTCACGGTCAAAGTCGGCCAGCATTTGTGCCGCTTGGCTGATGTTTGGTGTTATTAAAACAATGTCATCAGCAAAGCGGAGGTGGTGTAATTGCCGACCATCTATCTTCACTCCCATTCCTTCCCATTCCAGTCGTCGCATGATGTTCTCGAGGGTGGCACTGAAGAGAACACTAAACGATGGACATGGGAGTCTCCCGGTGGACGATTCCACAACGAAATAGACCACATCATATTCAATCGACGGTTTTGCCTGACTGATGTCGCTGTTGTCCCAAAATTTCGAACGGGATCGGACCACCGTCTCCTTCGTGCAAAATTCTACTTCACAGAGCGGGGAGAAAGGGCTGCAAAGTTCAAAAAGAGAACTCCCAGAACGACCACCAACTGGGAACTCTTTGGTACTATTGCGGCAACATGGGAAGATGCCATTGTTGACAACATTGACGAGGAATACGATCGACTGGTTCAGCACCTCCATGAATGTGCGAGGAACGCCAAGAGAGAGATAGCCACAAAAAGTCGCCTATCTTCGAAAACTCTTGAGCTAATTCGCCAGCGAGGTTTGGCGCATGCCTCAGGCAACCGCAAGCTAACGTCCGAGCTCGCAAAGCAGTGCAGAGATGCGATCAAGGAAGACCTCAAAGAGAGAAGAGCAGAAGTACTGGTAGATGCGGCAGAAGCCGGGAAAAGTATTCGTAACGCCCGCCTGTCCTTCGCCAACTATAAGACCAAGATGACTGCCCTCCGACGTCCTGATGGATCCATCACATCCTCCAGAACGGCAATGGAGAAGATTATCCATGACTTCTACTCAAATCTCTTCGATAGCCATGTCCACTTGCCGACATACCAAATTCCACAGGATGGGTATGTCGTTCCCAACGTTCTCCCTTCCGAAATCCGACACGCCATTTCGTCAGTAAAGAAGCAAACAGCACCCGGCCCAGACAAGGTCAGACCTGAACACCTGAAGAACCTGCCGTCAGTACTCATCAATACACTGGCTCGGCTCTTCACACGCTACCTGTCTGAATGCAAGGTTCCATCTCAATGGAAAACCAGCAGGACCGTACTACTGTTCAAGAAGGGAGACATCCATGACATTGGCAACTATCGCCCGATCTGCCTATTGTCTGTCATCTACAAATTGTTCACTCGAGTCATCCTGAATAGGATTGGCAGAACACTAGATGAAGGACAACCATGTGAGCAAGTAGGGTTCCGCAAAGGATTCAGCACCATCGACCATATCCACACGATAACCAAGCTCATTGAGGTTTCTCGGGAGTTCAAGATGCCGCTCTGCTTAACGTTCATTGATTTAAAGAAGGCCTTTGATTCTGTTGAGACGGAAGCGGTCATTGAAGCCCTAGCCAATCAGGGCATTCAAGCCCAATACATCAGGATCCTCCGTGAGCTGTATTGCGGATTCACTACCAGGATCTCACCATTCTACAAAGAAGTGATCGTTGATGTCAAGAGAGGGGTGCGGCCAAAAGCCATTGGGTTTCGATATTTGTTTCTGAGTCTCTGGGATCATGGACATTTAGCAGCTTGGTCAGGAGCGAGAGAGGCTGTTCGTGGGCGGCAACTCGAGGTCTTGTTGGGATGGGGAGGAAAGGGCCAGCTCCACCCCAATCCCATGAGGTCCCACGTGTCTCGTCACTGCGGGCCCAAACCTGACTGTCCAGTGGCCTCTAGAGGATGACGGCCACCAGACCGCCAGGGGGAACAGGCCAAGGCATGAAACCTATTGGGTGTCCCAGTGGCGGTAACCTACTGCAGGGACCGGATGCATTTCTGCCAAAAGCCGCTGGGTTTCGAGATTTGTTTCTGAGTCTCTGGGATCATGGCCATTAAGCAGTTCGATCAGGAACCAGAGAAGCCATGCCTCCAATTATATAGCTGAGCCAGAATTGGTTTGTGGATGTGTCTCCCATATACCTAACTTTTGGCTGTTTACTTTCTTGGTGGAGGAATCGAACCCGGCTCGGCCAGGTTGGCTGCATGCAAGGCAAACGCCCTGGGCTGGAGCGATAGCACAGCAGTAGGGTGTTTGCCTTGCACGCAGCCAGCCCGGCTGAGCCAGGTCTGAGCCGGGTTTGATTCCTCTGCCCCTCTCTGAGAGCCCGGCAAGCTACTGAGAGTATCTCGCCCGCACGGCAAAGCCTGGCAAGCTACCTGTGACGTATTCGATATGCCAAACACAGTAACAACAAGTTTCAAAATGGAGACATTACTGGGCCAGCTCGAGCAAAATCGATAAACAATTGGAGGACAGTGACTTTCTTGGTAAACATTGCCCCAAGTTTTTGGGGTCTGGCCAAAGGCACAGCAGCAATTTTGGGGTATCTGGAAGTCTGAAGGTGCCATCAGGCTGCTGATGCATTCGCCTCACAGGTACCAATAGACCTGCTGGCAGCACCATACGCCCTCATTCAGGGTTTTGATGAAGAAGTGTGACCAGATCATAGGTGGGCAGCCACGCGATCTTTTGAATCCAGTCGGTAATGGCTCTAGTCCAGCGGTCGTCTTTGAATCTCACTACGTGACCAGCCCATCTGATTTTCGACACCTTGGCAAACGAGACAGCGTCCCTGATTCTTGATCGTCGACAGATGTCAGAACTCCGGATTCGTTCTCTCATTTGAGTGAAACGTGATATTCCAAGCATAGCTCTTTCTATTCTTCTTTGGGAGACCTGAATGGCGTTCTCATCTTGTTTGCATAGGGCCCAGGTCTCTGAGGCATATGTTAATGCAGGAAGAGCAGTGGAATCAAAGAGATGTGCCCGGAGCCGGAGGTTCTTCGTCCTCTTAGCTATTTCTTCGACGTTCTTGAAGGCATTCCGAGCCACTCTCTTCCTCCTGCGCAGCTCGGGTGCCAGGTCATTTGTCATGTTGACCTCTCGACCTAGGTACACATAGCTGTTGCATTCGGAGATGGTCGTTCCATTGAGAGCGAATGGGGCGTCAGGAACGAGACCATTTCTCATAAATATTGTCTTTGTGAGATTCAGCTGCGGTTCTATTCAGAGAAGCCAGCTGCTAGCACGTGTTGCCTCCGTGGAATCTTTTTACTAGAATAGAAAATTGGGTTGTGAAGATTTTCTTGAATTTTTTAAGCTAAACTTTTGTAAGAGGAGAGAGAGAGAGAGAGAGAGGGAGAGGGAGAGAGGGAGAGGGAGAGGGAGAAAGAAAGGGAGAGGGAGGGAGAGAGAGAGAGGAAGGAAGGAAAGGAGGGAGGGAGAGAGAGGGAGGGAGGGAGAAGGGGAAGAGAGAGAGAGAATAAGATAATTTGCAGTGCAGCGTTACATCCAGATGTGTCTGGTCTAGCTGCTGATAGTACTTTACATAGAGACAGCTTCTCTACACCAGTTTTATGAGTTATATTTGTAATGCCTTTTGAAAATACATTTTATCTGATATGGCTTCCTTTGAAAAATTTATTCTTAGGAAGTATTCAGTCATTTGCCTGCCATATGTGTGCAAGAGGGTTCTTATCAGATGATTAAACAGGAAATAAAATAGGAGTCAGATGATAGTACAGCAAGTGGGCATTGGTCTTGCATGCAGCTCACTGGGGCTTTGATACTCAGCACCCTGTGTGGTCCCCTGAGTCCTGCCAGAGTGACTCATGAATGTAGAGCCAGGAGTAAGCCCTGATACCCGCCAAGTGTGGCCTCCCCCCATCCACACAAAAAAAAAACAAACAAACAGACCAATCCCCCAAAACCAAAAGAGTACTTGGAGTCAGAATGATAGCCCAGCAGGTAGGGCATTTGCCTTGCACACAGCCGCCCTGGGTTCAATCCCTGGTACCCCATATGGTCCCTCTGCCTCCATCAGGAGTGATCCCTGAGCTCTGAGCCAGGAGGAAGCCGTGAGCACCACCAGTGCACTGGTGTCCCCACCCCCAACAAAATAAAACAACAAAAAAGAAAGTGTATGTTGTAAATCATAGTTCCTAAAATTTTTTATTTTTTTTAAAGAGAAATAAAACATGTATTATGATCCCAGTTTGTTTATATATGTACATATATTGCACTTGTGATGTATATGTGTATATATGTATGTGTATATATATCTAAATATGTACGTGTGTGTATATATATGTATCACTTATCACTTAATCACTTAATCCCCGTTATTCATCGATTTATTTGAGCGGGTGCCAGTAACGTCTCCATTCATCCCGGTTGCGTGCTAGCGTAGCCCAATGGTATCTGTTCGTTTTAGGAACATGTAGAGCCTCAAACCGATCATTTAGGGTCTTGACGAAGAAGTCTGACCATCTTATAGGTGGGCGTCCACGTGATCTTTTGATGTCTCGTGGAATCCAATCAGTAATGGCTCTAGTCCAGCGGTTGTCTGTAAACCTCATTATGTGTCCAGCCCATCTGATTTTTGATGTCTTGGCAAATGAGACGGCGTCCCTGATTCTTGAGCGTTGACGAAGATCAGAACTCCGGATTCTATCTCTCATTTGAGTGAATCGTGATGTTCCAAGCATAGTTCTTTCGATTCCTCTTTGAGAGACCCGAATAGTGTTCTCATCCTGTTTTCGTAGGGTCCAGGTCTCTGAGGCATATGTTAATGCAGGAAGAATAGTGGAATCAAAGAGATGTGCTCGTAGCTGGAGGTTCTTTGTCCTCTTAGCTATTTCTTTGACGCTCTTGAAGGCATTCCAAGCCACTCTCTTCCTCCTGCGCAACTCAGGTGCCAGGTCATTCATCATGTTGATTTCTCGACCTAGGTATATATAACTGTTGCATTCGGAGATGGTTCCGTTGAGAGCGAATGGAGCGTCAGGAACAAGGCTGTTTCTCATAAACATTGTCTTCGTAAGATTCAGTTGTAGTCCGACCTTTCCACACTCACGGTCAAAGTCCGCAAGCATTTGTGCCGCTTGGCTGATGTTTGGTGTTTTAGAACGATGTCATCAGCAAAGCGGAGGTGGTGTAGTTGCCGACCATCTATCTTCACTCCCATGTTTTCCCATTCTAGTCGTCGCATGATGTTCTCGAGGGTGGCACTGAAGAGTTTTGGTGAAATGGTATCACCCTGCCGAACCCCTCTCTTGATATGGATGATTACTTCTTTGTAGAATGGTGAGATCTTGGTAGTGAATCCGCAATAGAGCTCACGAAGGATCCTGATGTATTGAGTTTGTACGCCCTGATTGACTAGGGCTTCCATGACCGCTTCCGTCTCAACAGAATCAAAGGCCTTCTTTAAATCAATGAATGTTAGACAGAGTGGCATCTTGAACTCCCGAGATACCTCAATGAGCTTGGTTATTGTGTGGATATGGTCAATGGTACTGAATCCTTTTCGGAATCCAGCTTGTTCACATGGTTGTCCTTCATCTAGTGTTCTGCTAATCCTATTCAGGATGACTCGAGTGAATAGTTTGTAGATGACAGACAATAGGCAGATTGGGCGATAGTTGCCAATGTCGTGGATGTCTCCTTTCTTGTATAGTAGTACAGTCTTGCTGGTTTTCCATTGGGATGGAACCTTGCATTCAGACAGGTAGCGTGTGAAGAGTCGAGCTAATGTATTGACGAGTACTGATGGTAAGTTCTTCAGGTGTTCAGGTCTGATCTTGTCTGGGCCAGGTGCTTTTTGTTTCTTTACCGACGAGATGGCATGTTGGATTTCGGAAGGGAGAACATTGGGAACGACATATCCATCATGTGGTATGTGGTATGTGGGCAAGTGGATGTGGCTATTAAAGAGATCTGAGTAGAAGTCATGAATAATCTTCTCCATTGCCCTTCTGGAAGATGTGATAGATCCATCATGATGTCGGAGGGCAGTCATCTTGGTTTTGTAGTTGGTGAAGGACAGGCGGGCATTACGAATGTTTTTCCCAGCTTCTGCTGCATCTACCAGTACTGCTGCTCTCCTGTTTTTGAGGTCATCCTTGATGGCTTTTCTGCACTGTTTTGCCAGTTCGGACGTTTGCTTGTGGTTGCCTGAGGCACGTGCCACGCCACGTTGGCGAATAAGTTCAAGAGTGTTCGAAGAAAGACGGTTTTTTGTGGTTATCTCTCTCTTGGCATTCCTTGCACAATCATGGAGGTGCTGAATCATTCGATCGTATTCCTCATCAATGTTGTCAATGACGGCATCTTCCCATGTTGCTGCAACAGAGCCAAAGAGTTCCCAGTTGGTGGTTGTTCTGGGAGTCCTCTTCTTAAACCTTGCATTCTTTTCTCCTCGTTCTGTGAGGTAGAATTTTGCACGAAGAAGACGGTGGTCTGATCCCGTTTGGAATTTTGGGACAACAGCAACATCGGTTAGGCAAAACCGCCGATTGAATATGATGTGGTCTATTTCATTGTGGAACCGTCCATCGGGAGACTCCCATGTCCAACGTTTAGATTCAGCCTTTTGGAATTGTGAGTTACCATGGAAGGTTTTGGTTGACATGATGAACTCAGACAGTCTGTCACCCTGTTCGTTCCATTCCAGGCCATGGGTTCCGATGTGGAGTTCATCGACTGATCTTCTTGGTCCTATCTTGGCATTAAAATCACCGACAATGATCTTGTAGAAGGTGTGATCTTCTTTATAGAATTTCTCCAGCTCCATGTAGAATTTTTCAGTTTCTTTTTCACCATAACTGGATGTTGGTGCATAGACAACAAAGATAGAAACTGCCGGTAGTGAGCCACATTTATTCAAGTGTAATAGTCCGATTCGGGTTGTTAGGCATTCAAATGAATCAATGCTTGTGACTAAGTTTGTGTTGACAAGGATACCGACACCACCGACGCCTCTTTTATCACGTGTTCCAAGGAACAGTTCTTCTCCAGTGTCGAAAACAGCATGATGGGATTGATGTCTTCTCGTTTCGGTCAGACCAATGATGTCGTACTTGATCTTTCGTGCTTGTACCATAAGGTCTTCAATGGATGCAGCAGATGCCAGCGTATGAGCATTAAAAGTACAGACAATCATTTTTGTTTTTCTGCGTTTTGGCAGCCTATGTCTGCCTTGGTGTTTTATCAGCTTCTCCTTCCATATCCTTCTCGACTCTGCATAATCAGGGTTAGGGAAATGAGATCCATTTATTACTGGATTTGGCATATCAATTTGGTCTATTTGGCATAGACCACGGATAGCTTGCCAGGCTCTGCCGTGTGGGTTGGATATTTAAGGATATTTAAGGTACCCTGACAATTTAGAGAAAATTAAATAAATAGTCGCGCGGCCGCGAATGTGGCCGCGCGCTCCCGGGAACTTGTTGTGATAATCTTTGGATCCTGGCCTTTGTTGGGGTTACACGGCAGTTGGAGGGTATATATATATATATATATATATATATATATATATATAAATAATACAACCGGGCTGGAGTGATAGCACAGCAGTAGGGCGTTTGCCTTGCACACAGCCAACATGGCCGACCCGAGTTCGATTCCTCCGCCCCTCTCAGAGAGCCCGGCAAGCTACCAAGAGTATCTCGCCCACATGGCAGAGCCTGGCAAGCTACTCGTGATATATTCGATATGCCAAACACAGTAACAACAAAGTCTCCAATGGAGACGTTACTGGGCCCGCTCGAGCAAATCGATGATCAACGGGAGGACAGTGACAGTGATAGTACAACCAAAAGAACGACATTTCAAAATATAAATGCTGGTGGGCTCAGGGGACCATATGGGATGCTAGGGGTCCAACCTGGGTGGGCCACATGCAAAGCAGGTGCCCTCCCCGCTGTACTATTGACCCCAATAACCCTAATTTAAGCATTGTATCTTGGGAAAATCTTGGGTAATATATTTTTTGTATTAAGAACTTAAGTGTTTCCAAATTGTCTTTCCTGATGCTTTATTGTTGTTTTATTGTTGTTATTATGGGCATCACCTGGTGGGCCTCAGAGACTGATTATCAAGCCCAGGGCATCATACATGCAAGGCATGTGCTCTGCCATGGAGCCATACTCCAGATATTACATGTCCTACTTTTGTTTTGTGGGGGAGGGGAAGGGTTGGGCTACACCCAACAGTGCTCAGGGGACCATATGTGGTGTCAGGGATCAACCATGAAGGGTCACATGCAGAACAAGTGCCTTAAGTCACACACTATCAGACTGGAGTGATAGCACAGGGCCTTTGCCTTGTACGAGGCTTACTCGGGTTCGATTCCCAGCATCCCATATGGTCCCCTGAGCACCACCAGGAGTAATTCCTGAGTGCAGAGCCAGGAATAACCCCTGGGCATCGCTGGGTGTGACCCAAAAAGCAAAAAAAAAAAAATCACCAATAGAACTTTGGTGTGACTCCACAACTAGTCATCCATCCCCAAGAACATGAAAGAATTCATTTCCAAACACAGATGCACACCTGAGCTTACTGGAACAGTTTACTCTAGCTGAGAAAAGAAATAGGGCCCGACAACAGAAACATGGATAAAGGAAGTGTAGTCCAGAGGCCAGGGAGCAGGGGGAGGAGGAAGAGGCAGGGGTGGAGGAGAAGGAGGATGTGGTGGTGGAGGAGGAAAGAAGAAAGAAGATCTAGAAGAGTGCAGCCCAGAGCCCAGTGGAATATGACTCGGACAAAAACATCTATGAAGAATATCAGACGGGGGCTGGAGCAATAGCACAGCGGGTAGAGCGTTTGCCTTGCACGTGGCCGACCCGGGTTCGATTCCCAGCATCCCATATGGTCCCCCAAGCACCACCAGGAGTAATTCCTGAGCGCAGAGCCAGAAATAACTCCTGAGCATCGCCGGGTGTGACCCAAAAAGAAAAAATAAATAAATAAATAAATCAGACGGTTCCCAGAATCTTCGGGAGGGGACCAGAGGGTCAGATTGGGAAGCTCTGCAGGAATTGCAATTCATTTCCAAGTGATGGTGCTGTATCCTTCGCTTGGAACCCCAGTGGTGGCAGGCTCCCAGCTTGAGCTCTTTACTGCGGCTGCTTCCAAAAGCCGCCTCTCAGCCTGTTTTCCGTATTTTTCCATCACCAGGAGAAAAATCAATAAAACCAAGCTAAGGTCAAACTAGTGCACTGATGCTGCTTTGTTTTTTTCTTTCTGGGTCATACCCGACGATGCTCAGGGGTTACTTCTGGCTCATGCACTCCAAAATTACTCCTGGGGACCATACGGGATGCTGGGAATGGAACCCGGGTCGGCCGCATGCAAGGCAAACGCCCTCCCTGCTGTGCTATCGCTCCAGCCCCATAATTTTTTTTTTCATTCGTCGATTGCCTCGAGCAGGCCCCAGTAAAGTCTCCTTCATCCTAGCCCTGAGATTATATTCAGGGCTCTTTAGGAGAATGAGACCCATCATTGTTACTGGTATTTGGCATATTTGGTACGCCACGGGGAGTTTGCCAGACTCTGCCCTGTGGGCAGGCTACATTCTATAGCCTGCAAATTTGTCCAAAGTAGGAATGAGATAATAAGATGTCATAAAAAGATGTCCTGTTAAGACGTCCGGGAGCTGGATTTTATAGTCTCTGAGTCTTGGCCGTTGATGGGATTACATGGCACCAGGGGGCCAGGTGGTGGGTGTGACCCCCGCCTACTGGGATTTGGAGGATCTGGGTGGAGGATGCTCGACTCCAATCCGAGTAGGCTTGGAGGTCTCGGCCCTGGAACCCGCGTGGCTTTGTCCCTCTGCCAGTACCTTCATGTGTGCGGAGAGTGGTCTCAGCATGGTGGTGGCTGGTCCTGGAGGTCTTCGGCTGCCGGAGCCCTGGTCGGGGCGGGGAGGAAAGCTCAACCTTTTTTTAAAGTTTTAAAATAAATAATACTGCAGCCTGGACAACCATGCGAGCAAGCAGGGTTCCGCAAAGGATTCAGCACCATCGACCATATCCACACGATAACCAAGCTCATTGAGGTTTCTCGGGAGTTCAAGATGCCGCTCTGCTTAACGTTCATTGATTTAAAGAAGGCCTTTGATTCTGTTGAGACGGAAGCGGTCATTGAAGCCCTAGCCAATCAGGGCATTCAAGCCCAATACATCAGGATCCTCCGTGAGCTGTATTGCGGATTCACTACCAGGATCTCACCATTCTACAAAGAAGTGATCGTTGATGTCAAGAGAGGGGTGCGGCAGGGTGATACCATTTCACCGAAACTCTTCAGTGCCACCCTCGAGAACATCATGCGACGACTGGAATGGGAAGGAATGGGAGTGAAGATAGATGGTCGGCAACTACACCACCTCCGCTTTGCTGATGACATTGTTTTAATAACACCAAACATCAGCCAAGCGGCACAAATGCTGGCCGACTTTGACCGTGAGTGTGGAAAGGTAGGACTACAGCTGAATCTTACGAAGACAATGTTTATGAGAAACAGCCTTGTTCCTGACGCCCCATTCGCTCTCAATGGAACGACCATCTCCGAATGCAACAGCTATGTGTACCTAGGTCGAGAGGTCAACATGACAAATGACCTGGCACCTGAGCTGCGCAGGAGGAAGAGAGCAGCTTGGAACGCCTTCAAGAACTTCGAAGAAATAGCTAAGAGGACAAAGAACCTCCGGCTCCGGGCACATCTCTTTGATTCCACTGTTCTTCCTGCATTAACATATGCCTCAGAGACCTGGGCCCTACGCAAACAAGATGAGAACGCTATTCAGGTCTCCCAAAGAAGAATAGAAAGAGCTATGCTTGGAATATCACGTTTCACTCAAATGAGAGAACGAATCCGGAGTTCTGACATCCGTCGACGATCAAGGATCAGGGACGCTGTCTCATTTGCCAAGGTGTCGAAAATCAGATGGGCTGGTCACGTAATGAGATTTAAAGACGACCGCTGGACTAGAGCTGTTACTGATTGGATTCCACGGGATGTCAAAAGACCGCGTGGCCGCCCACCTACCAGATGGTCAGACTTCTTTGTCAAGATCATGAACGATCGGTTTGAGGCCCTCCATGTTCCCGGAGCGAAAAGATGACATTGGGCTACACTAGCACGTGACAGGGACAAATGGAGACGTTACTGGCGCCTGCTCGAGCAAATCGACGACTAACGGGAAGTTAAGTGATTAAGTGAAGTTAATACTGCAGGGCTAGGAAAGCAGAACCAGGAATCAGGTTTGCATGCATTCTGATCCCTGCCACCACATTGTCGCCCAGACAGCACCAGGAGCACAGAGCACAGAGCACAGAGCATCACAGAGTCACGTCCACCCCCACCTCCAAAAACAAACCAGAAGGCATTGCAGGGCCCAGGAGGCAGCTTAACGGATTGAACAGATGCTTGTGGGTTTTAAGGGTTTTGTTGGGTTTTGTTGTTTTTTGGTTTTCTGGCTTTTTTGATTGTTTGTTTGTTTTCTTTTTTTGGTAACACCCTATAAAGCTCAGGGGTTATTCCTGGCTCTGCCCTCAGGAGTTACTTCCTGGCAGTGCTGGAGGACCATATAGGATGCAGGGATCAAACCCAGGTCGGCATTGTGCAAGGCGAATGCCTTCCCCGCTGTGCTATCGCTCTGGCCCCAGAGTATATGCTCTGTGAACGATGTTGAAAGCCCTGGTACAGTGACCCATCCCTCGCCCACAGGACCTGAGCAATGCTCGCTGTGGCCCAAACCCCGGAGGAGACCAAAGGCACCGGAGGATGTTACCAAACATGGCTTTGCCAATAACTTCCTGAGCCGCTGACTTGACAGAAGGCCAGCAGTTCTCAAAACGCGCACGGTGCAGGCCTTCAGAGAGTGAGAGGAGTGTGACTTTCTCCCTCCTTCCCGTTAACCTGGGAGGGCCAAGCCTGAGAGCCTGTGACGCCGGAAGCTCCCCCTCTGAGGCCTCAGTGGGGGGGCAGGTTCAGCGGGAAGGGACTTATTTCTGCTGAGAAGTGTCCAGGACTTCTTTGGGCTGCAAGACAGAGCCTGTCCAGAGTTTGTCTCCAGAGGCCTCTTGCAGCCTGAGCAGCCCTTGCAGACCGGAGGGTGGGGGTGAGTGGGACGGGGAGGGAGGGCCGGATCCGGGACTCTGCTCTGGTGCAGGTCGCTGGGGTTTCTATTACCCACCGGAGAGCAAATGCATGAGCCAAGGGGCTGGCGAGAGTCCAGAAAGCCGGGCTGGAGGAAGAATGTGTTTAGTTCTTTTTTTTTTCTTTTTGGGTCACACCCGGCGGTGCTCAGGGGTTATTCCTGGCTTTGCACTCAGGAATCCCTCCTGGCAGTGCTCGGGGACCCTATGGGATCCCAGGGATTGAACCCAGGTCGGTCGCGTGCAAGGCAGACGCCCTACTCGCTGGACTATCGCTCTGGCCCCGTGCGTTTGGTTTTGTTCGTTTCATGATCTCGCAGCGGTTCTTCTCTTGTGGCTACTGCACCCACATGCCACGGAGCAGAAGGTCGAACACATACACAGCTACGCCCGGGGTGGCCCCAAAGCGAACCAAAATAAACATAATTTTTAGGTTTTGTTTAGCATGCTGGAGACCTCAAGTCCAAACTCCGTTTCTCTGGGCAGCCAGGAAGGTGGCAGCTATAGGAAATGCCACCAGGTAGGGGAGGAGGACCCCCCCCCCACAACTCCCCCTTTATCGATTCTCCAAACTCCCTTGGCCCAGGGGCAGATAACCCCAGCGTTTGCCTGTTGCTTTGTTTCTTTTTTCTTTCAGAAAAAAAACTTAAAATCTTTAGGTTTCGGGTGCCAGAGTGAGGGCATTTGTCTCGCACACTGCAGACCCGGGTTCGATCCCCGGCATCCCACATGGTCCCCCAGGCACCTTTGGGAATAGCTCCTGTGTGCAGAACCAAGAGTAACCCCTGAGCATCACCAGGTTCAGCAAAAAAACCCAAACCAAAACAAAAAATTTTAAGTTTCATGATTCTCAATTTGCAGGTGTTTGTTCCATTGAAATGAGAATCATGAAACTTAAAAATTTCATGAAAATGGCACCCGAGCTGCGCAGGAGGAAGAGAGCGGCTTGGAACGCCTTCAAGAGTGTCGAAGAAATAGCCAATAGGACGAAGAACCTCCGGGTCCGGGCACATCTCTTTGATTCCACTGTTCTTCCTGCATTAATATACGCTTCAGAAACCTGGGCCCTACGCAAACAGGATGAGAACGCTATTCAGGTCTCCCAAAGAGGAATTGAAAGAGCTATGCTTGGAGTATCACGTTTCACTCAAATGAGAGAAAGAATCCGGAGTTCCGACCTCCAACGATCAAGAATCAAGAATCGGGGACGCTGTCTCGTTTGCCAAGGCGTCAAAAATCAGATGGGCTGGTCACGTAATGAGATTTGGAAACGACCGCTGGACTAGAGCCGTTACCGACTGGATTCCACGGGACCTCAAAAGAACGCGTGACTCCCCACCTCCAAGATGGTCAGACTTCTTCGTCAAGACCCTGAGCAATCAATTTGAGGCTCTTCATGTTCCTAGAACGAGCAGATGCCATTGGGCTACACTACCATGCGGCAGGGATGAATGGAGACGTTACTGGTGCCTGCTCATGCAAATCAATGAGTAACAGGATGTCAAGTGAAGTGATCAAGTGATTCTCAATACTGTTAATGATAAGGGTTTCATTCAAACACCATGCCCTGCACCAATGTCCAGGCCTATAAAAATTGGTCTCTCTCTGTCTCTATGTCTCTCTTTGTCTCTGTCTCTCTGTCTCTCATCTGTCTGTCTGTCTGTCTCTCTCTCGGTTTTGGGCCAAAGGTCGTGGTGATGCTCAGGGCTTCCTTTCAACTCGGGGCTCAGGGATTATTCACTGTGGTGGGCTCAAGGGACCATGTGTGGAGCTGGGGATCAAACCCAGGCCCTCTGAATCACTTTTCTCTTTGTTCTACCTCACTTCCCTGTTTTATAGACCATGGACTGCATTTAGGGCTCCTGTTGATTGTCCCGCATTAGCCCCCATCTCAAGAGATGTGATTCAACCAGCTCCAAAGACGAGCAGTTATAGCTTCCGGGAAGAAGACCAAAGGATGCGAGTGGCCCTATACCACCCCGTTTCTATATTTTGCTTTTCTATTCTGTAATCACTTGTTATTCCAAAAAGAGAGGCATTATAAAAATTTAGACCATACAGGTGGGTGAAAGAAGAAAAAATAAACCGACCCATAACTTCCCTCCCTTTCCCCCAGAGCTGAGCACTGTTTTAGTAACCCACGGTTCAGTGAAAATCTTTCCCTGTGCACATACATTTACATAAAGTTTTTCGTTGTTGTTTTTGGGCCATAACCCTCTGGCTTTGCCCTCAGGCACCACTTCTGGCAGTGCTCGGGAGTCCAGGCGTGGTTCTGAGGATTGAGCCTATGCTGGCTTCAAGCAGGGAAGTGAATTTTTGCTCTACTCTATCTCTGTGGCCATCATTAAAATATTTTGTATCAGAGATTGGAGATGTGTCCAGAGATAGAGCACTTTCCATGCCTGGGTGAAACGCTGGGTTATACCCAGGCATCCTTTGAGTACCGTGCTGGGAGTAGTGCCAAATACCCCAGATGTGTTCTTTAAAAACAAATGATGAGTGGATAGTGGTACAGTGTCTGCACTATGGAATACTATGCAGCTGCAAAAAGGACGAACCCATGCAAGTCCCTGCAACTTAGATGAAACCACAGGGTCACACGTTAAGCAAAGTAAGTTAAAGAAGGACGAATACCGGCTGCTCTCACTTACCTGTGATAGACAGAGTAACAGGATGTGGGGATGCAAAGTGTCAAAGTGGGGGTACCTAGATCGCCCCGCACCCTAGAGTACTGGGAGAAGGACAGACAAGGAAAGAAATTGAAGGGTGGGTAAAAAAAAGAGGCAACAGGAGGTGGCAGGCCAGGGGACTCGGTCACGGGAGTGACGTAGTGGCATCTGTGTATCTGACGCCCAGAGTCAGCACAACTAAAGCAGGAGGCCCAAACAACATCCACCACCCAAATTAGCAACGCGCCTGTCTCGGGGGAGGGCAGGGGCTGGGAAGGATCCGGGCACATGGTGGAGGAGAGCTGGCGCTGGTGGTGGGTTGGTGACAGAACGCATACCTGACTTTGGAAGTCACAAAAAACTAATTTTAAGCCCCATTTTTTTTAGCTTTTTTGGGGGGCGTCACACCCGGTGATGCACGGGGGTTCCTCCTGGCTCTGCACTCAGGAATTACTCCTGGCGGTGCTCGGGGGATCAGATGGGATGCTGGGAATCGAACCCGGGTCGGCTGCATGCAAGGCAAACGCCCTCCCCGCTGTGCTACTGCTCCAGCCCCCCCCCAATTTTATTTTAATATCCAGTTAATGCACAGCCCTGGGTCTACCTCAGAGACCCCCACGCCGCCCCTCAGCACCCCCCACCCATACACACACACAAGACGGGAAATGCTGTCATGGCCAGAGAAGGGCGGAATGGAGGCAGCTGTTCAGGAGGACACCCTGGTACCCCCATGTCTGAGGAAGGCTCGTGGGAAAACGGTCTTTCTGAAGGAAGAAGTTGCCTAAGGTGGAAAGTCCTGCTGGTCTCTGCAAAACAGAGGAAAGAGAATCTGCACGTCATCCTCGGGAGGGGCCAGACTGTTCTCAGTTCCGCAGCTGAGCGTGAACTGGCTTCCGGGGCCCGGTGACCACAGGCACTGAGCACTGAGTGAGGGGAGCGGTGGCAGGCCTGGGACTCTGCATTCCGAGGATGCCCGTGCCAGGTCCGCCGTGACGCACCGACCCTGTGACCCCGCACGCCGTGGCCCCGGGAACCCACAGTGCTTATTTCTGGGAAGTTGGCTAGCACCCAAGCCCACGGGGTAAGCTTGACCTTGGTCGCAGCAGAGCTGCCTTCTCTCCTCCTTTTGTGAGCAGGGTCTGGTAAATCCGAACTCTGAGAGACGGTTGTGGTGCTGAGCCCGCGGCCAGGAGACGGGTATGCCCTGGGGCGGGTGGAGTCCCACACTGACGGGTGGGTAAAGGGACGTGCCAGGCCGTGGGGGAAGAGAACAGTAGGCAAGGGTGGAGGGAAGGGGCCAAATGGGAGGCCGGGAACGCTAGGCATGAAACGCCATTAGCAACCGTCCTGGAAGCCACAGTGCCAGAAATTTCTCTTAATCAAAGGGAAAATGTCTGTCCTAGAGACAGGCCGGGAGGGAAACTGGGGACATTGGTGGAGCAAAGTGGACACAGGTGCCTTCACCTGGATCGGTGCTGGAATAATGGGACAATGGCCTGAAACCCAACGAAAACGAAATCAATTTCCTTTTTTTTTTTTTAAAGAAAGAAATGTGCGTATCCAACCCAACTGTCTTTTTTCATTCTCTCCGTCTCCTTCACCTCCCTTCCCCCATCTCCATCATAAAAATCAATGCACATGGGGCTGGAGAGATAGCACAGCGGGCAGGGCGTTTGCCTTGCATACGGCCGACCCGGGTTCGATTCCCAGCATCCCATAGGGTCCTCCGAGCACCACCAGGAGTAACTCCTGAGTGCAGAGCCAGGAGGAACCCCTGAGCACCGCCAAGTGTGACCCAAAAAGCAAAAAAAAAAAAAATCAATGCACTTTAGGGCTGGGATGTGGCTCGGCTGGTGGATTACCTGCAGGCCCCCATGGGACCCCTACCCCAAGGTAGTGCTCCCTGAGCACTGAGGGCCTGAGCACCATCAGAGAGATAGTGCAATCGCAGGGTGCTGGCCTTGCTCGCGCCCCTCGGGGCTGGATCCCCACCAGGAGGGCTCCTGAGCAGAACCAGGAGACCCGAGCACCACTGGGCACGGCCCCCAAGCGAAACAAAATGAATGCCGTGAAACGCTTCAACCTTCTTGGCTTCCTTTAAGTGCGAGAATAAGCCACAGCTGTGAAGAAGCAGGAGGGCATCAGTCGTTTCTTGATCAGATCCTGCCCACGGTCTTACGCCTCAAGGTTGCAACTTTGCCCCGACCCCTTGTGTCTCCTCTTGCCGCCTTCCCTTCCCTTGTCGCAATGTGGCTCACACACACTTGATGGTGGTGGTGCTCGCTGTAGCACAATCTTGCAGGGTTTTTTGGGGGGTGGTTCCCAAGCAATGCTTTGTTTTTGTTTGTTTGTTTTGCTTTTTGGGTCACACCCAGCAATGCTCAGGGGTTACTCCTGGCTCTGCACTCAGGAATGACTCCGGGCGGTGCTTGGGGGACCTTATGGGATGCCGGGAATCGAATCCGGGTGGGCCACGTGCAAGGCAAATGCCCTACCTGCTGTACTATCACTCTGGCCACCCAAGCAGTGCTTAAGAGAGCCGGGGGGGGCACTCCCACTGACTCTCGGTTCCCCGAGCCTGACAGTTCAATCCAGGACCGGCATGTGGTGCTTTTCAGGCTCTGTCCTCCTGGGGACACACTCAGTGATGCTCAGGGGACCAGGTGGTGGCAGGATGGAGCTAGGGTTGCCCACAGACAGGGCATGCCCCTGACCCTTTGTGTGACATCCCCCCCGCAAGCCCCCAGCGCCCAAGCTCCTCATTGCCACGCATGTGCTCTGACTGCAGTGCTCACTGGACTTTGCGGGGTGGTGGTGGGGCTCACAGGTGTGTTCACTGGCGGTCACACCATGTAGTCGTGGGGATCACACATGTTGGTGGGAGCGCTCCCCAGGCTCAGACTCTGGGCCGTAGTGCTCAGCCAACCGTTAGGCACCGCAGCCCATGTGCAGTGACTCGGCCACATGGAGCTGTGTGCCCCAGGGTTCTTGCTTGGCTACCGTTCCGGGGGACCCAAGGAACTAGGCTTGGCGCCAGTGAGCAGCACCAGGACCAAAGTCACGGCCTCTGTGAACTGGCCGTCCCTCAGCCCAGACCATCGTCCCCATGTTGGGGTCATCTGTGTGGGACAGGGAGAGAATGGGTCTTTGTCGTATAGTGCTGTGGCCTGGGACAGGACTCGGATCCTGCCCCCCTCCCCCAGGGGCACGCAGAGAGCTGAGGAAGTTTCATGTCCTTCCCACTTCCTGTCCCCACGCACTGTCACCCTTGCCCTGGCTGAGGAATGCCCAACTAGACTGTGACACCGAGTTCCAGGATGGGCTTTCAAGTGGGTTGGGAACAAGCCCTGAGCGTGGGTGTGCCCGCGTGAAGCCGTGCCCGGTGGCCCTCAAGGCCCGGACCCCGAAGCTACTGGTTTTCCCTGTGGGATTCGCCTCCCGGGCACAGAGCGTCAGCCTGCTCTGCCGTCTCCCTCCTTCCCCCTGAACGGCTGCTTCCTCTGAAGCCCCCTGAAAGCAGAGGGTTCTTTTGATCGACTGTGAGACAAAATGAGGGAAAAGACTCATTTTGGAAAATACCTTCGGTCAATTCTGAAGGATGCCTATTTGATCCCTAGAGTGCTCAATGAGATTTGCTGAAGTCCAGAGCTGACAAGATCTGGGGCCTAATTTACACGGAACAATAAGATCCCCCAAATAGTCAAACCATCCTCGGGAAAAAGAAGATGGAGGCATCACTTTCTCCAACTTCAAACTGTGTTCTAAAGTGGTAGTAATTCAAACAGTGTGGTACAAGGACAAACCCACAGATCAATGGAATAGAATTGAAAATTCAGAAACCAGACCAGAGGGAGGATACAAGGGGTTGGCATTTGCCTTGTACACAGCCAACTTGGGTCCAATTCCCAGCAGCCCACATGATCCTTCAACCACCAGAAGTAATTCTTTTTTTTTTTTGGCTTTTTGGCTTTTTGAGTCACACTCGGCAATGCTCGGGGTTACTCCTGGCTCTGCACTCAGGAATTAATCCTGCCATTGCTCAAGGGACCATAATGGGATGCTGGGGATTGAACACGGGTGTCGGCCACGTGCAAGGCAAACACCCTAACCACTGTACTATCCTCCAGCCCTCCAGGAGTAATTCTTTCTTTTTCTTTTCTTTTTTTTTTCGCTTTTTGGGTCATACCTGGTGATGCATAGGGGTTACTCCTGGCTCTGCACTCAGGAATTACCCCTGGCGGTGCTCGGGGGACCATATGGGATGCTGGGAATCGAACGCGGGTCGGCCGCGTGCCAGGCAAATGCCCTACCCACTGTGCTATCACTCCAGCCCCAGGAGTAATTCTTGAGTGCAGAGTCAGGAGTAACCCCTGCGCATCCCCTGGTGTGGCCCAAAAATTAAAAAAAGAAAAAAGAAAAGAAAATCCAGAGACAAACCTTCAGGTATACAGTCAGTTAATCTTTGCTAAAGGAGCAAAAAATATAATGTAGATTAAGGAAATCTCTTCAACAAGTGGTGCTGGAAAAACTGATTGGCTGCACGCAAAAAAAAAAAATTAAAAACCTTCATAAGTCTAATGCCATGCACAAAAGTGAAATTAAATTGGATTAAAGACCTTGATATCAGACCTGAATCCATAGGGCACATAGAGAAAAATGTAGCAGAACTCTCTATGACATTGAAGCTAGTGACATCTTTAAGGATGAAGTACCACTAAGGAAGTAGAGTCAAAGTTAAACAAATGGGGCTACATTAAGAAGCCTCTGCGCCTCAAAGAAAATAATGCCCAGAGTACAAAAAAAAATGACCCACAGGGCTGGAGTGATAGCACAGCGGGGAGGGCGTTTGCCTTGCACGCAGCCGACCTGGGTTCGATTCCCAGCATCCCATATGGTCCCCCGGGCACTGCCAGGGGTAATTCCTGAGTGCATGAGCCAGGAGTAACCCCTGTGCATTGCCGGGTGTGACCCAAAAAAAAAAAAACGACCCACAAACTGGGAGGTGCTATTTGCCCACCACTCATCTGAGAAAGAGTTAATAGCCAAGATTTGGTTGTGGCTGGTTCTGGAGGTCTTCGGCTGCCGGGGCTCTGCTCGGGGCAGGGAGGGAAACTCAACTTGCCCCCCTCCAAGGGGCCCCAGCGAGGACAACCAGGCGCGGGGGTAGGAGACTCTCCAGTTTCCCTTCCCGCCCCGAGCAGAGCCCCGGCAGCCGAAGACCTCCAGAACCAGCCACCACCATGCTGAGACCACTCTCCGCACACATGAAGGTACCAGCAGAGGAACAAAGGCATGCGGGTCCTGGGGCTGAGATCTCCAAGCCTGCTTGGATCGGGGCTGAGCATCCTCCACCCAGATCCTCCATCTTCCAGTAGACGGGGATCATACCCACCAATTGCCCCCACCCCCCCTGGTGCCGTGTAATCCCACCAATGGCCAAGACCCAGAGACTATAAAACCCAGTTCCCCGCACAACATCTTATTATCTCATTCTTGCTTTGGACAACCTAGCAGGCTACCGAATGTAACCTGCCCACACGGCAGACTCTGGCAAACTTCCCGTGGCAAACCCAATATGCCAAATACCAGTAACCATGATGGGTCTCATTCTCCTAACCCTGAAAGAGCCTTGAATGTGGCACTTTTCAGAATCTCAGGGCTAGGACGAAGGAGACGTTACTGGTGCCTGCTCGAGGCAATCGACGAACAACAGGATGATCGTGATCGTGATCCAAGATATAGAAAACTCTGACAGAACTCTACAAGACAAAAAAAAATACTAAAAACAGGGAGAAGACGTAAACAGAAGTTTCCTCAGAGAAGAAATACAGGGGCTGGCGTGATTGTACAGCAGGTAGTACATTTGCCATGCTGGCATCTGACCCCAGTTTGAGCCCTGGCATCCCACACAGTTCCCTGAGCACTGTCCGAAGTAATTCATGAGTGCAGAGCCAGGAGTCAGCCCTGAGCATTGCTGGTGTGTCCCCAAAAATAACATGAAGAAAAAGGAGAAGGAATACAAATGGACTAAAGGCGTATGATAAAATGCTCCATATCACAATAATAGGGGAAAGGCAAATGAACACAGTGACACATGACTTCTCATCAGAGAGACTGGCACTCATTCAAAAGAACGCCAGCCACCGTTAGTGGGGGTACAGTGTTAGGGACTCTCATTCTCTGCTGGTGGGAAAGTCGACTGGTCCAGCCTTTTGGGAAGACAATATGGACATTCCTCAAAAAACTATGAATTGAGGGCCAGAATGATAGTACAGTGGGTAGGGCATTTGCCTTACATGTGACTGACCCAAATTTGACGCCCAGCATGCCATCTGGTCCCCCAAGTCTGCCAGCTCTGGTCCCTATACATGCAAGCCATGTTCCCCAGACCCCTGATCTGTCTCCCTGGCCCCTGACGTCAAATTCTAGCTTCTTCTTTTTTTTTTTTTTTTTTTTTTTTTTGCTTTTGAGGTCACAACCAGTGATACTCAGGAGTTACTCCTGGTTCTGCACTCAGGCATTACTCATGGCAGTGCTTGGGGGAGCATATGGGATGCTGGGGGTTGAACCTGGGTCAGCCGTGTGCAAGGAAAACGCCCTACCCGCTGTGTTATTGCTCCGGGCCCAAATTTTAGCCTCTTTAGAGCCGTCTATGATTCCTGTCTATGGTTCCTGTAGTTGATTCGGGGGATAGTTGATGGAATTGGCCAAGTCTGGGATGCGTTTATTCTGTTCATACAGGAAACTTCTGCGGTTCCTTCTCTGGCTTCCTTTTTCCTGGTCTCACTTGAGCTCTGACCCCGTCCGTAGAGTCTGGCTTCTCCCAGACACACGCTTTGGGCCGGCTGTGAGGGAGAGAGAGTAGCAGCTTCTCCTTCCAGTGAACTTGACCTTGACACTCAGGTGTGCCTCGTCCAGCTCCTGAGCTGCCCCCAGCCGTGGGCTGTGGTTTCTCCACTGTACCTACAAGCTTCCTCTGCACCGCCTGCTGAACTCTGGTTTCCTTCTGAAACGATCCACAGCCTCGGTGTCCGCCTGCAGACTGCCCCGGGCACATGGCCTTCACACTTCCTCTGTCCTCAGAGCGCCATCAGCGGCACAGATGACTCACTACCCAGTAGCGGGAGCAGAAAGCATTAAGACAGGGCTAGAGGAGGGGCGTGGGGGGGGTCCTATGTGGTGCGGGATTCGAACCCAGCTTGGCAGCTTGCCTCGAAAGCTACCAAGCTGGGTTCGAGCCCCGCACCACATAGGACCCCCCACGCCCCTCCAGGAGTGATCTCGAAGTGCAGCAGAACCCTGTGCGTCTCCAGGCACATCCCCCAAACAACAACAACAACAAAACTGAATAAATAAAATAGTCACCCAAAAGCACAGTACACTGGGCCAGAGAGATAATAAGGAGTCAAGGTTAAGCTTTGTAGTTGGCTGACCTCAGTTTGGTCCTTGGCACTGCATAGGGTCCCCAGAGCACCAGCAGGAATGATTGCTGGGCACAGAGCCAGGAGTAGCCCCTGGGCACTCACTGCCGGGTGTGGCCCTAAAAGTAGAATAAGTCTTTTTTTTTTTTGCCTTTTTTTTGGGTCTCACCCGGCAATGCACAGGGGTTGCTCCTGGCTCTGCGCTCAGGAATTACCCCTGGCAGTGCTCAGGGGACCATATGGGATGCTGAGGCTCGAACCTGGGTCAGCCGTGTGCAAGGCGAACGCCCTACTGGTTGTGCTATTACTCCATCCCCATAAGAAGCATTTTAAAGCATCAGGTAAGTGTCCCTGATCTGCCCTGGGTTCTTGTGATGGTGCATGTATTGGGGCTTACACCAGCTCAGGAATTACGCTGGCAGGTTCAAGGACCATATGGGATGCCAGAGATCAAACCCAGGTCGGCCGCATGCCAGGGAAACGCCTTCCCCCCTGCGCTGTGCTATTGACCCAGCCCTGGACAACAGGCCCATCCTCAGAGTCGTAGCGGGATGTGAGAGAGCCAGCCCCCACAGGTGCAACTGCATCCTCCTATCTGTATGAACATCCAGAAGAGGTGAAACTTGCTCTCCTTTACAACGACGACAACTTCACAAGGTCCATACTTTTCTCAACTTTGTTGAACACAAGACGCATTCATGGACCGAAGCTAGTTCTTAGTATTGTATAAGATCTAATCATTGAATTTTCATGATTTTTTTTTCAGTTTTTGGGCCACACTCGGCAGTACTCAGGGTTACTCCTGATTCTGTGCCCAGGAATCACTACTGGCAGTGCTTAGGGGGACCATACAGGGAGTTGGGGATTGAACCCAGGGTCAGCTGCGTGCAAGGCAAGCGCCCTATCCACTGTGTTATTGCCCCAGCCCAGTATTTGCATGACTTGTTTAGCAAGTTGGCATACATTATTAGCTTGCAGTGGACTGTGGTGGGGGTCCTTAGGCCCTAGAGATTGGCAAATGCTACCAAGTTTCTCTAGTCTGAGAAACCACATCAGCGGAAACAGGAAGGAGCACAGGGGAAGTTGGCATTGTGACAGAATATTCTGGATCAGGAATAGATGATGGTTTGACTTGTCAAGGCGCCTTACCTGTTATTACATGCAAATGACACTTTCATGCGTTTTATTTGTAAAATGTGTGTGCAGTTTAATATTGAACTGATAGAAAAGTATAATAAATAATATTGTGAATCTAAAACTGTCAGATCCTACGTACAGTGCATCCTTTTTTGGCATGGGGGGAAATGTTCAAAATGGCCATGGCTCTGGCTAACTCTGGTTCTGTTCTGCTGCCGGCCCAGACCGAAGAGCTGCTTCCCAGAGAGAAGGCACCCGTGCTGGAACTCACTCGGATCGTCCGGTTAAAATAGCAGCCACCAGAACACAGAAAAGCGAAGAGCTTCTGTTACCTGTTAATACGCAACAAGTAAGTGCATTAGACATAAACCTTCCCATTATATGGGAGAAGGGGGTGAGGGGGACTTCCCCACAAATGCTCTCCTACTCTTGGAGAATGCAGTTACAGACGCGACAACCCATGGCCAAGGTTTTACATAAAGGAATGCGCTGTGCCAGTGACGCTTCACCCCTGGCCCCTGGCCGTCACCAGTTCAGCCTCACCTGCCGAGCCAGACAGCCGAGAGCTGGACCTGCCAGGATACCAGGGAGGAAACGGGAGGTAGCTCTAAGCAAAAACCTAATTAGGATGCTTTGGACTCTGATGAGCATGTGGAGATTCGCACTGCTCAGTCTAGTCGCCACACGTGGTTCCTTCAATGCGAACTAGATCAGGGCTGGAGCGATGGTCCAGCGGGGAGGGCATTTGCCTTGCATGTGGCCAACCCGAGTTTAATCCCAGCATCCCATTTGGTTCTCTGAGCACAGCTAGGAGTGATTCCTGAGTTCAGAGCCAGGGGTAACCCCTGAGCATCGCTGCATGTGAACCAAAGACAAAAAATAGAAGTGAACTAGATTAATAAAAATGAATAAAGTCACACCAACCGCATTTCAAGTGCTCAAAAGTCACATGTGGCCAGTGGTCAGGGCAAATATACAACACATTCATCACCTTGGAAACCCTGCTAGACACTGCTGGTCTAGACAAAGGGACATTCTGGAGGGCAGCAGAGACGGCCAGTGGGCACAGCACTTGCGTTGCACATGGCCGACCCCGCTTTGATCCCGGGAGATACATGTGGTTCCTGAGCTCTGCCAGGAGTGATCCCTGAGCACTGAGCCAGGAGTAAGCCTGCAGCCCTGCCAGGTGTGGCCCAAAATCCCACTCCCCCAAAAAGAGACTGATAATACTGGCTAAAAATCATGGAAATACTACTTTGTATAAGTTGTTATCCATGACCTCTCATAACAACTTCACAAGGCACATACTTTTCTCAACCTTGGTAAACACAAGCAGAAGCATTCGTGTGCGGAAGCTAATTCTTAGTATTGTGTAAGCTCTAATCATTAAATTTTCATGATCTTTTTTTTTTTTTTCAGTTTTTGGGCCACACTCAGCAATACTCAGGACTACTCCTGATTCTGTGCTCAGGAATCACTATTGGCGGTGCTTAGGGGGACCATATAGGGAGTTGGGGATTGAACCCAGGTCAGCTGCGTGCAAGACAAGCGCCCTATCCACTGCGTTATTGCCCCAGCCCAGTATTTGCATGACTTGTTTAGCAAGTTGACATATATTGTTAGCTTGCCGTGGACTATGGTGGGGGTGCTTAGGCCCTAGAGGTTGGTAAATGCTACCAACCCAACCTTTAGCCTTTACAAACTGAGCCAGTGTGCCCAGTTTTTAAGCACCACGGTCTGGAACTAGGCGCAGTGAGGGCTAGCTGACAGTAGCATTGGTTCAATCCCAGGCCCATAGTCTCATCACTGTGACCTCACTGACCCTTCTAGATTGTTCGCCTTACTTCATGGTCAAAGGAAAACAATTTGTTCACTAAGGCCCTCCCGTTGATCATCGATTTGCTCGAGCGGGCCCAGTAACGTCTCCACTGGAGACTTTGTTGTTACTGTGTCTGGCATATCGAATATGATTTTCTGGAGCTGGAGTGATAGCACAGCGGGTAGGGTGTTTGCCTTGCACGCGGCCGACCCGGGTTCGATTCCCAGAATCCCATATGGTCCCCCGAGCACTGCCAAGAGTAATTCCTGAGTGCATGAGCCAGGAGTGACCCCTGTGCATTGCCAGGTGTGACCCCCCCAAAAAATTTTTAAAAGAAGATTGTATAGCACAGCGGTAGGGCGTTTGCCTTGCACGCAGCCAACATGGCCGACCCGAGTTCGATTCCTCCGCCCCTCTCGGAGAGCCCGGCAAGCTACCGAGAGTATCTCGCCCGCATGGCAGAGCCTGGCAAGCTCCCCGTGACGTATTCGAGATGCTAGACACAGTAACAACAAAGTCTCCAATGGAGACGTTACTGGGCCCGCTCGAGCAAATCGATGATCAACGGGAGGACCTTTACTTACTTTTACTGTTGTATCTCATCATGAAGACATTAAGACCTCATATGAGGGGTTCCGAAAATGTTGTTACAAGTTAAGCCCTCTGGAGTTTGTTTTGTAATGAAGGGCTTGGGAGTTTTTCCGGAGGGTTGCATTCCTGAACTCAGAAATCAAAACATTTGGCATCTCCATATTTTTAAATGGTTCCAATTTTTTTAAATGCATGCATGACCTTCGGGCTCTGTCTATGATATTGACACATGCATCTCAGAGAAGTAAACAAACATGCGTATTCCCTGCTTCCCCACCTCAGTGGACTTCACAAAAGAAAACAGCAACGCCCTCATTCAAAGAATGGGGATGACGGTT
Source organism: Sorex fumeus (assembly GCF_029834395.1). Classification (NCBI taxonomy): domain Eukaryota; kingdom Metazoa; phylum Chordata; class Mammalia; order Eulipotyphla; family Soricidae; genus Sorex; species Sorex fumeus. Next base: position 4,845,102 of record NW_026606063.1, read on the forward strand.
GTAAAGCAAGTTTCAGATGAACTGTTGGCGTGGAACGTGCTGAACTCGGAGGAAGTCCAGATCATTTGCTGCGAGAAGGTGGAGCAGGAAGCAGCAAGGAAGATGGTGCACATGATCCTGATGAAAGGCCCGGAGGCCTGTGACCTCTTCCTCAAATCCCTGGAAAGGTGGAATTTTCCTCTGTTCCAGGACTTGAACGGACAAAGTAAGTGCCAGCTGGCTTGCGATTCTCCCACAGAAAGAAAACAACAGCAGGACGATGATCCGGGCTGTGACGGCACTCTGGCCCCCTTAGCGTTTTAGTGGGCAGTGGGGGGAGGGCGGGGGGAGCGAAGCTCGGACGCTGTAAGGAAAAAGGAATTCCCAAGGAGGCCTTCGATGGTGAAGCCAAGACAGTCAGAAAATGGAGGGTTGAGTGTAGTCTTTCTTCCAGCTCCAACTGGACAACTGAACTATTAGCCCCTTGAGAAATCATTCGGGATCTCATGAGGGCTGCTTGTGCTGATGCTCCTGTCACCCAAACACTTCTACGATCCTAAGGTCCCATGGCCCAGACACCATCATGATTCCAAAGCCTCCATCACCCTATCACCTGTGACCAAATGTCTCAAAACACCTCATGATCCAAACACCTCTATGACCCTAACGCCTCCATGACCTTAACACCTCCATGACCCAATGCCTCCATGACCCAGTCACCTTCATAAGTCAGATGCCCCCGTGATCCTGACACCTCCATGAGCCTGACACCTTCGCAACCCAAACACCACATCTCAAAGTCCTCCGCGAGCCAAATACCTCCACGACCCAAACATTTACCGAACCCTAACACTCCCTGGCCCAAATGCGTCCAGGATCCTGATTGCTCCAGGATCCTAACACCATGCTAAAGAGATCCTGACTGGCCAAAGGAGAGGGGTTCTGCTTTTGATGAAACGTCGTTCTTGTTTCTTTAAATCAGTCACTATTTCTTGGCATGCTTTCCTCAAGGTTCAAGTTACTAACCATCATTCTCCCCCAGTCCTTCTTATCCCACTTTCCTTACCCAAACACGGGCTCTTATTTGTTTCATTTTCCTCCATGGGGAGGGTTGGACCTCATCTGAGGTGCTTACTCCCGGCTCTGTGCTCATTCCTGGTGGTGATCGGGAGGGCGCCTGAAGCTGGGTGTCAGGCGAGGCCTTATGCTCTCTCTGTCTCTCTGTGTCTCTGACTGTCTGTCTGTCTGTCTCTTTCTCTCTCTTTCTGCCTTGCTCTGGCCCTACTTTTCCAGTTTCTACCCAAGAGCTACAGGATGAAGTGACGGACACTGACGGAACAGAAAACAACAGCAGGGAAGGCAGGGGAAGTCCGGTCCCCACGGTGCCTGCTTGCAACGGGGGAGGGGCGGGCGGGAGATGGTGATAGTGGCCACGCAGGTGCTGGGCGTCCCCCGCCGGCCCTGCATCCTCGGGCTTCGGGGCCCACCCCGCCTCGCTGGGCCCCGCTTCAGCCTCGCTCTCCCCGGCCAGGTCTCCCCGGCCAGCCGTCGGAAGCAGCCCTGGACGAACTGGCGCAGGAGCTGAAGGACTTGTACCTGGCCCCGTCCTTCCTGAACTTCTACCCGCTGGGCGAGGACATCGACATCCTCTTCAACCTGCAGCGCACCTTCACGGAGCCCGTGCTCTGGCGCAAGGACCTGTGTCACCGGCGCGTGGAGCCGCTGAGCCTGGGCGAGCTGCTGCTGGGCCTGCAGAGCCCCTGCATCCTCGAGGGCGAGTCGGGCAAGGGCAAGTCCACGCTGCTGCAGCGCGTGGCCGTGCTCTGGGCGTCGGGCGCCTGCGCGCCCCTGGCCCGCTTCCAGCTCGTCTTCTTCGTGCGCCTGCGGGGGGCCCGGGCCGGGCTCTACGACACGCTGTGCGCGCAGCTGCTGGACCGGCCGGAGCGCCTGCCCGCGCGGCCCTTCCTGGCCCTGCTGCTCCGCCTCGGGCGGCGGGTGCTCTTCCTGCTGGACGGCTACAACGAGTTCCGAGCCCAGGACTGCCCGGAGCTGGACGGGCTCATCCGGCGGAACCACCGCTCCAAGCACGCCGTGCTGGTCAGCACCACCCCGGAGGGCCTGGGCCGCATCCGCCAGTGCGGCGCGCTCACGGCCGAGGTGGGCGACATGGACGAGGCCAGCGCGCGCGCCCTGGTCCGCGCCGTGCTGGACCCCGAGCCCGCGGCCGGCCTGCTGCGCCAGCTGCAGACGTCGCGCGCGCTGCGGCACCTGATGCGGACGCCGCTCTTCGTGGTCCTGGCGTGCGCGCTGCAGCTGGGCCGCCGCCAGTTCCAGTGGAACACGCCCACGGCGCTCTTCGGCGCCTTCTACGACCTGCTGCTGCGCAAGCTCCGGCACCGGGGGCCCCGCGCGCCCACGGGGGACGTGGCGCGCAGCCTGGCGCGCTGCGGGGACCTGGCGCTGCGCGGCGTCCTCTCGCGCCGCTTCGACTTCGACCTGGACGACGTGGCCCGCGCGCACGAGCCCCTGCTGGTGGCCGCGGGGCTGCTCTGCAAACACACGGCGCAGCGGCTCCGGCCCCGGTACCGCTTCTTCCACCAGGCCTTCCAGGAGTACGTGGCCGGCCGCCGGCTCAGCGAGCTGCTGGCCTCGCCCGACCCCGGGGACGTGCGCCGCGCGCGCGGGCTCCTGCGGCAGATGGGGGGCATGCGCGACATCACCTGCAGGTACCGCAGCCTGCTCCTGTACACCTGCGGCTCGTCGGCGCGGGCGGCCCGCCAGGTCCTGGCCCACCTGGCGGACGTGCAGGAGCAGGGCCCCGAGCCCGGCCCGCCGTCGCCGCTGCCGCTGTCGCCGCCGCCCCCCGAGCAGGACCTGCGCGGGGCCAGGAACGTGGAGGCCTTCGCCGAGCTCGGCGTGCACCTGTTCCGCGAGAGCCCCGAGCAGGAGGCGCTGGGCCGCGACTTCGAGGCGTTCTTCCGCGGCAAGAGCCTGTGGATCGACTCCCGGCGCATCTCCGACGAGCTGATGGAATTCTTCGAGCACCTGCCCAACTGCGCCAGCGCCCTGGACTTCGTCAAGCTGGACTTCTCCGGGGCGCAGGCCCAGGGCACGGACAGCCCCGGGCAGGCGGGCAGCTGCATCCCCAGCCGCGCCGTGTCTCTCTTCTTCAGCTGGAAGCAGGAGTTCAAGAACCTGGAGGTCACCCTGCAGGACTTGGGCAGGATGGACAAGAGAGACGTGAAGTACCTGGCCAAGATCTTCAGCTCGGCCGCCAGCCTCAGCCTGAAGGTCAAGCGCTGTGCTGGCCTGGCTGGCCACCTCGGCGCCGTCCTGCGGAGCTGCAGGTATATCCGGGCGCTCGCGGTGGACGCCTGTCCCCTCACCCCGGAGGACGAGCAGAGCATCACGACTGCGGCCAGCCTGGAAACGTTGCGGATTCACGCCATCCGGACCTCTCGGCTGCCAGGTACCGGGAAATCTCAGCCCTCTGCTGGCACCGCTCGGGGCCCAGGGCCAGGGGCCTATTTGGTGCCACAGAGCTTGCCATGCTGCCAGCTTCTCCAAGTTGCCAGCAGGTTCTGGGGCCCGGGAGGGTGGTGGGAAGGCCGGGGTCTGAGCCACGAAGGGAGATTAGATCCGGGTGTCTTTGGGAGGGTTTGCAGAACAGAAGGTACGACGTCTGGCCAGCTTTGCAGCTTGCATGGTAAAAGGTGAGTGTGTGCAGGTGAAACCATCCATGGGAGCCCCCATGCAGTGGGTGTGTGTACCTCCGCACTGCCCAAATCGCAGAGACATATAGAGTCTCGGAGTCTATCTGTGGAGGAGTTGTAGCCTGGACCGGAGAGATAGGATAGGGGTTAAGGCAACACGGCCAACCCTGATTTGATCCCTGGTGCCACACAGGAGGGGGGGAGAGAGAGAGAGAGAGAGAGAGAGAGAGAGAGAGAGAGGAGAGGAGAGAGAAGAAGAGAGGAGAGAGAGGAGAGAGTGAAAGAGAAGAGAGGGAAGGAAGAGAGGAGAGAGAAGAGAGAGAGGAGAGAAAAGATAGGAGAGAGAGGAGAAAGAAAGAGAGGAGAGAGAGAGAGAAGGGGACATGGAGACAGAGAGAAGAAAGAGAGGAGAGAAAGAGAAAGAGAGAGGAGAGATAGAAAGAGAGAGAGAGGAGAGAATGAGCGAGAGAAAGAGAAAGGGAGGAGAGAGAAGGAAGAGAGGAGAGAAAGAGAAAAAGAGAGAGAGGGGAGAAAGGAGAGGACTGAGAGAGAGGAGAGAGACAGAAAGAGAAAGAGAGGAGGCATGGGAAGGGGGGGCGTTTCGGTCCGCCCTTCACGCCCTACCGAGGCCACCAGTTGCCCCCACGAGCGGCTCTCCAGCACAGCCACAACTCCAGAACACAGAAACCAATTTCTTAACTATCTGACTTTCAGTAGAAATACTTCCAGGGTCAATAGGTAAAATAGCAGAAATCCAAAACCAACATTTAATTCTTGAACCCAGCCGTAGAAAGCAAATCACTTCACAATGCTTCTTCAGCATGTCTGATTTGGGGGGGGGGGGGGGTAAACTCTAAATAATAGTGGTGAATCTTATTGAAACAATGAATCTAATCAAAGCAGATAGAGTGTTAACTAGAATTCATCTGCCCCACAGGGACTGGGAGGGGTGGGGGTGGGGTTTTATTGGGGTTCTTCATGGTAAAAAATAAGTATTGGTAAAGGGAAATGTGTTTGATATTTGCATGACTGAGACCTAAACCTGAAAGCTTTGTAACCTTTCCCACAGTGATTCAATAAATAAATAAAAAAAAGAGAGGAGGGAAGAGAAAGAGAGAGAAAGAGAGGGGAGAAAGGAGAGAAAGAGAAAGAGAGAAAGGGAGAGAGAAAGAGAAAGAGAGGAGATAGAGGAGAGAGAGAAGGAAGAGAGGAGAGAGAGGAGAGAGAGAGGAGAGAGAAGATAGGAGAGAGGAGAAAGAGAGAGAAAGAGAGAGAGGAGAGGACAGAGAGACAGAGAGACAGAGAGAGGAGAAAGAGAGGAAAGAGAGGAGAGAGAGGAGAGAGAGAGAGAGAGAACTGGTCTGTGGCTAAAACCTGCCACAAGTGTGTGTGTCGGGGGCGGGGGGCACGAAGGACAGTTAAGACAGAGGAGGGGCCAGTATGACAATAATAGCTGGAAATGATTGATCACTCTGGACAAGAGCCGAGTGCTGAAAGGGAAGGGAATGTACATGATAACCTTTCAGTGTTTCAGTGTTTCAGCAATTGTGAGGAGCACGGCAATGAATACAGAAGCTCAAATATGTGGGTTTTTTGTTTTTGGTTTTTTTTTTTGCTTTTTGCTTTTTGGGTCACACCTGGCGATGCACAGGGGTTACTCCTGGCTCTGCACTCAGGAGTTACTCCTGGTGGTGCTCAGGGGACCATATGGGATGCTGGGAATCGAACCCGGCTCGGCCGCGTGCAAGGCAAACGCCCTACCCGCTGTGCTATTGCCCCAGCCCCAAATAAGTTTTCTGAATAGAGTTTGGGTCCTTAGGGTAGATGTTAAGTAGTAGAATTGCTGGGTCATGTTGGGTTTCAAATCTGTTTTATGAGAAGAATCCATGTTGTTTTCCAAAAAGGTCGAGCCAGTCGAGATACCCACCGGCAGTGAAGATGCCATACGAACACTGGTTGTTTATTTGTTTGTTTGGGGGTGGGGGGGGCTCACACCTGGTGATGCTCAGGAGTTATTCCTGGCTCTGCACTCAGGAATGACTCCTAGTGGTGCTCACAGGACCCTATTGGGATGCCGGGGATCGAACCCAGGTTGGCTGCGTGCAGGGCAGACGTCCTCCCCGCTTTGCTATTGCTCCGGCCCCCATTGTTTTTATGTGTGCTAGTCTCAGTGGTGTGAGGTCCTATCACATTGCTGTTGTGAGTCTTTTTGGTTTTTTGAGTGGTGAGCGTTGGGCCACATCCATGGTGCTCAGGGATGGCCCTACGTGGTGCCAAGGATTCACACCTGGGTCTGGGGGATGTAGGCAAATGTCCACCTGCTCAGGGACACTGGGACTCCCACGCAGAGCTCACTTGGCAGACGAGAGCTCAGTTTCCCCTTTCCACCCCAGGACCAGGCCAGACATCAGCAGGCTGCCTGCTGAGTGGGACATGTCTCTGTTTCTCTTTGTGCTGGGGTAGCAGGGAGTGGACCTAGGGCCTTCCACCTGCAAGTGCTCTCCTGCCGAGCCAACCCCCAGCTCAGACCAAGTCTTTCTGGGCCACACCCCACTGTACTCAGGATCTACTCCTCGCTCTGTGCTCTGGGATCAGTCCTGGCAGGACTTGGGGGACCATGTGCGGTGTCAGGGATCAAACCCGGGTTGACCGCATACCAGACAGGCGCTTTAGCTGCTGTACTCTCTCTCCGGTCCCGTTTTTCTTTTTGTTGCTTGCTTTTCTTTACGGGGGACTGGGGAGATTCATACTTGGCTATGCTCAGGAATTACTCCTGGCTCTGTGCTCAAAGATCACTCCTGGTGGAGCCCAGGGGATTATGTGCTGTGCCACAGACTGACAAGGCACGCGCTCTCTCTGCTGTGCTCTCTCTAGATCTGGCTTAGTCTTTCTTATAACTTAAAAAAAAATCTCAGGGCTGAAGCGATAGCACAGCAGGTAGGGCGTTTGCCTTACATGCAGCCAACCCGGGTTCGATTCCCAGCATCCCATATGGTCCCCTGAGCACCGCCAGGAGTAACTCCTGAGTGCATGAACCAGAAGTAACTCCTGTGCATTGCCAGGTGTGACCCAAAAAGAAAAAAAAAATCTCCCTCTGTCACTGAGACCCAAGGTTGGCTTCTACTTTGGCCCTCCAAGTTGTCACACAACCATTGTTCAGCCCTCTTTAATGTCTGAACAATATTTCATTCCATGGACTGGATCATCTCGTGTCCACTTAAAAAGTGCAGGATGTTTGTGGAGTGAAAAGTCAGGAGTAGAATCATTTTCAAATTCTGCTATGGCTTTCAGTCTGTTTCCATGTATTTGGAATATCAGCTGTATTCAAGATGTTCGTCTCTGATCCAGAAAGACACCTTTTGATTTTGTACATTTTCTTTCCTGTTTTTTTTTTTTTTTGTGTGTGTGTGTGTTTGGGCCATACCTGGCAGTGCTCAGGGGGGCCATATGGGTTGCAGGAGATTGGATCTGGGTCAGCCATGTGCAAGGCAAACACCCCTGTACTGTCACTCTGGCCCCTGATTTTATACATTCTCAATAATGAATTAAAGTCATTTATATTGAACATTCTATGTCTGATTAGGTTGTTTTTACATCAAGAGATTATTATTACAATTTTTTGTTAATGCAGATACTTAAGCACTATCTATAAAATATTCTAAAATAAAAAGCCAACATTTCCTTTCTTAGAATAAAGTATACCGTGTACTTTTCTAGACCTATTCAGATTTTCATATTTAAATTTTCTCAAGTGTCTTCACTATTTTTTTTTTAGCTTTTTGGGTCACACCGGGTGATGCACAGGGGTTATTCCTGGCTCTGCACTCAGGAACTACTCCTGGCGCTGCTCAGGGGACCACATGGGATGCTGCAAATCAAACCCGGGTCGGCTGTGTACAAGGCAAACGCCCTACCCACTGTGCTATCTCTCCAACCCCAAGTGTCTTCACTCTTACTAAATTTTACATGTTCCAAACTGCTGTACTACTGCTTTGGTCCGTTATACACAATAGTAATTGTTTAAATTTATATACCTTTAAGGAAATTTTCTAAAATTGATCGACTTACACTTTTGTGGAATGCCAGGAGATTAGCTTCATTTGTCTATGAACAGGAGGTGACAGTGTTTCCACACACACAAAATTGATATTTTCCCCCATCTGTGAAGGGAAAAAGAAACCCAACAACAGAACAACAAAGTGTCAAAGCCATCAGAACTGAAGATTTTGTCTATTGAATTGAGCTAACATAAGGGGAGGGGCTGGGAGGGACCCAGGGACACTGGCGGAGGGAAGCGGTTTCTCTGGTGACGGGAATCCCCGTGAAATGTGTGATCAGCAGTACTATAGGGGCTGCAGCGACCGTCAGCAAGTAGGGTTCTTGCTTACACACAGATGACCCAGATTCGATCCCTGGGGCCCCATATGGTCGACACCCAGCCCTGCCAGGGCTAATTCCTGAGTGCAGAGCCAAGGGTAATCCCTGAGCATCACTGGGTATGACCAACCTCATTCCCCCCAAAAAACATCCAGTATTGGAAGTACCGGTACCTCGATAAAATTGGTTTAAATTTTTTAAAATACACCTTTTATGCCAATTTTATGAGAATCTATTATGGCCAGTGACAAAATCTTCTGCTTAGCAATGAAAAGTGAGTGCTGGCCTCAGTCTGATCCCTGGCTTTCCCGCAGGTGGCCTGACTGACAACGTGGGTAACCTGAAGAACCTCACCACGCTCGTGCTGGAGGACGTTCAACTGAACGAGGAAGATGCTGTGGAGCTGGGTATGACTTCCGAACTGTGGAAGAGCGACCAATGATGCTGCCTATTAGAAGTGCAATGACTTGATGTGTTTTTTAATTTTGCTTTTGTATTTGGGCCCCACCTGGCAGGTCTCAGGGCTGACTCCTGGCTCTGTGCTCAGGGGACTGACTCTATGGGACACTGGGGATTGAACGTGGGCCCGCCACGTGCAAGGCAAATGCCCTCCCTCTGTCCTACGGCTCCAGGCCCTAGTCCATGATTCAAAGTCTGAGGGAAGAGTTGTTAACACTCTGCCACAGGCCTGGATGGTGTCTGGGAGATGTTCTGGCGGGGCTGGCATGCAGGCTCGGGCCCAGGTTTGAACCGCAACACCACTTGGTCCTCTGAACACTCTGGCCCCAGGATGGGAACAACAGCCTGGAGCACTGCCAGAGCTTTCCCTCCCAGGCGAGGGAGGTTCTAGAACATCTGCAGTGAAGTGCTGACTTAGGAACTCCTCTGCCTCCCGCTGAACACACGGCGTCAGCTGTGGCCACGCGGGCTCTTTCTGAGCACGCCAGGGATCTGCAGGTTGCTTGGGGAACGCCTCCCACTCGGAACTCTCAAGGGAGCTGGGAGAAGCCCCCAGAAGGCTCAATTCCATGAGACGCAACGTCAAAGGGCTCAGTGGTACCCCTGGGCTGGAGCCATGGCACAGCGGGGAGGGTGCTTGCCTGGCACGTGACCAGCCTGGGGTCCATCCCCGGCACGCCACATGGTCTGCCAAACCCCACCAGGAATGATCTCTGAGCAGAGAGCCAGGAGTCAACCCTGTGCCTGCAAACCCAAGCCAAGCCACCACCTTTGGTCTCTGGAGAGGGTCACACCCAGCTGTGCCCAGGGCTCCTCCCGGCTCTGAGCTGCCCCTCGGAATGGTGGGGTGCTGGGGGTCCAAGCATGCCCTCAGCCCAGTGGGCGAGCTCTCCTGCCAACACCGCATCCCTGTCTGTACCCCTTTGCTTCTCTCACACACTGGGCGGGCACTGAGCCTGGACCATGCCCTGTCACGTCCCTCTGAGTGACCTCTGCATGGTGCAGGTCTGCAGAGTGACCATTGGATGCAAACCGGCAGTTGGCCATTTGCAAGGCAAACCCCCTCCCTGCTGTGCTATTGCTCCAGCCCAGTCGGGTGAGATTTTTTTTTTTTTTTTTGCTTTTTGGGTGATATCCGGCGATGCACAGGGGTTCCTCCTGGCTCTGTACCCAGGAATTACTCCTGGCTGTGCTCGGGGCACCATATAGGATGCTGGGAATCAAACCTGGGTTGGCCGCATGCAAGGCAACTCCCTAATTGTTGTGCTATCGCTCCAGCCCCTGGGTGATCATTTTTTTTTTAATTTTTACTAATGAAACACTATGAGGTACAGTTGTAGACTTACAAATTTTTGTGCTTGGGTTTCAGTTATACCCACCAGTGATCGAGTACCCACCAGTGCCCATTCTCCACCATCACTAATCCCAGTATCCCTCCCACCCCCCATCCGCCCCATCCCACCCTGCCTCTGTGGCAGGGCATTCCCTTTTGTTCTCTCTCTCCTTTTGGGTGCTGTGGTTTGCAAAGAGGCATTGAGTGGAAATCATGTTCGGTCTATAGTCTACTTTCAGCATGCATCTGCCATCCTGGGTGGATCTTCCCAACACCCTTTACTTGGTGCTCCCTCATTCTTAACCTTCTTTTCAGCCTGTTGCTTTGTGGTTCTTTCCAAAGCACGTGATCACTAACGCGCCTCCTTCCTGACAGCGCAAGGCCTAACAAAACTGAAGAAGATGCTGGTGCTAAATTTGAGCAGCTTGCCTGAGATGGGGACGGGAATAGATCACATTGCCAAGTCTCTCTCCACCCAGCCTCGGGATCTTGAAGAACTGCGGCTAGTCTCCTGCTGCCTGTCGGCCAACGCCACCAAGACCCTTGGTAAGAAGCTGCAGAGGAACCCACCGCCCTGTGCTCAGGCTGATGCTCTCGTGAGACTTGCTATGGAGAAAAGCTGGAGAAGGAGCATGGACGTGTGTGTGTGTGTGTGTGTGTGTGTGTGTGTGTGTGTGTCTGTGTGTGAGACTCAGGCTGGCTCACATATTCCAGGTTTGGGCTTCCTCTGAGGCACATCTCTGGCCCCATACTATGCCTACTTTTTTGCCAATTTTATCTATGGAGTCAAATTTTATTCTCCATGGATAATAGGAATGTTTCAGAACTAGGTTATTGTGTTATTTGGTTTGTGTTGGTTTTGGGTCCCACTGTTCAGGGCTTACTCCCAGCTCTGCACTCAGGGATGATCCCTGGCAGGGTTTAAGGACCATGGGCATGGGGACGGGAATGGAACCTGGGTGAACCACATGCAAGGCAAGTGCCCCACCTGCTGTACTACTGCTCTGGCTCCCGGTTATCATTTTGATTTCGAGAGGGGAAAAGGACAGAGAGGAAAAACGGAAGCTTGAAACTTAGCATGTGGCCTGTTTACTATAGAGCCAAGTAAGTCATCGAATGAAAGAATGAGTGAATAAATGGTTGAGAAGCAGGATGAGAAGAGTTTCCAGGTTTGCATAAATCAGTTAAGAAGATAAGAACTCAGGGGCCAGAGCAATCATATAGCAGGTAGGATGCTTGCCTTGCACGCGGCCAACCCAGGTTTGATCCCTGGCATCCCATTTGGTCCCCCCAAGCACCACCAGGAGTAACCCCGAGCATCAACACGTATGACCTAAAAAGCCAATAAATTAATAAATAGCACTGTAGCACTGTCCTCCCGTTGTTCATCTGTTGGCACCAGTAACGTCTCCATTGTGAGATTTGTTGTTACTGTTTTTGGCATATGGAATACGTCACGGGGAGCTTGCCAGGCTCTGCTGTGTGGGCGGGATACTCTTGGTAGCTTGCCGGGCTTTCCGAGAGGGATGGAGGAAATGAACTCGGGTCAGCTGCATGCAAGGCAAACTCCCTACCCGCTGTGCTATCGCTCCAGCCCTAAATTAATAAATAAGGACTCAAAATTCTTCCAAGAATATTTCTGAATGTTTATATTGCTTCCTGAAAGTCTTTTTCTTTTGGATTTTTTTTTTCCAGCACAGAATCTTCACAATTTGGCCAGACTGATCGTTCTTGATTTATCTGAAAATCACCTGGGAAAGAATGGAAATGAAGCTCTACATGACCTGAGTAAGAATGACAATTTTGCCCAACTCAGATTACTTACCAACGGGGAAAACAGGCTAGCTCCAGAAGCTTCTTCTACCACCTTGCTCACACACACACACACACACACACACACACACACACACACACACACACCCCAGAAGCCCTGTTAGCGCTTTCCCACACCACCTGAAACCACGTGGCCTCGGGGAGCCACACAGCCCCGCCGCCATGCTGGGCCCGCATCCACTCTGCCTCCTCCCAGGCCAGGGCCCTGAAGTACCTGATGCCTGACACAGATTAACTCAGGGATTTAGGAACAAGATGTCACAGGTGTGAGAGAGATGCTGCGACTGTGTTAAACACAAAACGACGACGACTCTCTAGATTTGCTTTAAACTCCACAGAAATGGGGGCCGGAGTGATACGACAGCAGGTAGGCATTTGCTTTGCACGCGGCCAACCTCAGTCCAATCCTTGTCCTCCCACCTGGTCTCTGAGCACTGCCAGGAGGAACCCCTGTGCACCGCCAGGTTGGCCCCCAAACAAACAAAAAAAAGTAAAATAAAATAAAATCTCCAGAAGGAGAGCGGAAGGGAGATCTCCAGGGATGGAGCACAAGCTCTGCATGCAGGGGCCGGGGTCCATCCCCAGCAGACATGAGCCCTGAGCACCACCAGGAGCAAGTCCCGTGCTCAGAGCCAGATGCAGCCCCCAAGCTCTGCTGGGTGTGGCCCAAAAACAAGAAAGGAAGAAGGAAAGAGAGAGATGGGGTTGAGCTCAGGGGTAGAGCACATGCCTTGCTGATCCCCAATATCACCCCCCAAATTATCACTGTATCACTGTCATTCCGTTGTTCGTCGACTTACTCGAGCTGGTGCCAGTAATGTCTCTATTAGTCCCAGCCCTGAGATTTTAGCAGCTTCTCCTTACTTGTCTTTCCCAATGACTGAAGGCTCTTTCTGGGTCAGGGGAATGAGACCTGCTATCGTTACTGTTTTTGGCATATTGACTACGCCACAGGGAGCTTGCCAGGCTCTGCCCGTGCAGGCAGGATACTCTCGGTAGCTTGCCGGACTCTCCGATATATATATATATATATATATATATATATATCCGACCCGAGTTCGATTCCTCCACCCCTCTCGGAGAGTCCGGCAAGCTACCGAGAGTATTTGATATGCCAAACACAGTAACAACAAAGTCTCCAATGGAGACGTTACTGGGCCCGCTCGAGCATATATATATATACACGCCTCGTTGGTAAAGAAGTGAATAGCACTTGGCCCAGACAAGGTCAGACCCGAATGCCTGAAGAATCTGCCATCAGTACTCATCAATACACTGGCTCGGCTCTTCACACGCTACCTATCCGAATGCAAGGTTCCATCCCAATGGAAAACCAGCAGGACTGTACAAGAAGGGAGACATCCACAACATTGGCAACTATCGCCCAATCTGCCTATTGTCTGTCATCTACAAGCTGTTCACTAGAGTCATCCTGAATAGGATTGGCAGAACACTAGATGAAGGACAACCATACGAGCAAGCCGGGTTTCAGAAAGGTTTCAGCACGATCGGTGATATCCCCATGGTAACCAAGCTCATTGAGGTTTCTCAGGAGTTCAAGATGCTGCTCTGTCTAACGTTCATTGATTTAAAGAAGGCCTTTGATTCTGTTGAGACTGAAGCGGTCATCGAAGCCCTAGCCAATCAGGGCATTCAAACTCAATACATCAGGATCCTCCGTGAGCTGTATTACAAATTCACTACCAAGATCTCACCATTCTACAAGGAAGTGATCATCCATGTCAAGAGAGGGGTTCAGCAGGGTGGTACCATTTCACCAAAAATCTTCAGTGCTACCCTCGAGAACATCATGCGACGACTGGAATGGGAAGAAGATAGACGGTTGGCAACTACACCATCTCCGCTTTGCTGATGACATCATTCTAATAACACCAAACATTAGCCAAGCAGCACAAATGCTGGCCGACTTCGACTGCGAGTATAGAAATGTCGGACTGTAGCTGAATCTCACGAAGACAATGTTTATGAGAAACGGTCTTGTTCCTGACGTTCCATTCACTCTCAACAGAATGAACATCTCTGAATGCAGCAGTTATGAGTGCCTAGGTTGAGAACTCAATGTAATGAACGACCTGGCACCTGAGTTGCGCAGGAGGAAGAGAGAGGCTTGGAACACCTTCAAGAGCGTTGAAGAAATAGTTAAGAGGACGAAGAACCTCTGGCTCCATGCACATCTCTTCGATTCCACTATTCTTCCTGCACTAACATACACCTCAGAGACCTGGGCCCTACGCAAATAGGACGAGAACGCTCTTCGGGTCTCCCAAAGAGGAATCAAAAGAGCTATGCTTGGAGTATCACACTTCACTCAAGTGAGAGAAAGAATCCAGAGTTCTGACCTCTGTTGAAGGTCAAGAATCAGGGACACTGTCTCGTTTGTCAAGGCGTTGAAAGTCAGTTGGGCTGGACATGTAATACGATTTGGAGATGACCGTTGGACTAGAGCTGTTACCAACTGATTCCACAGGATGTCAAAAGATCGCGTGGCCGCCTACCTACGGGATGGTCAGATTTCTTTGTCAAGACCCTAAACGAACGATTTGAGGCTCTTCGTGTTCCTGGAGCAAGCAGACTCCATTGGTTACACTAGCACGTGACTGGGATGTTACTGGCGCCTGCTCCAGCAAATCAATGAGTAATGGGATGTCAGGTGATCAAATTTTATATATATATATATATGTATATATATATATTGTTGTCTACTGTCTGAACCCCCCAAATTAACAAAAAAAATGTAGGGGTCAAAGAGACAGTACTTGCCTGACACACAACTGACCTGGGCTCAATCCCCAGCACCACATCAGTCCCCTGAGCCCAATAGGAGTAATCCCTGAACACTGCTGAGTGACCCAAAAAAATAAACAATAAAACTATAGGGGCTGAAGAGATAATGCAGGGTCTAAGGCTCTTCCCGCGCACGCAGCCATCCCCAATCCTATTCCTGGCACCACATACAATCCCCCAAACTAGTCCTGCCAGGGATGACCCCTAGCACAGACCCAAGAGCAAGCCCTGAGCACCACTGAACAGAGCCCAAACACCAAAGGTAAAAATCAAAATGAAACACCAAAAATCTACACAAAGACAGTGTTTTAATGAGGATGAAGCAAGATGCCTGTGTTTCTACACTCCAGAATGCAGTCCATAGAAAATAGCAACCCCCAAATGCGGGCTTCGTGGAGCACTGAGGAGGAGAAGGTCGCCCACAAATCACCCCTGTGTTCTGTCACTGTGTTCTGTTTGGTGTTTCTCTTTTTGCTTTTTGGGCCACAAGCGGTGATGCACAGGGGTTACTCCTGGCTCTGCACTCAGGAATTACTCCTGACAGCTCAGGAAGGTGCCTTATCTTGAAATCGGGGGACTATCTGGGGTGCTAGGAATTGAACCCGAGTCGGCCTCATGCAAGGCAAACACCCTCCCCGCTGTGCTATCGCTCCAGCCCCCTCTGGTTTTTCGACCACAAAGCAGTACTCAAGGATGTTTGGGGACACTGGGAAGGTCTCACTCAGGGGACCCAGCAGTGCCTGGGACCAAACCTGGGTCTCCTGCCTACAAACACGCACTCAGGCCTCTGAGCTCTGTCTCTGCCCCCTCGGATGGGTTTCGAGATAAGGCACCTTCCTGAGCTGCCCTCTGGTTAAGTTGACAGGCTGAACATTCTGGAGCGTCTGACGGAGCTGAGGCTGCCGTGCGGGAGTGGCTTCCGAGGGGCCCTGCCACGCCTCCTGCCGCAGCTGGAGCACACACTGCAGCTCACCACGCTGGGGCTGAAGAACTGGGAACTGACCGACGCCGAAATGGGGACTCTAGGTGGGTGCACCCGCCAGCCCGAGCGCACCAGGCGCGTGGCCCCGCTTCCTCTGGGAGCTGCCACACTCCCTTCTGCTCCTCTCTCTATTTCTGCCTCCTCCCTCTTAATACAGTTATTTCTAGAGTTCGCAGAAGCGGAGCAGTAAAATGATTTGACAACCTGCCAGGTTTGGAGAAACAGGTCAGCAGGTAGTACGCGGATCCTTGCATATGGCTAACCCGGGTTCAATCCTCAGAACCCCTGTACGGTCCCCTGAGCCCCACCAGGAGTCAGTTCTGAGCACAGAGCTAGGAGTCAGGCCTGAATACAGAGCCAGGAGTCAGCCCTGAGCACTTGGGTGTGGTCCCGAAAACAAAACAAAAAAGCTGCCAGACTTTTTTTTTTTTTTTTTTTTTTTTGCTTTTTGGGTCACACCGGCGATGCACAGGGTTTACTCCTGGTTCTGCACTCAGGAATTACCCCTGGCAGTGCTCAGGAGACCATATGGGATGCTGGGAATTGAACCCGGGTCGGCCGCATGCAAGGCAAATGCCCTACCTGCTGTGCTATTGCTCCAGCCCCCAAAACTGCCAGACTTTAAGCATTACACCTGGATGACAGGAAACCCGTTTACATTCTCGACCGGGCACCAGACCTTGGTCCTCCTCTTCCTGACCTTTCCCTCGGAACTTCCTGTGGCTTGAACTCATCTGTCAGGTGTCAAAAACACGTGGAGGTGAAGGTGACTCTCTCTAGAGGGGACCTGAGGATGTACAGGTACAGCCGGGTCTGACATGGACCGGCCCAGCCCCGCACCGCAGACACTTGTCCCCTGGCAGTGGCAGTGGCTGGAACAGCAGGACAGTGAAGCCGGGGCTGGACATCTTCAGGGGTCAGCCTGGGAAGGTCACCTCTGCCACCTGGGTGGCCCACTGTCGGCACCCAAGTGAGCCCTAGTTGGGATGTGAGGGTCCTGGGGGGAGGATCCCGGAGTTCTGGAAGAGGCCAGCAACAGCTGCCCCACTGCCCATGGGGCTGGTCCAGTCCAGCATTCCTCAATGTTCTCTGACCGTGCTCCCTTCCAACCTCATTTCCTTCCTGTGACCCCACCCCGGACTGGCTTCCCCATGCCAACCCATGACCCCCTGGATGCTAGTGTGACCTGTGGCCCCTCTTGGCTATCCTGGGGCCCACTGGGGACTGGGTGGCCCCTGGTAGAGAAATACAGGTCTAGGAGGTAGCTGTGGCGTAAAGACCTGACATTCCACCCTTTTGTCCTTCTTGGTCCCCACAAAGCACAAAGCACATTCCTGGCTTTGTGCTCAGGGTAAAACTGGGCTTGGTCAGTAGACCAGGAGCCGAACCCTCTCCCGTCTCTCAGCAGAGCCGTTGAGCCATGCTGGAGACCGAGAAATAGGGCAGCAGGTAAGGCACTTGCCTGACATGCGCCGGCCCAAGTTCCATCCCCGGCACCCCAGGTGGTTCCCCAACTCCCCCAGCAGTACCCCTGAGTGCAGAGCCCAGAGGAAGCCCTGAGCAGCCTGGGTGTGGCCCCAAAACCGAAGGAAAAATATCCCCCCAATAAATGCAGACAGACAGCCGTTGAGGCGTTTTGAAGCGCGCGGTGCGTCTGCGAGCTTGTTTCTTTGCCGTGGGGCCCAGTCGCGACCCCCTTCCGAAACCTGACTTGCTCTCACTGAAACTCGGACCCAGGGAACCAGCGCTCCCAGTCACTCCCCTGCGGGGAACTGCTTGCAGATGTTTGTCCCCAAGTCCTGAGCTGACCCGTGGATTTCGCCTTACCTGATGGTGCTCCAACTCCAAGGTCTTCCCTTCCCTTGCCGCCTCCTCCTCGTCTCCCGGTGTGACTCTCTCAGCTGCTGTATCTGGCTTCCGTTTCTTTTTTCTTTCATTTATTTTGGCTTTTTTTGGCTTTTGGGTTCACATTCGGCAAAGCTCCTGGGTTCCTCCTGGCTCTGCACTCAGGAATCACTCCTGGCGGTGCTCAGGGAGTCATCTGGAATTCTGGGGATCAAACCCGGGTCAGTCTTGTGCAAGGCAAATGCCGTCCCCGCTGGACTCTCTCTGTGGCCCCCGGCTTCCCTTCTGCCAGGCCCCTTTACTCTGACTGGCAGTGAAGGCAGGTGGATTGTATTAGGCCACTAAGCAGCCTCGTCAGGCAACTGTGCGTCTTAATCAATTAGACTAAGGGGGCCGCTGTGGATGTGTGATTAGGGTCACGTGTGAGGAGGGGCTTGGCAGGGAAGATTTT
This sequence comes from Sorex fumeus, assembly GCF_029834395.1. Lineage (NCBI taxonomy): Eukaryota > Metazoa > Chordata > Mammalia > Eulipotyphla > Soricidae > Sorex > Sorex fumeus. Next base: position 4,862,879 of record NW_026606063.1, read on the forward strand.
ATCTGTCTGGGGAGTCACAGCTGGAGGTGCTCAGGACGCCTCCCAGCTGTGGTCCAGGGGTGCACAGGCAGTGAGGGGAACGGAAAGGCAGGCGTCCTGCAGGCTAAGCCTCGTGACAGCCTACTGGGCTGTCTCTCCAGATGCTAACTGCCTCATCTGCCCACAGGCCTGACTCCTGGCTCTGCACTCAGGATCACTTCTGGAGGTGCTCGGGGACCCGTATGGGATGTCGGGATCAAACTGTGGTCGGCCATGAGCAAGGCAGCTGCCCTACTTGCTGTACTATCTCCCTGGCTGTGGGAGCTTTGGGGTTTTGTGTGTGTGTGTGTGTGTTTTATTTTGTTTCTGACCACACCAGCATGCTCAGGGCTTACTCCTAGCTCTGCACTCAGGGCTCACTCCCGGTGTTGCTTGGAGGACACTATGGGACACACAGGGCCTCGAGCCCCGGGTCAGCCACGTGCAAGGCAAGTCCTTCACCAGCTCTGCTATGGCTCTGGGCCCAATACTGGCTATTTCCTAGTGGTCAGTCACTGTCTGAGATCAGAGCTGGCTTTGGGTTTCCTATTCCCATTTTTGTCACGATTACTGAAACTCCCATGGCCCATAGTATCACGAGTCAGTTCAGGCAGTGTCATTCAGGGGTGGATGTGTGTGAAATGTAGGAAGCAGATGCTGCGTGGAGCCTCTCATTAAACAAAGACTCACTGGGGTGCAGGGAGAAAAGCGATGTCGGAGGCCAGGTATGAAACTAGCCGTAGAGGTTGGGTCTACTTCACCCCCAATGCTCTAAGCCTGGATTGTTCTCACTTTTCCACCTTCCACTTAGGCCACAGAAGAAATTACATAATTACTACTAGAAATAAAATACTACGTATCAAAAGACATGTGACTTTCAGCAAAAGGAGGACTTGAGAGGAAAATCAGCCTTGAATGGTATTAGAATGGAAGAAGGCTCTGAGCAACAGTATAGTGGGAGGGTGCTCACTGTGGAGGCAACGGGCCTGGGTCCAACCCCAGCACCAAACATGGTCCCCAGAGCACGTTCACGAGTGATGCCTCGGTCAGAGCCAGGAGCAAGCACTGAGCACCAGTGTGTGTGGCCCCAGAACAAAAAAGAAAAATTTTTTTTTCTTTTAAATGATGAGGCTCTGGGGCTGGAGCGATAGCACAGAGGGTAGGGCGTTTGCCTTGCACGCGGCCGACCCGGGTTCGATTCCCAGCATCCCATATGGTCCCCCGAGCACCACCAGGAGTAATTCCTGAGTGTATGAGCCAGAAGTAACCCCTGAGCATAGCTGGGTGTGACCCAAAAGAAAAAAAAAAAAAAACGAATGAGGCTCTGATGTGTCAGGGGCTAGAAAAAATAATAGAACAAAAAAAATTCCAAGATAATAAATATAAGACTATAGATCAATCCAAAGAAAAACAAAAACATAGTAAAATCTAACTTGAAAGCTTTAGGGCTGGAGAGATAGTACCATGGGGAGGGCGTTATCCTTGTACACAGCCAACCGAGTTGATCCCTGATCCCCGGCAGCATACCATAAGGCCCCCCAAGCCCTCCAGGACTTACACACCCCCCCACAGGGCGTGACCCCAAAACAAAAATAAAACAATAAATTTAAAGCTTTAATTATTTTTTTTAAAGATTTGCAGGGGCCCCAGAGAGAACAAGCTCAAAGCGCTGATCCCATGCTTTGGCCTGTCCCCTACCATCACCTGGCCCCGGCCACCACGGTGACCTCCGAGCACAGAGCTGGGAGCACCTCTGAGCACTGATGGGTGTGGCCCAGTAGCCCACCCTAAATTAAAATTTGAGAATACAGAAGAGGAACAGGCCTTTGGGAGGCAGCTCAGCAGTGCAGCACATGCCTTATGCATGGAAGTCCTGGGTTCAATCCCCGGCACCGCCCCACAGTCCAACATGTGGGTGCCCCCACAAGTCAACGCGCAAATGAATTCAAGAGAGTAACGGGCTGCGGCGACAGGCCAGAAGGCAGGGCACTTGCCATGCACATGGCTGAATGGGGTGCAATCCCCAGCATCGCACATGGTCCCCCAAGCACCACCAGGAGTAATTCCTGAGTGCAAAGCCAGGAGTAACCTCTGAGCATCACCGAGTATGACCCAAAAAGGAAAAAAAAAAAGAGAGAGAGTAATAGGCTGGAGCAATAGGACAGAGGGCAGGGCACTTGCCATGCCCATGGCTGTACAGGGTGCGATCCCCAGGATTCCACATGGTCTTCCAAGCAATGCTGGGAGTAATTACTGAGTGCACAGTCAGGACTAGCCCCTGAGCATCGCCAGATGTGACCCAAAAACAAACCCCCCGGGGCTGGAGCGATAGCACAGCGGGGAGGGCATTTTCCTTTCATGCGGCTGACCGGGTTCGATTCCCAGCACCCCATATGGTCCCCTGAGCTCCGCCAGGAGTAATTCCTGAGTGCAAAGTGAGGAGTAACCCTGGTGCATCGCTGGGTGTGACCCAAAAAGCAAAAAAAAAAAATCCAGAACACACAAAAAACCACAAATCCGTAATAAGAATAGATAAAGCAAGACTAATCAATTAAAAAAAAAAGTGACAGGATGGAAACAAACATGAAGCAGCCTTATTCTTCATCAACAAAAGTCGAAGGAGCCGGGGAGACCGTGCCAGGCTTTGGGGGCCTGCCCCGCACACGGGGGACCCTGGTTCGATTCCAGCACTACGCAGTTCCCCGAGCAACAACCAAGGAGCAGCCAAGGAGTAGCTCCGGGTATGATCCCAAACCAAAAACCAATTCTGCCTCCTACTAAGTACTCTGTCTCTTCCACCCAGGTGCGTTTCTGGAGCAGACTCCTCTGAAGCACTTGCAGCAGCTGGATCTGGCGGGAAACTGTGTGAGCAGTGACGGATGGTTTGCCTTCCTGGGCGTACTGGAGAATCTTGAGCAGTTGGTGTCTTTTGACTTCAGCTCTGAGAGCTTCCTGCCCGATGCCCCACTGGTCAGGAAACTCGGCCGTGTGCTGCACAGTTTAACTTCTCTGCAGGAAGCCAGGCTCGTTGGGTGGGAGTTTGATGATTATGATCTCAGTGTTATTAAAGGCGATTTTAAACTGGTCACTTCTTCGAAAGAGTGACCGGGGTTGGGGCTTGAAGACAGATGGAGGACCCCGTTACTTTCTTTGCTCAGAGACTTAGAGAAAAAGGGTCCGGAGAGATAGTACAGAGGTTAAGATGTCTGCCTTCGATACGGCCAACCCCGTTCAAATCCCTGACACCATATATGCTCCCTTGAACATTTTAGGGGTCACTCCTGGGCACAGAGCTAGGAATAACCTCGAGCGCCACTGATGTGGCCCTACCCAAAAGTAAGCTTTTAGAATTATAGTAAAAAGAGAAGAGGGCTGGATAGTAAGGGGATTAGGCACTTGAACTGCATGCAGCCACCTCCAGTTTGAACCCTGGCACCACATATGGTCCCCAGAACACCACCAGGAGTGATCCCTGAGTGAGGCCAAGAGTGAGCCCTTCGAGTGTCCAGGTGTGGTCCAAGAAAGAAAAAGGAAGGAAGAAAGGACATGACAATGTACGGCTGGAAACTGTCCTTACCAGCGCTCTAACTCACCCTTCTAAACTTGCTCCTCCTTCTCCAATACCAACCCAGTCTACGGTACCATCTGCTTCCTTAGCTCCATCTTCAGGACAGAAGAAGGAGCACTTATGGGGGCAGAGTACAAGTTCTGGGTCTCTCCTGACCGCTAGAATAAACAGCTTGTGAAATGGGTCTTGTTCATCCACATGTTCCCCTTAGCCTGAGAACAGAAGGTCACAAAAATGGAAATGCTGTACACTCATTTACTCGGTGCAATTAGCATGGACTGGGCTCTCAATCAGTATTTGTTGGATATGAAATAACTGAACTACCGGTGGCTGAGTTTTTCTTTTTTTTTTTTTTATGGAACAAGGAAGTTTTTATTGAATAAAACCTACTATGAAACATGTGCAAGGAGTGGAGTTCATGCCTAATTCAGTCAGCCTCATCAGTGGCTGAATAAATAGCAGTACTCCTACATTAAAAAAAAAAAAAAGAACATGTGCAAGGAGAGAAGGGCAATATAGGAGAGAGAGAACACGGGCTTCCCCAGAGTGGAAATAAGCAGCAAAGAAACAGAAGCAAGGAGCAAGGTACGTGTTCAAGGAGAACACAGGCTTGGAGAGCAGGCAGCGGCTGAGTTCTTCCTAAGGAAAACCCACCAACTTATTTAGTTAATTTGCTTATAAATGGATGGACCTAGAGAGGATCATGCTCAGTGAAAGGAGTGAGACGGAGAGGGACGGACATAGAATGACCGCACTCTGCACTCATCTGTGGAATATAAAGAAACATAGTATGAGACTAACCCCCAAGGAGAGTAGAAACGAGGGCCAGGAGGACTGGTCCACGTTGGAAGCTTGCCACAAAAGGGGAGCAGGGAGGTGGAGGACAGTGAGGATAGAGAAGGGATCACTATGACAATGATAGTTGGAAATGTTCACTCTGGAAAAGAACTGAGTGCTGAAACGGATATATATGATAACTTTTCAGTACCTATATTGCAAACCATAGTGCCCAAAAGGAAAGAGAGAGAGAGAGAAAGTGAGAAAGTAAGAGAGAAGAAAAGAGAAAAATGCTTGTGGTAGTGGAGTGGGGGGTACCAGGGTTGGTGACTACCCCCAGTGCTAGAGAGTTGGAGAGAGACGAGAGACCAGGGAGCAAGATGGAGCGCGGAGAGACTAGCAAGGCGGACAGGGAGAAGAACGTAGGGGAAGAATGCAGGAACAGGCGCGTGGAGAGAGATGAGATGAGATGAGTGAGATAGAAGGAGACAGGAATGAGGGGCAGCGTGAGACTAGAATGAGGGGCAGCGTGAGACTAGAATGAGGGGCTCAGGGAGACTGGAACAGGCGCGTGGGGAGAATGAAATAAATGGCTACTGATCATCAACCAGCTTGACCCTCATTTCCTCCTTCATCCGCCCATGGCCTGGGCTGCCCCGGGTGGGCAAGCGGACCGAGTCCAATGAAAACAGGTGGCGAGAGGGAGAGCCGTCGAGGCTTTCCCTAGTGTGGCCTCAAAACAAAATCCAAAACACAAAATTCATTTAAAAAAACCCTACATGCAACTTGTGACCTCTATTTGTTTACATTAGACTGGTTATGTTGGAAAGTCCTTAATCTATGTTAGGAAAATTAAAAAATAATAAAGTAAAATAATTAAGTGATTCTTGGTGGGGAGCGACAGTACAGGGGGCAGGGCCCTTGGCTTGCACATGGCCACACGGAGCCGGGAGTAACCCCTGAGCATCACCAACTGTGGCTCAAAACAATACCAAAAAACGTGATTCTTGCACTTCAACAAATTTGCTGTTGGGATATGATACTTAACAATCCAGTGACTGACAAAGCAAACCACTTTAGAAACTGCCCATTGTAATGTCCAGGACTCTGGAATCTCACAATCATTATGTCTTGGTAAAATTATACACTGTAAACTAAGATTCTTCAATTTTGAAAAGATGTCGAATTCCATATAACAAATGGAACGCTATACAATTTGGTAAACTTTGACATATTTTATTTAGAAAACAAGAACTTTAAAAAGTCAACTAATGAAAAGGGGATAAAATTTGACTAAATGAAATTCAGAAAACACGGATTCTTCCAGTGCCTGCCACCAAAGAGTTTGGAATTCATGTCACCAAAATAAAACATTTGGAGAACCATGAACTATTTTTAAATGTACTGTTTTTTAATTAGAAAACCTTAAAAAAAACCTGGTAATTAAAATTTTTTAAATTATGCTGGATAACAAGTTATGTTCTAAAATTTCTAATTAAATAGAAAGTATTCTTCCTTTGCAAGACATAATTCAGGAGGACCTCAAAACAAAACAGTTTTCATTATTTGAGATATATGCTTATGTTTCACTGGGGAAAATACTATATTCTTCAATAAAGAGATATTCATTCAATCAAATGGCTCTCTCCAAACGGTAATATCCTATCACAGTGCAGCCAGGTAGAAAATCAAAGGGCAAAATTCACATGTGGAGAAACACATTTTCTAAAGGAAGTCTACTTAAAATCTCACCAACCGAACACATTTTACAAAAATATAGTTTCACTGTTTCACTCAATGTGAACAAACCTCTGTTCTCCAAGGTTTAAATGACTGAACAGTCGATGCAAAGGAGGATTACTAAATAAACTGGAAGCCAAGGGGTCAAAAGTCCTCATAAAAATAAGTTAAACTTGAGTTGATCATGGTCTTGGTTGCCCAAGTCTATTGTTTGTCCCATATCTACTTGGTATATGGGTAAATCCAGTCCTGAATTCTTGAGGGGCACCAGCTCCTGGCGCTCCAAGTCCCTGATGAAGCACATTGTTATAGGGTAAGTGTCCATGAGGAAGGCCCATGCTGTAAGGTCTTGTCTGTGTGTTTAAAAAAAGGAACGGGCTCACATTTTTCCCAGGCGTATTGAAAGAAAATTCTGGAGGAGGGCTGCTGCTGGCTTTGGCTGGGGTGGATGTCACGGGGTTCACGTCCTCGGCCATCTTTAAAGGTGGCATGGGGATGACATACTGGTCTGAGAAGCTCAGGACATTGGCAGCCACAGGCCCAGACACCAGCGCAGGCCTGACCCAGTCATCCTTGAAGATCTGGACGGTGAGAGTGGAGACCAGCGTGTACAGCCTGTTGGTCACATGGGCAAGGACCATCTGTTCATTGGCATCTCGTCGAATCCGTACATGCACTGATCCAGCCTAAGGGACAAAAATTACAAGAAAGAGAAGGGGCTCAGGTGGGGGCTGGAGCGAAGGGCCAGCAGGTAGGCGTTTGTCCTGCACGCGGCTGACCCAGGCTCCATCCCCGGCATCCCATAGGGTCCCCTGCCAGGAGTCATCCCTGAGCACAGAGCCAGGAGTGACCCCTGAGTATTGCCGGGTTGACCCAAAAACAAAGACAAGAAAGAGAAGGCTTGAAGAAACAGGATAGGGCTAGAGAAAGAGTATAGCAGGTAGGGTGCTTGCCTTGTACACGGCCTACTGGGGTTCGTTCCCTGTCCTATCTCTTTATGTTCAAGGAACTACACGTATTGCTGAGGTCCGGTGACAACGTTCAAACCCGGGTCTGCCCCAGGTAAGGCAAGTACCCTACCCACTGCACTATCGCTCCAGCCACATCAGACAGCTCGAAAGAAAAAAAAGGAAATTATCCCTCAATATGCCAGACACAGTAACAACAAAGTCTCCAATGGAGACGTTACTGGGCCCGCTCGAGCAAATCGACGATCAACGGGAGGGCCTTTACCTATCCCTCAATTAGTCTCAACTAGGTTACTGAATTCGTTAGATCTTTTTTATTGACTCACCGTGAGATAGTTACAAAGCTTACAGGATTGGGTTTTAGTCATACAACGACTGAACAACCATCCCTCGACCAGTGTACTGTCCCACCACCAATGTCCCCAATATCCCACCCACCACCCCCATCCATGACATTTTAGATCAGGGGCCAAGGAGACAGGTTAAGGTACTCCTTTGACATGTGTCTGCCCATGTGGTTCGATCCCTAGCACTGGACAGGGTCCCCTGAGCACGGAGCCAGGATTAGCTCCTGAGCACTGAGGATATGGCCTAAGCCAAGCCCCATTTCCTCACATGCGAAAGAGTTGGGAATCAAAACCTCATAAAGAATTAATGAAAATACTGGGCCCAGTGGGCAGGGTCTTTGCCTTGCACATGTCTGACCCGGGTTCGATCCTTGGCACTCCACAGGATCCCCCCAAGCACCACCAGAAGTAATTCCTGAGTGCAGGGCAAGGAATAACCCCTGGACACTGCTGGATATGGCCCCAAAACAACAACAACAACAACAACAAAAAGCAAACATAAAAAATAATTTATGAGAATATTTTTTGTTTGAAAAATAATTACTTAAGTCATATACAGAAAACATACCAACGAACCGAAGCCCAGCGTCCAGAAGTGTTCATTTCGGACTTCCAAAACTCCGTCCAAGGTGGACACCTGGGCAGGAGCACAGGAACAGGTGATTGCTCAGCGCCCCCAGCAGTCAGTCACACCCCGAACCACGCTCAGTGTGCAGTCTGGCCGTACCCAACGGCACGCTCAGCCGCCAAAGGCCAGGTCAGCCCATTCCCATAGTCTGCGCTGACCAAGGCGCTCCCCTCCCTGTTTTTGTCTGACATTCCTTGTACCCATACTGGGCATCTCTGATTTTAAGTTCAAACGATTTCATTGGCTATTCTGTCTTACCTCTCTGATGAGTTTATCCAATTGGCCAATTACGTGGGGTGGTGTTGTCTGGGGGGGAAAGAGAAACAGCATACAGATTGCAGGGCCCAAAGATTCCACAACTACGGCCCTGAAACAAAGGGTCTGCGCCCCCCTCTGCTTGGTGTGACATGCATCCTCTCGACTTAGGAAAGGGGACTAAGAGGGCCCCCGAATGGGGCAACTGAATCAGGCAGCAGTCAGCGCTCAGTGTTTATATTTATCTCGAGAAGAGTATCCAACCAGCCAAAATCTCTTTAGGAAAGACACATTTTGTTTGGGGCATGTGGCACTATTCAACTATTAGCCCACTGTTCCTACTCCCGGGGGTTTTAGAAAAGCCAGGAGGTGAGAGAGAAGGAAGGGCACAGCCCCCTCACCTCCAGCCCCTGTGGTCACCTGTCTACCCAGGTGCGTTATCTACATGTTCCTCAAGGTTCAAGAACTATTTTGGTGTGGAGTGAGAGTACAGCGCAGAGTAAGGAGTAAGCTCTTTTTTTTCTTTTTTGGGTCACACCCGGCGATGCACAGGGGTTACTCCTGGCTCATGCACTCAGGCAGTCCTCCTGGTAGTGCTCAGGGGACCACAGGGAATGCTGAGAATCGAACCCGGGTCGGCCGTGTGCAAGGCAAATGCCCCACCCGCTGTGCTATTGCTTTAGCCCCAAGGAGTAAGCTTTGAGAAAATAATAACCAAAGCACATTTCTGAGGGGAAAAAAATTAGAAAACCATTTCCCTCAGAACACTAATAGAGGAAAAATGTACTTCATTCATGTTTATCTATCAAATACAGAAAAAAAAATGCACTATTCTGGGCCTTACTCTACACTATATACGTAGAGTAAGAGCCAGAATTGTACCTGGTTCTTACTCTACAAATTTCAGAGGCTGCCTACCCCACTTCTCACCCTGTCACCCCCGCGCCCATCCCCCGGCTCACACCGAGCACTGAGCACGCCCACTGAGGAGCACCCATACCTGGAGTAAGACCTTCCCGCTGTACACGCTCATGGGGTACATGGTGCCGAAGGTCATCAGGGCGATGGCGATGGCGGAGGCCGTGTCCACAGCAAAATAATTACTGCGAGAAAACAGCAATCCTCAAGAACAGCTGGAATTCAGCATTCATCACCAAGGCTACAGGCTGGCTTCTGTTACTTTAGCAGCCTCTTCTTACTCATCTTTTCCCAACAACTGGAGGCTCTTTCAGGGTCAGGGGAATGGGACCTAGTGTCGTTACTGTATTCGGCATATTGAATACGCCACGGGGAGCTTGCCAGGCTCTGTGATAAACACTTTTAATTCTTAAAAATAAAGTGTGAAAGGGGGAAGTTGAAAAGTGAAAATACATGTCCAGGCCTGTAATTGTGCATGATCATTTTAGTGGCTACCTAGCAGGTGACTGGCTGGAGAAAGCTCACGGGGCTGAAGGCGTGCTTTGCGCAGAGGAAGCCTGTGTCCAATCCCAGCACCACATGGCCCCATGGTACCACTGGGTACCCCAAACACAGAACTGGGGGTTGTCCCTGAGCACACCCAGGTGTGACCCCCAAACAAAAGCCCCAGCAGATATCCAGACAAATAGAGACGTGAGAATGACAATCCCAGCAAGACAGTTGTCAGGGAGGCAGCCCAGAGGCCCAGTGCCTGCTCTGTATTCGGGGTCCCAAGTCCGATCCCTATGCAGTCCTCCCAGCACCTCCAGGAGTAAGCCCTTGCTTGGCACCACAAGGTGTGGCCCAAACACCTCCCCCGACATCCCCAAAATTTAAGAACATTAAATCTGGTAAACATTAATATTCAAGAGGTCGGTACAGAGCCATTAGTTACACACGTTAAGTGTAAAGCAACTATAAGTCTGGGCTGGGACTGTGGTTCAAAGGCTAAAGTTCATGGATGGAGGAGCCCCGAGTTCTAGCCCAACACCAATAGGTGTGACGTCCCCGCCACCACTACCTTTCCTGAAAGCCTCTATTTCCTCTCTTCCCCCTCTCAGCAATAGCAGCTGGGCGGTATCCCTCCAGTGTCCCCCCTTGGGTGGATCGTCAGGAATTTAAAAACTCACCTAGCCTCAACTACAGGTTGCAGTGAACAACAATGACCTGATCCATAACCCTTAACTTTTCAGATGAAGACCCTTGAGGCCAGACTGGGCCATGGTTCACCCGGCCTGAAGCAAAAACGCAGTAAGCTTCAGCCTACCCTTCTGGCTGATGCCCACCACTGGAAACTTGTATAACAGCAAACAATACTTACTTAATTTCAATGAGCATATATGTAATGCAGAGAGCAAAGGCTCCAGCAAGATCTATCAAAACAAACGGATTCATCCGGGGAAGAAATATACTGCTGAGTCCTGGAATAATCCCACATAAACTATGAAAAAACAAACAGAGCTACCATTAGAACTCACAAAATACTGAGGAAAACAAACGTACATAGATAAATTCAACTATACACTTTTTCACTTTTTTTTTTTTTTTTTTGCTTTTTGGGTCACACCCAGTGATGCTCAGGGGTTCCTCCTGGCTCTGCATTCAGGAATTACTCCTGGTGGGGACCACATGGGATGCCAAAGATTGAACCCGGGTTAGCCATGTGCAAGGCAAACGCCCTACAGCTGTACTATCACTCCGGCCCCCTCAACTATACACTTTTAAGAAAGATCTAAGGGTGTTGGAGAGATAGTACAGCAGGTAAGGTGCCTGCCTTGTCCATGGCAAACCCAGGTTCGATCCTCGGCAGCAGATATGACCCCCAGATCCCTTCCAGGAGTGATCGCTGAGCACAGAGCCAGGACTAAGCCAAGTTCCACTAAATGTGGTCCAGAAACAAAAATCAAATTTAGAGCAGGTTTGAATCCTTGGCACCACATATGGTCCTCCAAACACCAGCTGGGATGACCCAAGTACAGGTCAGGAATAGCCCCTGAGCACTGCTCCAAAGCGAAAGCATCTAAAGGGCATCTTATTTGAGACACTGTGGTCCCCAGTGCTATAATGACGGGGTGTCACACGTACAGTGGCCCAACACCATATCCTACACCAGAGTGTTGGTTTTCTCCCACCACTGAATCATAAACACTGTAAAGAAAGCAAAGAGGATTCCGGAGAAAGGCTCTCACTCTTAAAAGTCTTTTGTCTGATAAATTAAAAAGGAAGAAATGGTGAAAGGAAAGTAACAATCTGACCTAATTGGGCGTTGGGGAGAGATCGCCTTTAAGCCTAAGAATCTGATCTGGAAAATTCAGGTGTTACCATCGGCATGGAATGACGTAAGTTCCCCGAGTGCGAGCCTTACACAGTCCGTTTCAATGACGTGAGCCATAAGCCAGAGGGAACACTGCACGAAGGAGCCCCAAGATCATCCTGGGCAACTCTCAGTTCCCTGGGCTCAGAATAGGGAGAACCCCAAACACGTCTTGGGCTGGACCCCAAACAAAACCAACCCATAAATTATGTGTATCATGGAACTCCGTAACACTTACCTCCGACTCAGATCTGCAACATGCTCTTGGAGCCAACTCGTAGTGGCAGCTTAAGGAAGAAAACGCTTGGATTATCAATACAGAAGAATACACCACTACCAAATACATGCTCTTTCCTAAATGATCGATATGGAAGAATACACCACTAATGTGCTTTCTTCAACTTTAAAATAAGTTTAGGGGTCAGAATGATAGTGCAGCGTTTGCCTTGCTGTGGCCAACCCAGATTTGATCTGTGGCATCCATATGGTCCCCTGAGTGCTAACAAGAGTGGTCCATAAGTGCAGAGGCAGAAGTTAGCCCTGAGCATCACCAGCTGTGGGCCAAAAACTGAAGAAGAAAAAGCATAAATGGGCATTTTGGAAAGGTTTCCCTTCCCACAGTCCTGGTACTCAAGTTCGTGGGCCCTGAAAAGATTGCCACCGCACCGAGTTGAGCTTAATGTGTCCATATGACCTGTTTCTGTTTTTACCTCCATTCTCCACCAAGCAGTAGTTAACACTTGGAGCATTCAAGAGATTTCAAGCTACTGATTAAAAATGCCAGTACTGGGGCTGGAGCAAAAGCACAATGGGGAGGGAGTTTGCCTTGCATGCGGCCGACCAGGGTTCGATTCCCAGCATCCCATATGGTCCCCTGAGCACCACCAGGAATAATTCCTGAGTGCAGAGCCAGGAATAACCCCTGAGCATTGCCAGGTGTGACCCCAAAAGAAAAAAAAACGCCAGTACTGGGGCCGGAGTGATAGTACAGCAGGTAGGGCATTTGCTGCACACAGTCAACTAGGCACCTCACATGGTCAGTCGCCTGAGCCCACCAGAAATGAGTGCAGAGGCAGGAGTAAGCCCTGAGCACTGCCAGGTGTGTCCCCCAAACAAAGTAAATAACAAACAAAAATAATTGAAAAAATAATTTTAAATCCCAATATTTCAGACCACTGATGCAAAAAAAAAAAAAAAAACCGTTTGAATTTGTACATGGGTAAACACAGAAACTTATTTCAAAAGAAATAAAATTTTGCTACTTTAAATACATGGGGGCTGGAGCAATAGCACAGCGGTAGGGCGTTCGCCTTACAAGCGGCCAACATGGCCGACCCGAGTTCGATTCCTCCGCCCCTCTCGGAGAGCCCGGCAAGCTACCGAGAGTATTTGATATGCCAGACACAGTAACAACAAAGTCTCCAATGGAGACGTTACTGGGCCCGCTCGAGCAAATCGATGAACAACGGAGGATCGTGACCGTGACTGTATTATTAAATACATGGTTACCAACTGCAAGAAGGAGGTTTTTCCCCCTTCCTCTTTTTTTATTTTTTGGCCCACACCTGATAGGATGCTCAGGAGTTACTCATAGCTCTGTGCTCAGGGATCAGTGCTGGTGATGCTGAAGACACAACGAAACGGGATGGCAGGAAGTGAACCCGGGTAGGCCACAGGCAAGGCAAGCACCCGACCTACTGTCTTCTCTCCAGCCACTCATTTCTGCCTTTTAATTAGAATAAGTTATTACATTTACAACTAATGTAATAATTAATATGGCCTGATTTCAATACGCCATTTTTCTCTTTGTGTTCTATTGTTCTTTTTTGTGTTTTATATTTTATTTGTTTTGGGGCCACGCCTGGAGATGCTCAGGAGTAATTAGTCCTGGCTCTGCACTCAGGAATTATTCCTGGCGGAACTAAGGGGACCACATGGGATGCCAGGAATCGAACCCGGTTGGCTGTGTGCAAGGCAAGTGATCTACCCACCGTACTATCTCTGCAGCCCCAGAAAGGTTTTTTAATTCTAACAATATAATTATTTGCAATTAACTCATCTATTCTACTAACTACATGGATCCTTTTACAAAGCGGGAAACAAACTTTTCTTTGGTTGGTGATACACCTGAGATCTGACTCGGATTATGGGTTAGGTACACTGTGTCAGCACACATCATCCCTGCCAGTCCAGCCTGCTGTGAAGTAATATGCTGTTGAAAACTACAGTTTTGGGACCCTCTATTAAGAGAAGACCTGAAAGGCAAAGTGGATTTCTCACTAACGGGAAATGAAAAACATACCTTCAGAGACATAAGCAAAAGGTTTATTCCGGATAGAAAGCATCGTGAACAGGTTGAAAGACAGAGCCACAAAGGTGCCGACCAGTAATCTGCCCCTGAAAAACAACATCGTCATCACTCGCCAGCTTTTCCAGATACCATCACTCCCGATTTTCAGCAAGAAGAGAGACTGAGGGGCGGGAAGGCACGGCACTCTGCTTCAGCACTTCGCTAGTTTCAACGCCAGAATCGGAACTTGGCCTCGAGCCCAGCGTCCACATCCTGCGTCCTGTCTCCCCATCGAAGTCAGGACAGAGAGGACCTCGGCACTACTCAGGGCTTCCTCCAGGAAGTGCACGGCACAGATGTGTAAAAGCACCAACGGGACCTGTTCTTAGCACTGAGTCAGACTGTCCTGAAGTCAACCGATAAGAGCAGTTAAAGTCCACACAACCACCAGCTATATCGTGGCGATAACAGTTCCGTCTTTTCCACACGACTGAAAGAGTCTGGGGTCAAAGTTTAAACTATAGCTAAGCAGAGAAGATTGGCTGGCTTGGAAACAGGTGGCCCCAGGCAGCATGCAGAGAGCGAGTGCTGGGGAAGAGCCAAAGACGAGAGAAGTGGTCTTGGTGCTGGGAGATTCTGTTTTGGAAATATCTGTGGGGTGTGTGTTAGCACACTCAGGACTCTGATGGCTCAAGCACCTGCTACTCTTAATTCATTACATTAAATGTTCCACTAAAAGCAAAACTGAGGGGTGGAACTGGCATGACAGTAAAGAGGGTAAGGCACTTGCCTCGCAGATGGTCAACCTAGTTTCGATCCAGAGCACCCCCCACACACACACCCCATGGTTCCCAGAGCACAGAGACCGGCCTAAGCCCTGAGTACAGCTAGGTATGGCTCAAAATACAAAAACAGAAAGGTCCTCTTAAGCCAGGGAGGTGATTCAAGTGACAAAGTGCAAGCCGTGTAACCGCGGCCCTGGGTTCGACCTGGAGCACAGCATAGCTCCCTGGGTCTCCCAGGCAGCGGGCCCACAACTAGCCTAATGCATATAAGGCCAAGTCTTACGTGTGTATCTCAGGCTGCTCCAGGAAGCGTTCTGCACTGAAAGAAAAAAAGAATGTATTAAGCAAGTCATATGAACTCTGAACCTGTAACCTGGTTTTACCTATAAAACCAATCCAGTTTAGTTTGTAAATTCTTTAAATATGCTACCAAGTTGATTTTTAGCAATGAGGAGGCAAGACTCAGAAAGGACCCTCAAAATACTATGTTCACCTTAACCAAGCCTATTTTAATGGGCTTCTAGGAAGTCTGAATATACTGACTAAACCTTTTTCATTCACCTCCCTACAGACATGTTAGTAGCAAAATCGAAGAAAGGGGTGGAAAGAAGGAAGTTTATGTCCAAAGCACCCAGAAGGTGCTAGTCCCACTCAGCTTAAGAACTGAGAACCTGCTCATAAGCCGTGTCTCACTGGACACTTCCAGGTCCCCAACGGTGGCACAGCAGAAGTGACAAGGACAGTCTCACCACACACAAATGTACCTTTCTTTTAGTATAAAGAGAGCTCCCAACTGTGCCATGACTGTTGAGGCAAATACTGCCAGGACTTCCAGTCGTTCAAATCTGAAATCCAAAAATTAAGTAGGTCAGAAAACAGGGTTTCTAGAACACACTTACACTCATTAATGCACTCACTCACCCAAAATACCTATGACCCAAACACTGCCAGAACAGATGGCAGTTTCTAGACTAATAGCACTGCAGCACTGTCGTAGCAGTGTCCTCCCACTGTTCATCAATTTGCTCAAGCGGGCACCAGTAACATCTCCATTGTGAGACTTGTTGTTACTATTTTGGGCATATCAAATATGTCACGGGAAGTTTGCCAGGCTCTGTCGTGCGGGTGAGATATTCTCAGTAGCTTGCCGGGCTCTCCGAGAGGGACAGAGGAATCAAACCCGGGTGGGCCGCATGCAAGGCAAATGTCTTACAGGTTGTGCTATCACAGACAAGAAATAACAGAGATTCCAACAAAAAACGGTACAGATCTGTTCGGGATCCCTTGCCAGGAGCCAGAGCCATAGTATAGTGGGTAGGGAGCTTGACTTGTAAATGGCCAACGCGGGTTCAATCCCTGGCACTGCATATGCTTCCCAAGCCCCACCAGGAGTGATCCCTGAGTGCAGAGCCAGGACTAAGCCCTGAGCACTGCTGGGTGTGTCCTCAAAACAAAATAAACAACAACAAAAAATCACGTTGTCAAACTCAGGTCTGTGGTTTTTATTTTTCTAAAACACCATCATTATTATAACTGAACAGGTTCTGACACTGAGCCAAAGTATGCAACATTCTAACTGCACTGAAACTTTCTGGTTCCTATAAGTTACTTTATTTAAAAAAAAAAAAAAAAAGGAGAGAACAGAGCCAGAGAGATGTACAGTGTGGGCAGGGCGCTGATCCTGAACACGGCTGGCCCAGGTTTGAGTCTTGGCACCCCTATGATCCTCCGGGGCACCACCAGGAGTCAGTCTAGCGCAGAGCCAGGAGTAAAACTGAGTACCACTGTGTGGCCCAAAAACCAAAAGACAAAGCAAACGCGAAGAGCTGAAGAGTAGAGGGATGAAGGAGCCAGGCTTTCTTGTGATCGAGACTGGTTCAATTCTCAAGTACAAGGCCCTCTATCCACTGCTGAGACAGCCCACAGGGCCCAAGTGAACTGCCTCCTCAATCCTTGCACTGAACTACTGGTCTGTTCACTGAGAATCACTGGGAGGTGTGTGTGTGTGTGTGTGTGTGTGTGTGTGTCTGTCTGTATGTGTGTCTGTGTGTGTGTGTTTGTTTCCCCCCTCCTACCCTCGCCCAATGAGAGAGATCAGGAACCTGTAACACAGAGAAGAAAGGCAACTGTCTGAGAGACATGCAACTAACAAGTGCAGGACCAGGGTTTGGGTTTTTATTTGGCGGGTGGGGGATATACCTGGTGGTGCTCAGAGCTTACTCTTGGCTCTGCACTCAGGGATCCCTCCTGATGGGCTTGGGAACCATTTGAGGTACCGGGATTGAACCCGGGTTGGCAATGTGCGAGGCAAGTGCCCTCCCCACTGTGCTATCTCTCCGGCCCAGGAATCATGCTTTTATTCTCTCTCATTCAATTCTGACCATGATACTTAGCAGTTCTGGCCACACCCAGAAGGTTTACTCCTCAGGGTTACTCCTGGCTCTGAGTCCAGGAATTACTCCTGGCAGGGATCTGACGACCAAATGGGGTGTTGGGGATAGAACCTGGGTCAGTCACATGCAAGGCCAACACCCTCCCCGCTATACTCTAGCTCCAGCTCCTTGAGTTCATGACTCTAACTACTTCATATACTGCCTCTCACTCTGACACACAAGTGCAGTTAGTTATGAGTGTTTCTTATTATCTGTGCACTATCAGCTGGAGGTCAGAGGCCACTGTCTTAATCATTACTTGGTATCCTCACAACACAAAGTTTAATGAAATTCAATACTTATGGTAAGTAAAAAGGCTTACTATTTTGTCAAGGAAATGATTATCTTCAGAAAACAATACGTTTACTATGTTGCTATTTGTAAAGGGGAATGTTGGAATCAGCATTAGAACCTGATGTGTTATAACTGTGCTTCAACTGACATGTAGAGATGTAAGGAAAAACGGTTCTGAGAGTAGGAACACAAGCACACAAAAGCAGTGATGTCAAGCTGGCGTCAGAGTGCACTCGAAGCTCGGCTGGGGGAGGGCCCCAGCAAGAGCACAAGCACTGCAGGAGAGAGGGCGGGAGGGGAGTTTACACAGAAAGGGAAAAGGTGACGGAAAGCTGGGTAAGAACAGAGCTATGTGGCTTTTTTTTTTAAATTAAAAACAGAGCCAAAATATTTAAAGTACCATGATCAAGATTTTTTTAAAAACTACATGAACATACAGGTCGGAGCAGTAATACAGTAGGCAAGGGATTTGCCTTGCATGCAGCTGACCTGGGTTTGATCCCCAGCACCCCAGATGGTTCCCCAAATCCTGCCAGGAAGAATTCCTGAGCTCCAGAACCAGGAGTAACCCCAGAACACTGCAGAGTGTGGCTCCAAAACAAAACAAAAGAACAAAAAAAAGGCCCTAAGTGACCAGAATAATAAAAATCTAAGAACACACTTGGAGCCAGAGCAATAGGACAGCAGGTAAGGAGCAAGCCCAGAGCACAGGCACAAGGCATATACTTTACCAGTGGGCCACATCCCACTCCATAACGACAATTTTAATAGCAGTAAGGTGGCAGAAAATAAAATGATTTGAACTTACCCAAATGAATACACAGGACTAGGTTTCTTCATCATTACCCAATAACTTATTAAACATGTCAATAAGCTAGGTTAAAAGAAAAATGAATGTAGGATTAGAACTAAGCTAAATATTCAGAAATTAAAATTTCAGATTTTCTAAATTGTTGAAAGTTACATGCTTCTGCATTAATACTGTCATCCTAATTTAAAATTAACCACAATAAGCATCCTAACCAGTTTTTTTTCATTTATTTGCACTTTATTTTCCCTTTGTCTTCTTTTAATTTAAATTTTTGTGTGACAGCATTAACATATGGATAAAGCGAAAGAAACTCTGACATGTCATTGAGTCATTAAGCAGAACAGAAATGAAGACTTTCTTTATTCAACAAGTTACCTACCCCAAAAGGTTTTTGTGATTGAGCATGCAAAAAAAAAAACAAAAAAAAAACAAAAAACACCAAAACCCAAAAAACAATAAATCATTCTAGACACATACAATTTTACCTTGCATAAGCTTTAATCTTCATTAACAGTTAAATACTAATAACATCCTGGGCAAGACCAAATTATGTTTGTTTTCTAAGCTTAGCAGATTTCCCCTGTAACAGTTTACTGCACTGTGAAGTTCAAGTGATGACAATGACCTGTTTTAGATCATTCAAGTCCACACAGGTTCAAGCCTGGTAGAAAGACATCGTTCAAGCACAAGCCTAAGCACGTGGCAGTGCTGACGTGAGAACGAGGAGGTCACGTGGAGGAAGTTCACGGCTGTTAGCTTTGCATCACCTCCCGCCCATGATGGCTTGTTCTCACTTCCTTCCCAGGGCACTGCTACTGAGGGAACAGGCATGCTCTGCCAGGGGCGCTTCCAGCCCCAAGTGACCCACGCACAGGTGGCCAGACACCTGGAGCAACGGCCTGAGAACTGTCCTGCTGTTGTTGTATGAATGGGACATTTTCTTTCATTGTGCTTTCTCACTACTGTTGCTTGTGTCTAGGTTTCATATTGGTAGCTTTACCTATCTATACCACAAATCCACTTTCCAATGAATGACAAGAAATTCATAAATTCAGAGCAACAAACTCCTTATTAGCTTCAAAACGTTAAATATTTTTTTTAAAAAAAACTTACCTAAAAAGATCAAAAATGGTCAAGTAAGTATAGGCAGTTAAAGCTGCAAAGCAACAAGAACAGGGACTAAAATGTTACTGAAACCACTGTTAGGAAATATAACATATAACTCTATTATATGAATATAACATAGAATATAACCGACCACCAAATGCTTCTTGTGAAGAGCCTCCATTACTACACTGATTACAAATCAGATTAACCCTCTTACATTGTTACTTCGATTAATGCAGGTAGCCCAAGTTTGGTGACTCTACCTTTTTGGTTTTTCTCTTCCTTGGAAATGAATCCACAGTCTAACATGCAGAGCAATGTGTTTTATCAAGCGTATCAATATTTTTTAGGGGGTTGGGGATTTGGGGGCCACACCCAGCTGTGCTTAGGAGTTACTTCTGCCTCTATATTCAGGGATTACTCTTGGCAGTGCTCAGGGGACCACAAGGGATGTCAGGGGTCAAACCAAGGTCGGCCATATGCAAGGCAAGTACCCTACCTGCTGCACTATGACTCCAGCCCAAAGGATATAATTTTTTTTTTTTTTTTTTTTTGCTTTTTAGGTCACACCCAGCGGTGTACAGGGATTATTCCTGGCTCATGCACTCAGGAATTACTCCTGGTGGTGCTCGAGGTCCAGATGGGATGCTGGGAATCGAACCCAGGTTGGCCGTTTGCAAGGCAAACGCCCTACCCGCTGTGCTATCACTCCAGCCCCGAAGGATACCAAGTTTTAAGTTTTTTGGTTCTCTCTGTTTTGTTTTGGGACTGCAGCTAGCAATGCTCACAACTATTCCTGGCTGAATTCTCAGGGTCGGTCCTGGCAGTGCTCAGAGGGCTCATATATGGTGCCAGGGATCAAATCTGAGTTGGCAACATACAAGGCAAATGCCCTACCTGGTGTACTCTCTTAAAAATATCTCTTAAAATATTTTGAAAGTTAAATAATAAGTCATGCTCACTTCAACAGCACATGTGCTAAAATTGGAACAATACAGAGCATATGCTAAATTTTAGAATTCATAGAGTGCAGACACAAATGTGGCCACATGACCTCTCATACTCTATACCATTGATGTCCCAAGAGTGGCACACAACATTTGATGGGGTTTAACAAACATGCTTGTAATCTCTTATACAAGGGCTTAATGGCTCCAGGATGAAATACAACAATCTTCACACACTTTCCTCCAAGGAAACTTTACTGGACCATTCTTCGTGGATTGTCTTTAGCAAGCAATACAAAATTCGTTGTTCTGGTTCTTCTCTGGGGGGCACGGTTTGGGATTTGGGGTGAAAACGATTCAAAATATGGTGGTGGGAAGGTACAATGTCAGTGGGATTGGTGTTTGAATATTAAATATAAGGAATTATTGTGAAAAACTTTTTAAAGCAGTCCTCCCATTGTTCATCGATTTGATTGAGCGGGCACCAATAACATCTCACAACAAATTGTGAGACTTCTTGTTACTGTTTTTGGCATATCAAATACGTCACGGAGAGCTTGTCAGGCTTTGCAGTGCGGGCGAGATAGTCTCGGTAGCTTGCCGGGCTCTCCGAGAGGGGCGGAGGAATTGAACTCGGGTCGGACATGTTGGCTGCAAGCAAGGCAAACGCCCTATCCACTGTGCTATCGCTCAAGCCCAACTTGATAAAAATGAAGTTAAAGTTAAAAAAAATAATAGTCTTGGGATCTTGGAGCCATTGTACAGCGGGTAGGGTACTTGCCTTGCACGCAGCCAATCCAGGTTTGATCCCTAGCATCCCATATGGTCCCCTGAGCCCTCCAGGAGTGATTTCTGAGTGCAGAGCCAGGAGTAACCCCTGAGCATTGCCGGGTGTGGCCCCAAAACAAATAAACAAAAATACAAGTACAATGACTGTCTAACTGTATATAATAAAAATGATAGTCTCAATGACAGAGGGAGAATACCAGTGGCAGAGAGAGCACAGTAGGACTGAGTGTTGGAGCCTGGGGTTATCCTAGCACACTGGCTCCCCAGAAGACAGAACCACAGTAGCGCCCAAGCACAGAGCTGTGGGTAGCCGCCGAGCACATCTGAGCATGAGCCCTGACAAGAAAACCTAAAAACTGAACAACAGTTTACAAAGCACTTTGCAAATAAATGCTCTTGATTATATTTCTTGAGCTGTATTTTAGAATATATTCTATGTAACGTTAAGATATGCTTTTACTTTAAATCACAAAAAGAAAGTGATTAATTCAGTAAGAGCGAGAGCAGTGCCTTACCTATACTGTTAGTGGAACTGCACCACATGAGAAGGAAACCAGTACATGTTAAGTTTATTACACCAAAGAGCAGGATCTTCCAGGACTGTGAAAGAGAAAAGCGTTACTTGCACAGAGCTGACAACCTTCACTGGGGACATTCAAGCTCCTATAATTCATACTCTGCCATACTAAGCAATGAGCACAATTACCTTCAGAAAAGCTGCAATACCACATTTCCTAAATCTAGCAAAACACTCAGTGGCCAAGTTATTACAAAATTTAAATCTAGATGAATAATTCAGAAATGAAGTTATTCAAGATCAAATAAATTCTGACACACATCTGAAGAGTGAGAAAACACAAAAACACTTCAGTATCGCTTTAACTCTTTGCATGAACACGGGTGGCCAGATGTAACAATGGTAAATGTGTGTGCAAGGTAAAAGGAGCGCCTCAGACTCATCTTGCCCGAGAGCTTGAAATTACACCAAAATGAAGTATTCACCCCACCCCAAAAGGGGGAAGGAGGGACAAGCATTTGGCTATTTATCCCCACACCTGCATGAAACAGAACTGTGAAAGCTAAAAGGTCCCTGTGGGCTGAGGAATTCAGGGTTGGCGCGGCTGTTTGGTGAGCTGGCCAAGTGGAGGTCACATGCATAATAAAACAGGTTGAGTTCATAAGCTGCGGAGCACACAGGGTGCCCGAGCACATGAGCATCTGAGCACAAGAGCACAAGAGCATCTCCCCTCTGGAGACACGGGCTTTCACAATTTCATATCTAATGCTTGTGGGATGTGTGCTGGGGCTCCCTCTCCACTCAGGAGAAGCCCATGTTCTCTCTTGAGCATGTTTCTCTCTCTCTCCCTCTTTTCCCCTCTCAAAACTTCTAAATTAAATCCAAAAGGAAAAAGAAAAAAAAACTGGATTGCAATAGACCTGGTCTTGATCACTGGCACCATCAATACAAACGAACAAAACAACAAAAAGACATGCAGGCACCAGGCCCAGCAGGCAGTGGCGCCTGGCAAGCATAGGAGTGAGGCCCGGCAGGCTGTAGGTTCCCTGGCAACAGCTTCCTCCAGTGAGCACCACAGCGGGAGTGCCCGAGAACCACAGCAGACTCGTTGGGGGGCAACAACAAGGGGTAGGGAGTAGAAATGAAAATAAATGTCGAAAGCAAAGGGAGCACTCCCGAGATCTTTTTCTCTTTTGATCCGGCACATTCCCAACAAAGCGGGGAGACCTGCGCTTCTACACAAGCAGAGGCAGGAGGAACCAGAGACAAGGCAGGGAATGGACAGCGTGAGAATGACTCGGACAGAGGCTGGACACTGCCCAGTCTCCGCTCCAGACTCCACCCCGATGGGCATGAATTTCCTTTACTCTGTGGTCCTTTCAGGCTTCCAAGCCTACCCCGAGAGTGCGTGCTTGCGAGTTCCCACAGCCAGTGCTGCCAGAGTGAGTCACGCTGGCCACAGCACAGCTGGGTATCGGTGAGCATCACCCAGGGGGGCAATCCCCTGCAAACATCAGCAACTAATACATGGGAGCACCATGGCCTTGGAGTGCCTCGAGTGCCTCAGGAGCCTGTGAGCACTGCGGCAAGCCCCAGAGAGCACCACAGCCCCCAGCTGGTCTCTCAGGTCAGGAGTGCGATGTCCAGGGGCCGGAGAGAGAGCACAGTGGGCAGGACACTTGCCTTGCATGTGGCTGACCTGGGTTCAATCCCTGGCGCCTCTTGTGGTCCCCCAAAACTCACTAGGAGTGATCCCTGAGTGAGCAGTTAGGAGGAAGCCCTGAGCACTGCTGGGTGTGGCGCCCAAAATAAAAAACCAGAGTGTGTTCAGCAGATGCACACGCACACCCCAGGCAGAGCAAAGCTCTGAGAACACCCTGGCTGGGTGTGCCAACATCTGAACCCCACCAGCAAAACCAGGGCAGCCCAGCTGAGCAGTGAGATCAGGGTGAAAGGCAGGATGGAAAACATGGGCCGAGGTATTTGCACATGGCCGGCCCAGTTCAGTCCCAAGCCCCACATTCGATCCCCCAAGGATGGCAGCAGTGGGCCAGGTGCAGAGCAGCCAGGAGCAGCCTCCGAGCAACACAGGAATGGACCAAACTACCCTATCCCAACAATAACAAAAACTTAAAGGAAAGAACTTACCCTGCGGTCAGAGGCTACAAGTCCAAATTCTTGCAATAACTTGCTAAAAATTGATCGTTGTGGTTTTCGAAAGAGATGAATTGTCCCCTTTAAACATACAAAAGACATCAAATTCAGTATTTAAGTATCTGCTTCCCATTTCTATGATGTGATAGTCACTAGCATTTAGAGTGTCATAAGAGTCACACCAAGTTATAATTTACCTGAATTTATAAACTGAATAGTCACAGTAACCCTAAAAGCTAGAACAATGAACAGTAACAGGTCCAGCGGCACAGAGGTAGTTAACTGCACAGCAGGGGTGCTGGGACACAGCTCTAGGACAAAGGGCAGTAAGGATAGAGAAAGGACCACTCTGACAATGGATAGTGGGAAATGTTCACTCTGGATAAGACCTGAGTCCTGAAAGGAGGTAAAGTGGTGATAAAGTAATATGCACGACAACCCTTCAGTAGCAGTATTGTAAACCAGAGCGAGAGAGTGAGAGAGAGAGAGAGAGAGTGAGAGAGTGAGAGAGAGAGCAAGAGAGAGAGAGAGAGAGAAAGAAAAGGGCCTGCCGTAGACAGGCTGGGGGGGGGGGGAAGGAAACTGGAGTCATTGGTGGCAGAAAATGTACACTGGTAAAGGGACAGGTGTTAAAATATAACTGAAACTCAACCATGATCAACTTTGTAGCTATGTATCTCATCATGATTCAATAAAAAATAATTTTAATATATATAATTGTCATTCCAAAAGCAGAGTAATTGTTTCTAGAGAAAAAAAATTTTTTCACAATTTTCAGTGGGTTACACATAATAATTTGATTACAAAGTCTCATGTACTTGAATATTAAAGCTGTTGCTCTGGCCAACATAATTTAGTAACAAAATAGGAGACTAACACCCAAGAATAGTCGAGATAAGTACCAGGAGCGATAACACAGCAGGTAGGGCGTCTGCCTTACAAGCGGCCAACATGGCCGACCCAAGTTCGATTCCTCCGCCCCTCTCGGAGAGCCCGGCAAGCTACCGAGAGTATTCGATATGCCAGACACAGTAACAACAAAGTCTCCAATGGAGACGTTACTGGGCCCGCTCGAGCAAATCGACGATCAACGGGAGGGCCTTTTACCTTTACCTTTAAGTACCAGGAGAATTACACCATGGCTTTGAGGCCAGCTGCACACGCTAGGGGAAAAGGCAACTCAGATAGAGAAGGGAGCACCAAATAAAGGGTTTGGGGAGGTTCCTCTCAGGATGGGAGATGCGTGATGAGAGTAGACTATAGATGGAACATGATTGTCACTCAATGTCTCTTTTGCAAACCACAGCACTCAAAAGGAGAGAGATAACAAAAGGGAATGCCCTTTGGGATGGGGGGTGGGGGGTGAGAGGGCTACTGGGATCAGTGGTGGTGGAGAATGGGCACTGGTGGAGGGATGGGTATTTGATCATTGTATAAATGAAACCCAAGCACAAAAATTTGTAAGTCTACAACTGTACCTCATGGTGTTTCACTAATAAAAATTTAAGGAAAAAAATCCTGTTGCTTTAGGAGGCAGAGATTAAGTTAGAGCAGTAGAATGCTTTCCTTGCTCATGGCTGACTTGGGTTTGGTCAAAGTGATCCCTGAGAGCAGGGTGAGGAAAAAGTCTTGAGCACCACAGGGTGTGGCCCTAATACAAAAACAAGAAAACAAGAAACAAGCAAAGAAACTAACTTATCACTCCTCCCCAAATTCTCCACTGTTATCAGACAAATTTCACACTTTATTACCAGCAATGTCACACTTTCAAGCTATTTAGTACTAAATAGGAGGGTAGCACTACACTGCACTGTACTCCCGTTGTTCATCAATTTGCTTGAGCAGGCCTAGTAACGTCTCCATTGTGAGACTTGTTGTTACTGTGTTTGGCATATCGAATATGTCACGGGGAGCTTGTCAGGTTTTGCCGTGTGGGCGAGATATTCTCGGGAGCTTGCAGGGCTCTCCAAGAGGGGCGGAGGAATCAAACCCAGGTCGGCAGGGTCGGCCGTGTGCAAGGCAAATGCCCTACCCGCTGTGCTATTGCTCCAGACCAAAAGGAGTGTAAGAATATTATGTTTTGGAGGGAGGGTGCTTGCATTGGACTTGATCAGGATGGGTTCAATCCCTGGCACCACATATGGTGCACTTAAGCACTGCCAAGAGAGATCCCTGAGTGGAAAGCCAGGAGTGAGCCCTAAGCACCACCAGTATGGAAAAAAGTAAAAAAAAAATCAAAATCAAACATGAGTTTTAGAGTAACACTCAAGCAAATACTCAGCAAGCAGTACGTCTCTACTCCGTCATGAAACAGCCCTAAATTTTAATGCTTTCATTTTCCTGGGTTACTGATACTCAGATCACAAAAATCTAGTACCATAGTTAATTTATTGTGTTTTATAAAGTACACACAGGTCAGAAAGACAGCTCAAAAAGGGCGGAGTGCAAACTTTTTTGGATGCTTCGGTTTGAGGGTCAAACCTGATGATGCTCAGAAGTTACTCCTGGCTGGGACAGGAAAGTACCCTATCAGTAGCAGATAGTACCACTACCCTACGGTGGGTAGGGACTTTGCCTTGTTCACAGTTAACCCAGGTTCTAGCACAGAGCTACGAGTAACCCCTGAATATCTCTGGGTGTGGCGCACGAATCACGACCATCCTGTTATTCGTCGACTGCCTCGAGCAGGCCCCAGTAACGTCTCCTTCATCCTAGCCCTGAGATTTTTAAGAAAGTGCTGTATTCAAGGCTCTTTAGGAGAATGAGACCCATCATTGTTACTGGAATTTGGCATATTGGGTATGCCACGGGGAGTTTGCCAGACTCTGCCATGTGGGCAGGTTACATTCAGTAGCCTGCCAGTTCGTCCAAAGTAGGAGTGAGATAATAAGATGTCATAATAAGATGTAGCGCAGCCGCATTCCGGGAGCTGGTTTTTATAGTCTACCTCCCAATTTGCTCAGCTAATATCTTCTGCGCTGAGGTTTGACTGAGAGACTATAAAAACCAGCTCCCGGGTGTGGTGCAAAAACCAAAAAATTAGTTACTACTGTCTCTGCACTCAGGAATTACTCCTGGCAGCTCAGTGGACTATATGGGGTGCCAAGGATCAAAACTGGCCACTGAGACCTAAACCTGAAAGCTTTGTAACCTTTCCCATGGTGATTCAATAAATAAATAAATAAATAAATAAAAAAAACTGACTGGCCATGTGCAAGATAAGCACTCTACTGGCTATACTATCTCACTGGCACTGGACTGCATGCTTTTAATGCTGAAACTCTGGCTTAAATTCGTAGCACAACCTGGTGCCCCAAGCACAACTGGGTGCCTCTTCCTAGCACCCGGCCGGAAAGAAACCCAAGCACTGCCAAGTATGGCCCAAATCCCGTTTACCCCTCGAGAAATTTATGCAAAGCTTCCTCTGAGCAAGGCACTGCACAAGGCTCTGGAGACACCAGTGTGACTATGTAGGTTTTCCTTTTGAAGAACTTAACAGTTCGGAAATACGTAAATGTACTGTTATAGTCTGGTAAAGGTGACCAGACCACTGATAAAGAGCACCATGTTATGGGGCCAGAAGATGGTTCAATGGGTGAATCACCTGCCTACCAAAGCATGAGGCTCCAAATTCAATCTCTGATGCCATTTCATGAGATGAACATGATCATGGCTGCACTGTGGTCCTATGTGTGCCAGTACCCCAGTTAAGGGGCGTGGAGCCCCCTGAAAAGATGTGCAAGCATTACAGTCAGGAATGTGGCCCTGGGTGGGTCCCAGCCCCAGTTCCACAGCAACCTGCAGGTGCACTACAACCTCAACGTGTGTGTGTCAGGACCGACAGCCACTGTGCAACTGATGCGTGTGCAGAGCATCACAACCAGGCATGCGTGGAACATCACGACTTCAATCAGGGGGAAGGGAGATGGGGAAAGCACCATGGCACCAGGGGAGCACAAAGGAGGCTCCTAAAAGTGTAGAAGAGAGCTGGGGGGGGGGGGGGGTGCTGGGACCGTCGTGTGGCAGTGAACAAAGAGATGCCGCCGGTGGGCGTTGAAGATGTGATGAACTCGATTTCAAGTTCTTTGGAAAGCAGATTCGGCCGAATCGACAGGCTCTGCCAGTGGCCAACAAGGGTCTGATCCCCGCCGCCACAATACTCCAGGAATCGAGCACGAGAGCCAGGAGTCAGCTCCGAGCCTAGCGCAGTGTGGCCCCAAACCGAACAAGGAAGGAGCTTCTCCCGGGGTGGGGGGTCGTGGGGCTGTTGCTGAACAAGACTGAGGGCAACAGAACGGTAACTTTTCCTTTTCCTTGTGGTTGTGTTGTTGTTGTTTCCGGCGCAGCACGCACGGCTTTGACATCCACATTTGCAGAGGAATGTAACGAGAGGCTTGGGGCCGGCCTGAAGGTCAAGTTTTCTTCACGGTCCGTGTGGAAGGACTGAGAGAAAACTTGCGGCGACAGTCCGAGAGTCCGACGCCCTGGGGCCAGGTCCCTCCGGGAAGACCCTGTTCGGGCCGCCCTGTCCTCACAGAGTCGCGCTGCCCGAGGCTCCTCCGTCCTCACAGGGTCCCGCTGCAAGAGGCTCCTCAGTCCTCACAGGGTCCGGCTGCAAGAGGCTCCTCAGTCCTCACAGGGTCCCGCTGCAAGAGGCTCCTCCGTCCTCACAGGGTCGCACTCCCCGAGGCTTCTCCGTCCTCACAGGGTCGCGCTCCCCGAGGCTCCTCCGAGCCTCCGTCCTCACAGGGTCCTGCTGCCCGAGGCTCCGCCGTCCTCACAGGGTCGCGCTGCCCGAGGCTCCTCCGTCCTCACAGGGTCGCGTCCCCGAGGCTGCCCCGTCCTCACAGGGTCGCGCTGCCCGAGGCTGGCGGCCACCGCGGGTCCCCGACGGCCGTCGGGCTCCCCGCCCCCTGCGGCGTCTCCACACAGGGCCGCGGGGCGGGCTCGGCCGGGCGACTGTCGGGCGCGGCGTCGCCGCCGTGGGGGTCTCGCTCGGGCGCGGGGGTCCGCGGGCGGCGCCTTCTCCTCAGGGCCAGCGAGCGAGCGGGTCGCCGACCCCAGAGCCCGGCCGGGCCCCGCCGCCGCGCCCCCCGGGGTCCGGGACGCCCCCCACAGCCGCGGCGTCCGGAGGGCCGCGGCCCGACGAGGGGACAGAGAAGGAACCGCCTGAGCCGGGACCCCGCCGCGCGCCCAGCCCAACTCACCATGGTAAGGAGCCGCACAGCTCCCGCCGGAAGACGCTCTGGGGGCGGGGTCCCGGGAGCGGAAGAGGCGGGGCGGTGGCGCACGTCCTATTGGCTGCGGGGGGCGGAAGTGCGTCACTGAGCCCTTGCTCCCGCCTTCCGCCTTCCGGATCATAAAGACGGCTTTGTTGGCTAGAGCGGCTCCCTACGTCCCTTCCGGGCTGTGGGGGGGATGGGGGATGGGTGTGCCTGGCTCCTTTGTTGAGGGGTTCGAGGGTGTCTTTGTAAACTGGGGGAATTTCTCAGGAGTCCCAAGCGCTGGGAGCCACCGGCGTGGTTCAGTGTTTGCCCGTAGCCCGAGATAGGTGATATTTCCCCCTTAGCAGGAGGAAACAAAGATTGGGAGCCGGGCCAGAGGCTTCAGGGGTGCCATAAGTAGCCTTTGAACTTGAACGCAGACCGGGTTAGTGCCCAGTACCCGCTTCAGCTTCCAAAAACGCTTGTTGATTTTGTTTTTAATTTTTATAAGCTTGTTCACGGTAGTTTATTACGTTCAACATTTCAACACCAGTCCCACCACCATTATTTATAATTTTACCAATGTAGGTCCTAAATAGTTTCTTTTTTTATTGCTTGTTAATCTGCTAAAAATGATACAGAGAAGTGTCCTTAGAAGAAAGTGCGTGGGGCTGGAGTGATGGCACAGTGGGTAGGGTGTTTGCCTTGCACGCGGCCGACCCAGGTTCGATTCCCAGCATCCCATATGGTCCCCTGGGCACCGTCAGGGGTAATTCCCGAGTGCATGAACCAGGAGTAACCCCTGAGCATTGCCGGGTGTAACCCAAAAAGCAAAAAAGAAAAAAGAAGAAAGTGCATGAAGATTGTATCTAACCCAGGAGACACTGTATAAGAGATTACTAACAGGTAATCTCTTACAGGTCATTTGTTATAGGTTGAGCCTTGTGTGCTAATATATATATTACATTCAACATTTCAATACCAATCCCACCACCATTGCACCTTCTCACCACCATTATTTCTAATTTTACCACAAGCCAATGAGCTTGCGCAGCTGCCCCACCTCTTATACATATGTGTGTGTGTCTATATATATGTACATATACACATATATATACACACATAGAATGTTTTTTAATCAAGATTGGTTTCCTTCTACTTTACACCCTATCAAAGGTGGTGTGCTACTCTTGGTATATCAATGGCTTAGAGTATGAGATTTGTGGTCACATGCTTCAGGAATTCTAAAAATTTAAATAGGGTGATACAGCTGGGCTTAAATTTTTAATTGAATGGTGACTTTGGGGTCTAGAGGCATCTCTGAAGCTTGTTGCTCTGAGATTTTTTTTTTTTTGTGAGTCTCTGGATCATGGCAGTTAATGAGCTTATATGGCACCAGAGGCAGCTTGTGGGCATGACTGCCAGGCTCCCAGAAGAACAGGAAGATGGAGGGAGGTTGCCCATTCCCAACTTTGTGAAAACCTGGAGCGTTCAAGTCACAAAACCTGCATACCTGTGTTTTTCAGCAAATTCCTTTTCATGGATGAAGCTCGTCCTGAGCCTATGGAGATCAGGCCTGAGCATGGTGGCAATTGGGTTTTTGAGGTTTTTGGCTGCTGTGGGCTCTGTTTGGGTGGGTGGTGGGCTCATCTGCCCCCTTTGGGGGTGCCCCGTATGAGACTCAGCCTGGTGCAGGGTCTGGAGGCATCTCTTCAGCTTGTTGCTCTATTCTGAGGTTTGTGAGTCTCTAAAGTCAGTTTTATTACAGATAAGGTAAAAAGGTAAAGGCTCTCCCGTTGATCGTCGATTTGCTCGAGCGGGCCCAGTAACGTCTCCATTGGAGACTTTGTTGTTACTGTGTCTGGCATATCGAATACTCTCGGTAGCTTGCCGGGCTCTCCGAGAGGGGCGGAGGAATCGAACTCGGGTCGGCCATGTTGGCCGCTTGTAAGGCGAACGCCCTACCCGCTGTGCTATCACTCCAGCCTAAAATACTTGGAAACCAATTATAAGATAGTTCTGTAAATAATGAGCAGGGAAGTATAGGACTCATGGAAGTCTGATTTTTGAGTCACACCCTGTTGTGATCAGGACTTACTCCTGGCTCTTCACTCAGAGAGCACCCCTGGAGGGTTTCAGGGAACCATAAGGTGTCCAGGGTTGAACCCAGGAAGGCTGTGTGCAAGGTAAGTGCCTTAACGGCTGAACTATCATTCCAGCTCCCACTTAGAGAAATTTTTTTGGTTTAATCTTTTTTATTAATTAAAAATTAATTAATTAAAAATTAATCTTTTAATTAATTTTTTATTTTATAAGGTGGTTCACAATATTTGATTAGTTTAATATTCAAACACCAATCCTACCACCGTTACACTTTCCCACCACCAAATTGGGGATATTTCCATCCCAAGCCCCAAGTCCTGTCCCACAGCACAACCAAAATAATATATTTTGTATTGTCTGTTATGGAGAACCGCTGAAAATGCAACAAAAAAAGTACCCATAGAGGAGACAGAGTGAAGATTGTTCTATTTTGGGGAATGACCTTGGTCGAGGCAGCGGTTGGGTTCTGGAGGTTTTCAGCTGCCAGGTCTGGGTCCCCAGGGGCGGGGAGGGCTCTCACCCACCTCCCTCTGGGGTACCCTGAGTAAAACAACCTAGCACGGGGTCCAGTGGCATGGCTGTGGCGGGCATCATGTTGTTCCCTTCTGGCAGAAAAAGCCATGTCCACTTAGAGAAATTTTTAAGAGGTCAGAGCATCTGTAGAGCTCGGACTGGGGTTCAAGCTCCTGCACGCATATGGCCAGTCCTGGTTCCCTCCTAGAAACTGCATATGGCCCCCTAGCACTGCGAGGTGTGGCCCCAAAACCAAAGAACAACAAAGACCAGAAAAGATTTTTGAGACAATAGAACCAGAGCGATAGCATAGCAGGTAGTATGTCTGCCTTGTATGCAGCCCACCTGGGCTCATTGCTGGCATCCTTAATGATCTCCTGAGCACTATCAGGAGTGATTCTTGAGTGCAGAGCCAGATGTGGCCCCAAAACCAAATAAATAAACACCACCTAATGTCTGGCATTTGGACAGATGGAAAATTTGGAGGCAAAATAATGAGTGTTCCAATACACACTGCTTTTAGGCCTTGCCCATTGGAGAGAGCTAGGAACTACATACACAGTTCTATCTACTCACATTTATATTCAAATTTTTGGGGGG
The DNA here is from genome assembly GCF_029834395.1 of Sorex fumeus. NCBI lineage: Eukaryota > Metazoa > Chordata > Mammalia > Eulipotyphla > Soricidae > Sorex > Sorex fumeus. The sequence goes on from NW_026606063.1 coordinate 4,894,997, forward strand.
AGATTTTAGGGGGGATCCCACAGCCTCGGTGCTCAGGGTTTTACTCCTTGCTCTGTACCCTGGGATCATTCCTGCAGGGCTCGGGGTACTATATGTGGTGCAGGGAATCAAACCTCGATCGGCTGCATGCAAGGCAAGCGCCACATCCGCGGGACTCTCTCCAGCCCTGTGTGATAAGTCGGAGACCTTGCCCAGTGCGCACAGACAGGGGACAGAGACAATGCAAGTGAAGAAACTGGAGAAGTCTATTTGGATGTGCTCCTGGGTGACCCTCTCTTTGGTGAGGCTGGAGCAGAACCGCACCCTAAGCAGATTTTGAAGCTGTCCTGGGCAGGCACAGCGATGGGGAGGAGAGTGAAGGTAGGAATGCAGCCTGGGGCTACCTGGCTTGGGACGGGCCCGAAGCCGTCTTTAGTGCTGGAGGGGTTAGGGTGATCTTTGATTCCAGACGTCACTATTTCATCAGCTGGCTGCCCTTGGGTCCCGAGCAGACCTTACGCTGTTTTTCCTTTTTTAAATCTAATATTCAAATATTGCTCATACTCTAAAATCCAGTTCCAGTCCCCTCGCTGGTTGTGTTCCAGTGAGGAATGACTTTTTTTAGAAACAACCCCACCCCCCGCCCTTTCTGATGTGTTATGGCTAGCACCATGGTTGATGTACTACGTGCCCAGTATCTGTCACCAATCTGCCATCTCTGTGGATGCCTTCCTCCAGACTCTTCCAACACCTCACATTGCCCCCACCATGACTAACGTACTCATTTCTCATGCCCTGTGTCAAGCCCTCTTTACTTCATCTTGTTTCTACCACCGGACTATGGGTCACCATCATGTCTCCTTCATGTAAAACGGGGTAGTAGAACTACCTAGCCTAAGGGTGTCCAGACCCATCTTGTGAGCATAGGAAATAAGACCTGATAAGGCTTTACACAGAGCTAGCCCAGACCAGAGAAGGCTGGTCCCACCCTCCCAGGGAAGATTTAGCGGGAACAAAGGTCGAGAAGTTTTCAAGGACCATCCGAACTTCAAATCGCCACTTTTATGTCTTTCTGTGTTTTTTATTGCTGTGAGAAAGATAAGCCAAACACAAGCTTCTCTTCCATTACCAGATAGCAACCCCTGAAATCTCAAAAAGTTAAAAAAAAAATTAAAGGCAAAATAAATTTTATTATTTTCAATCCATTAGGATAAAAACCCACTTTAATGCAGCTGGATCTTTTTTAATTCATTTCTTCTGAAGAAAAGTACAAAAGACCAGGTTAAAATTGAGACAAAGCACTTAAACTCCTTCCATTCAGTCCAAAAACAAACTGTAAATAATTCATCCCACCAAAAGAACTTTTGTACAAAATATATAGAATTTTACACAATAAACAAAGACTGCTACGTGTTAAACTAGGATTCTAGCATCTGCTTTTTCTCCAGTTGTTTCCAAGCACAAAGCATGACTGCAAGTCAATAATCTAAGACCCTCTATGGACAGACTACCTCGGAATAATGTTTATCCCTAAGATACCTGGAAAGATAGCACCAATTCTTTCCCTTGGCTTAAAATCCATTACATCTCCATTTCATCTAAAAGGGGTTTTCTGGTGGGTGTGGGGGGCATGGCTAAACCTGCCGGTGCTCAGGGCTTCCTCCTGGCGCTCCACTGAACGATCACTCCCGGTGGGGCTTCTGTGTGTGCTGGGGACGGACCTGAATGCCAAGGCAAGCACCTCCCTGCAGCAGTACTGCTCTGGCCCTACATCAGGAAGTTTTAATTCACTTTACGAAACTTTGAATTAACAGTTAGAGCAAGCAAATGCTTAAGATGTTAAGACTTACTGTTTAGGAGGTAATGTGACAGAGCTCGATGCAAAATCCAAACGCTGACAATCTACACCTATTATTTGTTTAGAAACTCTCAGCAACTTTTGTCCTTATTGAAAGGGACAGAACCATTCCCTTATACCTCCTACTCTAAAACTACTTTTTCCTGGCCGTTCTATGAAAGAAACATAGCTTTAAATAAAACACGATCATTGTTTTTAAGTCAGAAAAAATAATTCTCTAGCAACTTCGAACATGGTGAGGAAAGGAAATAGCTTCTCTCTACAGATGTCTGTTCACATGGGAGTAAAACTCTACGAGAGGCTTGTGATCATTTGACTTTATAGCTCATAATATTTGAAATCTGTTATCTAAAAGCTTATCCAATAAAAAATGGTTATTAAATTATTGCATAGAATAATTGTAAGTTTCCTGCTGATAAATTTTATAGACTATTTTAAAATGTGAACTCGAGGTTTTTAATATGACTGACTAGTTAACCAACTACCAAAAATGTTTCTAAAATCTTTCAAAGGAAAATGAAAAATGAAATGAGCTTTAATGAAAAATTTTATGTTTAGGGTACTTTTGATTCTTATATAAGTAATTTTTTATTGCCAATATTTTTTAATATCTTAGACATTTAAGATACTACTCAAACTGACAAAAATGTATATGACTTTCCTACTTATTTTATTATCTGGGGATTTCTAAAATCAATTAGAGAAGACCTAAGTTATGGCTAAAAAAAGATGATCTTAAGAAATCATACATGTTCTCCAGTTAGATAAATCTTTCAAAAGAACAAGAATAAAACTAAGGAGAAAGTCTTCATTATAAAATGCTTATCTATTGGGGGAAACAAGGTTTTTGAAATCTTATTTCCTCAAAAATCAAGGGCGTTTTTCCCAAGTGAAAGTACTTTGTTAATCTTCGTTACTACTATAAAATTATTCCTTCTACCCATTTTACGTAACATCATTTAAGCACCAAAGAAAATTTCTGTAAACAAACTTTTAATCAGTAAACTAAGTGCAAATATCCATTTGCTTTCATTACAATATTTGAAAGGCCAGGAATCTCTACTACCTACAATGACATTTTTGTAATAAAAATCCAGGCATGTACAAACGAGAAATAGAATTACTGTACATTTGGGGGACACAAAAGGTTGAGTAATAGACTAAGACATTAGTTAACAAAGGGAGCACACAAGAAACCTAGAAAATATATGCAGTATATAAAAACAGCAATTTAGTTCATTGGAGAGATTAATGATTCATATTAAAGATGGGATATCCACTGCCTTATAATTATCCTGTAAACCATAAGAAAGCAATAAGCAATAAATTATAAATATTTTGGCTCTCAGTTCTTTTCTTCTCTCGTACCGCAATGATTTTTTTTTTTAATAGCAGTTTAAGTTGTCCCGTTTCACTTGCCTGCTAAGGGCTTACTTGAGGCTCGTGTGCAGGGGCCCTGCTGGGAGAGCTTGCGGACGGAAGTCACATGGGCAGTCGTGAGCAAGGAAAGTGCCAACCCACTGGGCTGACTCTCCACCCCAACATGGTCTTTGTCTAAATATTAGAATATTCCTAGCAGAAAATAAATCCCAGGAGGAATAAGTTAACAGTCTACACAGATTTCTGACAGATGTACTTGAAAACAATACTGCAGGTCACGTGAGGATCGATCTACATGTTGTATGACAGAGGAACTCAAACCTTCCAACAACCTCCCCCTCCTCTCTCATCAGATTTGCTTCGTGGCCATCATTTTCCTTTCTAAAACGTATGGAAGGTAAAAAGAAAAATAAAAAAGAGAATACAACTGTTTAATGTCTATAAGTTTATGAAGAAAACAATCCCAAAATACTTTTTCCTACCACTGTCACATTGGGAAAAATTCTCATTTGGCACACTGGGTTTAGACAAAGAAAAAAGGTGAAAAATGAAAGTATTTGGTATTCCAATCACTTCAGTAAAGAGCACAGGAGAAAAGGAAAACAGGAACAACTACTGCTGAAGACACCAAAAGGCAAATAACCAAGGCTCTTGTGTTTTCTACCATTCACTGTCTCCGGAATACTTTAATCTGCAACACAATATACAAATATGTACATTCATTCTGACGCTGCTGGGAAAGACCAGATGCGGGTTTCGTTGTGCTCCAAGTTCCAGTGCCCAGTGGGGTAACCATGATCACGGCAGTAAGACCTTAAAGAAAATATTCCTTTATGCATGAAACTAACCAGTGTAAATCAAGATGCATGAAACCGAAAATATCGTTTAAAAAATGAAAATATTCCATTTGCATTGTAGATCTTATTTAAATCTTTTTTCATGTTTATCTTCTAGGATGCAGAATTAGAAGTATGAAAAGTTCTGTAAACTTAGGCTGAGTTCCTGTAGCTGGTAACTATTCTTGGAAGGTGGCGTTTCCCTCCTGGAAGATGGAATATTCTGCAGCTTACAAATGTCTTAAACGGTGGTATCTCCAAAGTCCTTGTTCCAGCGTACATATGCTTCTAAGGTCTGAGGGCTCACACTGCGTTTTATCTTTTTCAAGGATTCAGTGAAGTCTGCTAATCGAATATTTCTCATCTAGGTTTAAAAAAGAACAAAGGACAAAATAAATGATAAACACAGAGAGTAGTATTTAATGATGAAGTAAGTGATTCGTGTAAATAGACACATTCTCATAAATTATGGCAATCGTATTTTATATACCACATATTTCTCAAGGTGGCTACATATGAGAGCTAAAACGAATAGTTTTATATTTTTGTTTTATTTCTTGGGTGCCACGTTTTATCATTTGCTCTGGGAGATGAACTGTCTCTCACACATACGCGGCTTGTGCTCTGACACTGAGCTACATCTACCCTTTCCACTGATTATTGTTGCTTTTGCGGCCACACCGGCAATGCTGGGGGCTTACTCCTGGTGGGCCTTGGGAGAAAACGCGTGGGGTGCCAGGGATCAAACCCTGGTTGGCTGTGGGCAGCAGAGCAAGCGCCTAAGCCACCTCTCGCTTTCCTTCTAAGTCAGACTGTTCACTATAAAAACAAAATCAGACAAAACATCGATCGGCAAGAAGAATAAAGTCGCTCACAACTTCACTATCCAAATACACACTGTTCAGCTTCCATTTTGCCGTTCTGGCCTCGGATATAGCGTTGAGCAATTCTGCATTGCTAGGTTTCTTTCACACCTCCGAAAGAAGTGTGACCTACCCTCTGACTAACCTCCTAACCCCAGACTGCTTTTTCACTATTTATTTATTTATTTGCCATGCCTTGCATTGTACGGAACTTTTAGGAAAAAACAGAGACTCAGCTGGCCTCTATTTACTTGAACTCAGGGACCAGAGCACACAAGGTAACAAGCTTATCTGCTCTGGGCCCAAGACAAGGAAAAGTAACTTAGGCAAAACTTCATTTTATTTTGGAGTCCTGGGGATGGAACCAGGATATCCACTGCAAGACATGAACTTCGATTTTTTGTTGTTTTCGTTGTTTTTGATGTTTTGTCGACACTTGGATTTTTTGTTGTTTTGGGGCCACACCCAGCAGTGCTCGGGGCTTACACCCGACTCTGCACTCAGGGCAGCTGTTCTTTCCCTGGTTTCTAATAAAACAGGCTAGAAAAATACAGACAAAGGGTGTCTTGCAATACAGCACGCTTTAACAACAATAAAATGATAACTGTAACATATACCTCGCTGGCAGACATGTTCTTCACTTGTTCTGGTTTCAGTTCTGTAAAATATAAAAGTTACCCATTTAAAAATAAAGATTTCAAAGTTCAAAATACTGAACAAAATCAAGAACACTGGTCTAAAGTACATGTTCGATATGAGGATATAAGAAGAAAATTGCACAAGCTAATATTGAAGCAGGCAGGGAGGAGAGTGACAGTGAGTTCCTGGGACCTGATAAACCAAGCTGGGATTTGATGAAGGGACTCAGTCAGTAGCCCTGAGGCTAGAGCTATGAGCACTATGGCCAGAAGCACTGAGTGGATCGGAGCTGAGACGACTCATGGCAGCGCAGGTGCAGAGAAGGCTGGGGGTCTCTCTCTCCTGATCTCTCCCAACCCCTCCCCCTTGCCTCAGTGTGTACTGTGCAGGGGTTCAGAGATAGCAAATCAGTCCTCAATTTCCCCAGGTGCGCAAGGTGGGTCAAGAGGAAGTGGTAGATCCCTCTCACAAGTCACCTGCCATTGTATGAAGGGCACATGCAGTTTACAAATGCTCAGAGGATGCTTCTGTTTAGGAGGTACTGAATAAAGGCATTCAATTTCTATTATTCACAAGAACACATTTTACAGGGGGCTGGAGCGACAGCACGGCAGGCAGGGCGTTTGCCTTGCATGCGGCTGACCAACATTCAATCCCCAGCATCCTATATGGTCCCCTGAGCAACGCCAGGAGTAATTCCTGAGTGCAGAGCCAGGAGGAACCCCTGTGCATCACTGGATGTGACCCAAAACCCCAAAAAAAAAAAAAATCAGGAGATCAGGAGAGCTGGGGACAGTACAGCAGGAGGGTGTTTGCCTTGCACGCGCTCACCGGGGTTCCATCCTCAGCACCCTACATGATCCTCTGAACCCCACCAGAAGCGATCCCTGAGCACAACATAGAACACACACACAAAAGGAACCACCAGGAGTGATCCTTGAACGCTGAGCCAGGAATAAGCCCTAAGCACCACGGGGGTAGGGGTGGAAGGGGAGAGAGCGAGAGAGCAAGTGAGAGCGAGCAAATTGGTTTTTTTTTTTTAATTTTTTCTTTTTGTTTCTGGGTTCTTCTAGTAGGGCTCAAGGGACTAAAGCCTGGGCTCAGCCTGCGTTTTCAACATGTTTCTGTGGCTTTTAAGTATCTGCTAATTCTTTTTGTTTGGTTGGTTTCGGTTTTGAGTCCCACCCAGTGATGCACAGGGATCATTTCTGGTTCGGAGTTCAGGAATTACGACTAGCAGTGCTTGGGGACCATATGGGATGCCAGGGATTGAACCCGGGTCAGCCAGGTGCAAGGTGAGCATTCTACCTGCTATCCTATCACTCGGGCCCATTAACGATACTTTAAACCACGAATGATGTATGAGTTGGTGTTTCTGCGGGCAGCATCCCTGCTCTGTGGGATCCCGGTGCCACAAAGGCACCCAGCCGGGCGAAGGGCGTTTCTCACTGAAGGGCGCTACCTCCACCAAGCACAGCCACGAGCAGAAGCTCAGCAACCGGGCCTGCAGAGACCCCAGGCCTCAAGCTGCCGAGGTGGAAGCCGGCTGTCCGGTAGACCGTACTGGTCCACCCAACCGCTATTTTAGTGTGGGCTAGGAGCTAATGACAGTGTTACACTCTGGTCCTCTCCTTAGAAAAATAGAAGGGAAAAAAAAAACCCACACAGTTTAAGAGTATATGTGGTCCACAGGACTAAAATATTCACTACTCAGCACTATACAGGAAAGTATAAAGAAATCCCTTTGCGCAAGTGTCCCAGCGATACCCCTTTACTGTTTTCCTGCTAATAAAAGGCAAGAGGGTCCCTCGGCTTCCACAGGGTGTATGGGCTGGAGGGGAAGAGGCGCTCTGCGGGGGCACGGGATTGGGATGGCCTGGGCATGGGATCCCATCGCTAACAGGACTGTGAGTCACGGTGACTAGAAAGAAGGGCTGTGTGGGCGCCAGACACAGTTCAGCGGTGAGGTGCCTGTGTTGCGCCCCCAATCCTGGTCTGTTCCCCAGCACCAAACACGCGTCCCTTCCCCACCTCTTCAGCCCAGTGCCAGGCTCACACCTGAGCAGAGAGCTAGCCAGAGCTCCCGAGCACTGCTGGATGTGGTCCCGAAACAGTAAACCAAGTGGGATCATAGGTCCTGCTTGATGTTTCAAGGTCCTCTAAACCTACCCCGAATAGGTCCCAGTGCTGCGTCTTTCGCCAAAGCTGTGAGATCACTTCCTGAGTATCCATCAGTCAATCTGAAAACACAAAGGAAGAAGCAGCAAATTATTTTCATCTTTGCAGATTTAAATCTCTATTAACACGAGGTTTGTCTTTGTCTCTAAGCAAACAGCTGCGTGATCTGATTCTCAGGACACAGAAAGGCCCGTTTGCTAGACACAAATTATTGGCTACCAACTGTACCTCAAATTGTCAGAGCTAAAACTGTCCCTTTGGATGAAGGCATGCGCTGTGTCCAGAAGGTGCCAGTTGCCTGGGAAGGTGCCACTTTCCCAGGGGACCACTGACATGTAACCACGTATGTCTCTAGTAAGTCAACTCGTCTCCGCCTTGGCAGAGAGCACAGCCTTGTAGGAAATGCCTGCCAATGTACGACAGACAGGGAAGACAGCGGGAAAGAAGCCGACCTGTCCAGGACGCCACAGTGGGGGGCCCTGAGCAGCCACAAGATCATCAAAGGGAATGAAGAACCCGGGAGGCGAAGGAAAAGCAGAGAATGGCCAAACATTAGCAGCCAGATTTTTTTTTTCTTTTTGGGTCACACCCAGCGATGCACAGAGATCACTCCTGGCTCTGCACTCAGGAATCACCCCTGGCAGCGCTCAGGAATTACTCCTGGAGATGCTCAGGGGACTGTATGGGATGCTGGGAATCGAACCCGGGTTGGCTGCGTGCAAGGCAAACGCCCTCCCCGCTGTGCTATTGCTCCAGCCCCAGCAGCCGGATTCTTTATCAAGATTTTTAAGGATTCATTATTTTGAAGTGTTGAATTGACTCTTTTCTCCAAGGAAGAGTTTTTACTAAAAATACCAGATTTTCATATACTTGACTATGAAAACCCTAGCATCTCAAAGGGCCCCCCGAGCAGCTGGAGTTGATTTCTGAGTGTAGCGCCAGGAGTAACCCTGAGCGTCACCAGGTGTGACTCCAAAACAAAATAAAAACATTTTTAAAAAAATCTACTGATGTAGGGGCTGGAGAGATAGCACAGAGGGTAGGGCGCTTGCGTTGCACGTGGCCAACCTGGGTTCGATTCCCGGCATCCCATATGGTCCCCTGAGCACCGCCAGGAGTAACTCCTGAATGCAGAGCCAGGAGTAACCCCTGTGCATCGCCGGGTGTGACCCAAAAAGCAAAAAAAAAACTACTGATGTAATTGAGTGGCAATCACGTTTGGTCTATAGTCTATTTTCAGCATGCTTCTCCCATCCTGGAAGGATGGGGGGATAGGGGGTGGGAGGGACACTGGGATCCGTGGTGGTGGGAAATGGGCACTGGTGGAGGGATGGGTACTCGATCACTGTATAATTGAAACCCAAGCACAAAAATTTATAAGTCTACAACTGTACCTCATGGTATCTCACTACTAAAAATAAAAAAATCTACTGATGTACACAGATATAAAAATGTTAAAGAATTTACAAATTAGGGGCTAGACCGACAGCACAGCGAGTAGGGCATTTGCCTTGCACGTGGTCGACCCGAGTTTGATTCCCAGCATCCCATACGGTCCTCTGAGCATCTCCAGGAGTAATTCCTGAGTGCAGAGCCAGGAGTAACCCCTGAGCATCGCTGTGTGTGACCCAAAAAGAAAAAAAAAAAAAGAAGCTACGAATTGAAATTAGTGAGCCGAGGAGACAGCTCTGGAAAGTATACCATGCAATTATATGCAAAAGATTTAGGTTTTATCCCCAGGACAGAGCGGCCAGAAATAGCGAGGTATGGCCCTTAATAAGGCCCCCCGAATTTAAACCTGTAAATTAGTATTTGGGGAGCATTTGGGCCTTGCTCAGGGCTTACTCTTAGCCTCAGGGATAATCCTGGTACTACAGGGAGACCATAGGTAGCGTTAAGGACTCAAAGGGGATCAGTCACAGCCCGGAGAAGCACATGTGTATTTTCTCTCTAGCCTCATATGTGTGTTTCTATTTAAGAAAAAAAAAAAAAGTGTTTTTGACAGAGGGCCACGTCTGGTAGTGCCCAGGGGTAAGTTACTCCTGGCTCTGCATTCAGGAATCACTCCAGGTGGTGCTCAGGGTCCCTATGAGATGCCAGGGACTGGATCTGGGTTGGGGGGCCACATGCGAGTCAAACAGCCTCCCCACCGTACTGTTGCTCTGGCCCAAGTTTCAGCAAGCTCATGAAACTAGAGTCGCTTCACTAGATACTGAGGGGATTTTGTTTGGCTTTGGCCCACACTCAGCAGTGCTCAGAACACAATCCCAACTCATCGCTCTGGGGACCACGTAGTGCCGGGAATCAAACCCGAGCCGCCTACATGCAGAGCCTGTGCCCCAGCCCTTCCCCTATTTCTCTGTGCGTAGGTCATGTCTTACAGAGAATCCAGCAATCAAGATTTAGATACCATACGTATGCGATGAGAAGTCTTAGTAGAGACTAATGTAGCAAGAACCCATTCCATACTCAGCCTTACTTTAAGCAAAAAAAAAAAAAAAAAAGAAGAAATTATTTAAGTATTTTTTTAAAGAGCTACAATACAGGGGGCTGGAACGATAGTACGGGGGGTAGGGCATTCGCAGCCGACCTGAGTTCGATCCTCGGCATCCCATATGGTCCCCCAAGCACTGCCAGCAGTGATTTCTGAGTGCAGAGCCAGGAGGAACCCTGCGTGTGACCGACCCAGAAAGAAAAAAAAAAGAGAGAGAGAGAACTGCAATACAAACCAAACCGAAGCACTCACCTAGCAAGTTGAGCTAGTTCTTTTTGGGTCAACGGGCTTCCTTGTTTACACAGCAGATTTTTAAGTAAAAGTAGTCTCGTCTAAAAGAAATATGGAATAATCATCAATTCTCAGAATTGGTTTCATACAACGTCCAGAAATCCGGTTAAATCCTCTTAATGGTAAGGAGGTCTCACAGTCACCTCTTCAGTCTCCTCTGTTTGGCTTCTGCTTTTCCCTTTTTCAGTTTGGACGCTATGAAACACCAATACCTTCACTGTGCCCACGCCCCTCCACCAACACCCCCAGCTCCCCGCCCACAGACGGTCAGTTCTCCTTCGGAGAATCTTCTGTTCTTGGTTTTGCGTGTATTTTTTGAGTTTGAGGCCACAGAGTACAGCAAGGGCTCACTGCTGGCAGTGATGGGACCGGAGATGGGTGCCAGGGACTGAATCAGAGTTGGCCACATGCCAGGCAAGCACTGGCCCTCTACTACCTCTCTGTTCAGGAGTCTCGTTTACCTACATGAAATAGATTTCAAATCACAGCATCTTTGTTTGGGAGATGCTGGGAACAACCCCAGTGCCCCACCTGTGAGGCAAGTGCTGGACTGTGGGGCAACATACTTGGCCCAAACCACCTTTTTCAGAGTGCCTGAGAGAATTGGGACAACACTGAAAAACACTGTAAACAGCTACGGTTCATACCAAACGCTGAAAGTCTAAGCTAAACAACTCAGCTGGGTTCTCATTCTATACTTTGGATCGCACCTGGCAGTCCCTGGGGCACCTTATGCCACTCAACTCTCTCCAGCCCTAAGGACTTTTTTCTTTTTGGGTCACACCCGGCGATGCACAGGGGTTACTCCCGGCTCTGCACTCGGAAATTACTCCTGGCGGTGCTCAGGGGACTATATGGGATGCTGGGAATCAAACCCGGGTCGGCCGCATGCAAGGCAAACGCCCTACCCGCTGTGCTATCTCTCCAGCCCCAAGTATTTTTTTTTAATCTAATATTATTTTCGGGGGGATTTTGGCGACCAAAATGATCACCCAAGCGATGCTCAGTGGTCCGTACGTGGTGTCAGGGGAGCAAAACCGGGTCGGCAGACCCGACCTGCTGTTCTCTCTCCAGGTCCCTTAGTTTCCAAGACTCACCCACATCACAGTATGTGGATGTAGCTCACCCTGCTCATTGCTAAACAGCACTCGTTCGGAGGACATTGGGTTTGGGTTCGGTTTCTTCAGGCCTTGTGGGCCATACCCAGAGGTGCTCAGGACTGACTTCTCACTCCTCCATCACCCTGGCTGGGCTCAGGAAACCATACGAGACAAGAATGAAACCAGGCCAGCCCGTGTGCAAGAAAGTGCCCACCCACTGAACCACCTCTCCAAAAACATGTCGTTCTTGCTCAGGCAGGAGTTTGGGGGATTTTTGGGGGGTGCGGGGGGGGGGGGGGGATGCAGGGCACACTGGGCAAAGTTCAAGGCTTGCTCCTGGCTCTGCACTCAGGGATCACTCACGGTGGTGCTCAGGGCCATATGGAGTGGCAGGGACTGAACCCAGATTGGCTTTGTGTCAGGCAAGTATGTATCCATTGTATTCCATCTCTCCATCCCCTGAATCTTCTAGATTCTTAGCAGAACTTGGTTACCATTCATATGATGCTACAGAAATTCTTAAATATATTTTTATTTGAATATGCATCTTCATTTCTCTTGCATAAAATGTAGTGAATTTATGTTTATCTGTTTTGTTTTGGGGTCACTGCCAGCCATGCTTAGGGGATCATGTGGAGCAAGAGATCAAACTGGGTCTCCTGCATGCAAATATATGGCCCTATGTTGTTTTTTGTTTTTTCCTTGTTATGTTTTTGGGCCATATACAGGATGCTCAGGATATACAGGACGGCAGTACTCAGGGGACCATATCGGGTGCCGGGGATTGAGCATGGGTCAGCAGCATGCAAGGCAAGAGCACCCTATCTGCTGTACTCTCTCTCCACCCCCCTATGTTTATGTCTTTAAGAAACTTCCAAGCTGTTTTCCAGTATGACTGTACTAAGGATTAAGTACATTCTGACATGTTGTCACTACGTCAGTTCTTGATTTGCTTAAAAAAAAAAAAACCAACTTAGGGGCTAGAGCGATAGTACGGCGGGTAGGGCATTTGCCTTGTAACTGACCAACCCGGGTTCGATTCCCAGTATCTCATATGGTTCCGAGCACTGTCATGTGTGATTCCTGAGTGAAAAGTCAGCAGTACCCCTGAGCATTGCCAGATGTGACCCAAAAAGAAAAAAAAGAAAAAAAAAAAAACCTTGAAAACATAGATACATACCTCCTCGTTTGGCAAAGAAACATACACTCGTTTGATGAAACGCCTAAAAAAAAAAGATTCAAACACATGTAATTTTGTTGAGCTAGCAAACAAGTTAAAAATCTTTTTTCTCAATTTTAAGTGTAATGTTTAAGGTATTTGAACACATTTTAGCAGTAGCTGGCCATTTTAAGAGTTCCTCCTTTAGTTTATCGTGCTGAGTGAAATGAGTCATGGGGAGGGACAGACACAGAATAATTGCAATACATCTGAGGGGTATTAAAAAAAACATAGTCTGAGAATAATAACCAGTAACAGTGAAAACGAAAGCCAGCAAGACTGGTCCATGGTAGGAAGATTCCACTCGTGCGGCGGGTGGAGGGCAACTAGGACAGAGAAGAGACCACTACGACAGCAATATCCAGAAATAATCACTTTGGACAAGAACTGAATGCCGAAAGGACGTAAAGTGATATACGTGAGAGTCTTTCAGTGACATTACTGCAAGGGAGAGAGGGAGGGGGGAGAGAGGGAGGGGGGAGAGAGGGAGAGAGGTCTGCCACTGAGGCAGGTGGGGGGTGAGAAGGAAACTGGGGACATTGGTGGCAAGAAATGTGCACTGGTGAAGGACAGGGGTTGGAACGTTGTTATGACTGAAACTCAATCATGAACAACTGTGTTATCTCATGAGGATCTAGTTTAAAAAAGAGTTAACTCCTTTAAAACGAGTTCACCGGGGGACAGGGGGCACCAAGTGATAGTGCAGTTGGTAGGGCATTTCTTTGCTCTGCATGCGGCTGACCTGGGTTCAGTCCCCAGCATCCCATATGGATTTTCATCCACCTCCAGGGCTAATTCCTGTATGCAGAGCCGGGAGCAAGCCCTGAGCACTGCCAGGTGTGGCCCCCAAACCAAAACGAGACAAACAAACAGAAACACAGAAATGAAATGAAGTTTACAGAAGGAGCAGCAAGATGAGAAACTGAAGCAGGAAGAAGTAAGAACCACCAAGTTGGGTTCCAACCACCAAACCGGCCCCGTGGGCAAGAGCCTGCACAGCAACCGATGGCCAGACTGGGTGGCAGGCGCCGCACCCCGCCCCAAGCCCTGCCAGAAGCGATCTGAGCACAGAACCAGGGTTAAGCTCTGAAGCAGCAATGGAGTATTCAAAAAAAAAAAAAACAAACTAAAACAAACCCCAACAAACTTGATAAAATAAAAAAGGCCTAAGAAGTAGAATTAAAAATATGAAAGAAAAAAGTTGCCATATAATTCATAAATCCCGAGTGGAGAGTTTTTGTTTTGGGGGCACACCCGGCAGTGCTCGGGGATCACTCCTTGGTGCTGCTCGGGGGATCATCTGGGTGCCGGAGAGTGAGCCCGGGTAGGAGCACCCCGCTCTACTACGACTCCAGCCCCCTGGCGCGTTGAGTCTCGCAAATGAGAGTGAAGGAAACAAGAGATGGGGGAGTGAAGGCTTGGGGACAACGTTCTGGAATCAAGCCATCTCCAGAGCTCTCCCACCTGAGGACGGCCTCGTCCAGCTCCTGCGGCCGGTTGGTCGCCCCCATCACAAGTACGCGGTCATCGCCAGCCGACTGGACCTACAAGCCACACAGTGTTTTTTCAATGCTAGTAGGTAAAATAACTCAGAAATATATCATAAACGCAGACGCTTTCCAATTTGGATCCTACAGCAAGAAACCACAAACGGCTGCCACACCGGAAATACAGTACTCACACCATCGAATTCTATTAGAAACTCCGTTTTCAGCCGCCGACTGGCATCGTGCTCTCCTTCCCGTCTTTCACACAAAAGGCTATCGACTTCATCTGCGGGACACAGAAGGGTCGGCCCATGGGTCAGGGACAATAATCAGCCGAGACTGAAGGCAGTCGGGCGGGCGCTACTCACTCGCCCCGCAGCGCGAGGGGAATTCAGCGTCTCTGAGCGCGAGGCAAGTGCTCGCCCTGCCGCTGAGCTACGTCCCTGACTTGGCCGCTCCGCGACTCTGACCCTGTGCTTTATCAAAGCTTTTCCTTCTCAAGGAGCTTCCCGATCCTGTCCTCGCCTTAGTTAACCGGGCTGGAAAACACGTTCTTCCTTACCTATGAAGATGATGGAAGGCTGAAGTTCCCGAGCCACAGCAAAGAGAGCTCGCACCAGCTTCTCTCCTTCTCCCACCTAGAACAGGTCACAGTGTCTTACGCGTGAAATACAAGCTTCCGTGTTTTAAACACCAAGATGACAATTCTAGAACTGGGGCTAGAGCGACAGCACAGCAAGTAGGACATTTGCCTTGCATGTGGCCGATCCAGGTTCGACCCCTAGCATCCCAGGAGCAAAGGGGGGGGGGGGGGGCTGTCCCGGAGGCCCCATGGCAGGACAAGGCGTGTAGCCTTGGGCCCTTCAGGTTTGCCAACAACTGCAGAAGGTGGGAATTGCCATCTCCTAATTCCAAATACAGTTCTTTCATTATACTACATGCATGATGCGCATTAATCAAACTGCAGAACAATGCCACCTATAAAATTTCAAAAAGAGCAAACTGTGGCTACAAAAAGAGATACCATTTTACAATAACTGTTATTTTACGTCTTTACAAAACTGAACGTTCTGGCCTCACCTTGATCTTGGATAGCTCCAATTTTTTAAGAAAACAAAAATCTCTAAGCTTGTGAATTAGTGGTATCTTTATCAGAATCATATTAACACATTAATAGCTGCATGTGACAGCACAATACTAATTTGAAAAGGTTCCCCCGAAATGCACAGAATATTTTCTCTACTTTGAACATTAACGGTATCATTTAAACATTCATATTTAACATTTAACACACACACATATGTACATTTAGACTAGTTTTTTAAAAATGGGCAATAACTCTGGGAAAAGAACTCACATATTTTGAAGTCAAACTTGCAGCACTTATGTTAAAGAAGGTTGCATTAGACTCTGCAGCTACTGCTTTAGCCTTAAAAAAAAACACAAAAATAGTTTGAATTTTGCCTTAAACACGTATTATTACATTAAATACCCAAAGAGCCTGGTTCAGAGTGGGAAGCATTCTCACCAGCATTGTCTTCCCATTTCCAGGAGGACCAAAGAGCAGCAATCCTCGGGCGGGAGCGCGCAGGCCTGTGAACAACTGAAAAACAGGTATTTTCGTTCACAATTAGGGTTCCGGACAAAATTTCTTCCAGGCATTTACAAAGTATTAGTTTTTATATGAAAAGCATTATCTTATGCTTGAATTCACCCAAAAAGAAGCTGCTCAAAGCTTTAAAGAGAATAATACAGCAGAACAGCTATCAGCAACGAAGAAAACAGACAGGGCCAGTGACGCAGCTCAGGCTCATGGATGAAGTCACATCCATGTATCCTTGCACGAGCAGAGGCGGCTCTGAGTTGAAACCCCAGTATCCACACTCTAATGAATGAGACAAATAAAACCCAATCTCCAGGGATTAAAATACAAGCAAGGGGCCTTGCCTCTTTGTCCACATCCACCTGAGACGTGGACTTTTCCCCCCTTTTCTTTCTTCTTCTTACTTTTCGTTTCAGGGCCACGTCCAGCAATGTTCAGGGATTACTCCTGGATCTGCATTTAGTAACTACTCCTCGTGTGTTCAGAGGACCATATGGGATGCCACAACAAACCCGGGTCAGCTGCATGCAAGGCAAGCCCCCTACCTGCTGTGCAGACCCTCTTTAGGATGCATTTCCACACACTTGGTAAGGTGGCCTACTTAGCACTTGTACTCTGCCTTTCCCTGTCTGGAGAAGCCCATGTTCTCTCTTGAACACGTTTTGCTTGCTTGCTTGCTTGCTTGCTTGCTTGCTTGCTTGCATTCTCTCTCACATTTTTCTCCTCACATTTTTCTTCTCCTTTCTTTTTAGGCTTTTGGGCCAGACCCCACAGTGCTTAGAGCTTAATCCTAACTCTGCGCTCAGGGATCTCTCCTGACAGTAAGCGGGGAACCACCGGGGTGCCGGGGATCGAACCTGGGCCGGCCGTATGCCAGGCAAATGTGCCACCCGCTGCACCATCACTCTGGCCCAATCTCCTCACATTTTCCTATGCAAATTTCATTCAATAGAACTTTTGCTTCACTAAAAAAAGAAATGAAAGCACTGTAAGCAAGACAAACACACGTATGTTTCTCTACTTGCTTCAGAAGTCTCAGTAAAATAAGGCAAGAGTAAACACAGACAACCTCCCTCAAGCCAGAGAGCTAGTACAGAGGGCAGGACACCTGCCTTAGCTAGGAAACCTGGTTCAAATCCTGGGCAGAACATATGGAGTGAACCCTGTGGGCACAAGCCAGGAGAAAGCCCTACGCACTGGCAGGGGCCCTCACCCCAGACCTCCCTGGACCTCACAGCTTTTGGAGGTCACTTCTGGCAGTGCAAGAGACAAGCTGGGGTTCCTGCACACGAAGCAAGCATTCCACTCCCCCTGGCCTGGTTCTTCGCAATTTTATTTATCTTTGGCTTTTGGGCCACCCCCAGCGGTGCTCAGGGCTTTGTTCTGGCTTGGTGCTCAGAGGTTATTCCTGGTGGGCTCGGGGACCTCATAGGGTGCGAGGGATCAAACCTGGGTTGGCCACATGCAAGGCAAACGCCCTATCTGCTATACTATCTCTCCGGCCCCTCTTCACAATTTTCAATACAGTGTTCTACCCTAAGAAGAACAGTACTTTAAATAAAACCTTGTATAAGTACTTTTAGCTCTTTGCACTAGTTTTTCAGGAAGTAGGGCTGCAGAGATAGTACCGACAGTAGGTCGCTTACCCTGCACACAATCAACCTGCATTTGATCGATACAGTTCCCTGGGCCCTGCCAGGTGTTGCCCCCTAAACGGAGTCAGGACTAAGTCCCCAGCACTGCTGGGTACGGCCCTAAAACCAGAAACAAAGCAAAACAAAAACAGAACCAGGAAAGAGGAATTTAATTCATCTTCTCACATAAACAGTCATCAACAACTTAACTCGTTCTGGAGTAAGGTTAAAACTGGCAGTGCTCAGGGGTTGCTCCTGGCTCTGTACTCAGGAGTCACTCCTGGCTGTGCTCAGGGGACCATATGGGGTGCCGGGGAGCGAACCTGGGCTGGCTACGTGCAAGGCAAGCGCCCGCCCTGCCGAACTATCTCTCTAGCCCCCCACCCCCTTTTCTAGAAAGGCTTTTTCCACTCTGGAAAGCCCCTGTTCTCTAAGGAACACATTTCCGTCTTTCTCTCCCACACTGCTCAAAGCACATTCCTTTAAATAAATCTATCTTGCTTCCCACACGCGCACGCACATAACACGGATCACTAAATCTAGGGGCAGTGAGAGCTCGCTGAGCACATATCTGGCAAGCAGAGGCCCTGAATTTGATCACCGGCCCTACCTGGTCGCCCCAATACTGCTGGGAACACCAAAATCAGCATAGCTTGAGCTCCAAACCATCTACACAGCCGGGTGCAATACTGCCAGGAGTGGCCCCCGAGCCCCAGAACACAGCAGGAAAAGCACATCAAAAAATACTAAACTACGAACCACAGTTATCATTCTAGCATAGCTCGCATGCTTCTTTATGCTACTACGGACTCAGAAGTGAGTGATGTTATAGGTAGACAGAGTCTAAAGTGCTTACCTCAGGCCTTAGAGAAGGAAGAATTACAATTTCTTGCAATGCTTGTTTTGCCAACTCCTGGCCAGCTATATCATCAAATTTAACAGCTGTCCCACTAAGAAACAGAATTTTCATTAGTTCCACAAAAAAATACGCTTCATCTACTACTATAATATGAAGC
This sequence comes from Sorex fumeus, assembly GCF_029834395.1. Taxonomy (NCBI): domain Eukaryota; kingdom Metazoa; phylum Chordata; class Mammalia; order Eulipotyphla; family Soricidae; genus Sorex; species Sorex fumeus. The sequence goes on from NW_026606063.1 coordinate 4,913,574, forward strand.
TGAGGTCTATAAAACTGTCATTTTTAGGGTGAAATAAAGAAATGGTTTTCTACATTTAAAGTAGTTGAAAACCTTTCTTTCTTTTGCTTTTTAAAGGGTCACACCCAGCGATGCTCAGGGGTTACTCCTAGCTCTGCACTCAGGAATTACTCCTGGAGGTGTTGGGGGGGGGGGGCACCTCCAAGTAGGGTGCTGGGGATTGAAGCCGGATCGGCTGCGTTCAAGGCAAGCGCCCTACCCACTGTGATGTTGGAATATAGCTCTACACATTTTAGGTTTAACATTGGTTTGTCCTTTCTCCCTTGCCACAGGGAGCTTAGGTTTATCGGGTTACACCCATCAAAGTGCTCCGGAGACCTCCCATTCCTCTGTGTTTATCTGTAAACTGTTCTCTGTGCTCTCTTCCCCAACCAGTCTATCACCTCTTTCCCCCCCGAATCAGATTCTGTTAACTTGTAAGGTCAGATCCTTCTAAGGACACTTGACTTAGAGTCATGAGTGAAATATTGCCTTTCTCCTCTCCTTATGTCTTTTGCATAGTTTACTTTAAAGCAATGTTCTTTTTGTATAGACACAGGAAGACAGTTAATATTATGTTTTTGCAACTTGGGAGTTAATGGACTCCAAATAATACTCAATCCCGGGCATCTGCTTTCTCAACTTAAGCCTCAGTTGCCCTTAGTTCCTAGCACCCCAAAAGCAGGGTCCCGACAAGGGACTCGATGAACCCAGGGCAAGCTGTGAGCTACCCTGGCATCGAAATAGGCCAGGCCAAAATGCCACAACACTTAACTATAAAAGCATGGTCATGGACAAATTCTGTCACGATCCAAAAAAAAAAAACAACCAAATTAGGACCATGCTAGGGTTAGGAAAGACTAATCTGGCCTGAGCACTGTAGTCTGAGATCTACAGCAAGATGGCCCCAGGACAGCAATACTATAAGCTTAATGTGTCTCTTACTATGTCCATACAAAATGACTAATATTATGAATGTTTATATGATTGTTGGACTAAGGGAAGGCAAAAACACACCCATAGATGGAATTCAGCTCTTGGGTGGTCGTCTTACTGACTGAGAATTTGTCCTAGAAGCAGCTTCCTCTAGGGGAAGGGCTTCACCTCTGTTGACTGTATGACCACACCTATGTGCAACTGTGACCCCAGCCCCTCACGATTTGGGTTTAACTACAGCTGTAAGAGTGGGCTGAGAGGAGGCAGAAGGAGAAGTATGAAGGAGCAGGACCCAAGAGGAGGATGAGGGGGGTTGGCGAAGGGGAAGACCTGGAGGAGAATCAGAAGAGAAAGGAGATGGGAACAGAATAAACTGCAGCTGACACCAACCAGCCTGGCCCTCGTTCCCTCCTCTGTCCGCCCATCGCCATCAGCCTCTCCGGGGTGGGGGAAGCGCCAAGAGACCACTGAACACAGGCGGCGAGAGCCACCACGGCCACTCGTATTTATTTTTTGATTACACACTGTACTATGGCTCAGATCCTGAAAACCTTCATTAAAAGACACTGGGGGACCAGAAAGAGCACAGCAGGTAAGGCACTTGCCTGCATGCACCTGACCTTGGCTTATCCCCAGCCCCACACATGGTCCCCTGAGCCCACCAGGAGAGAGATCCCTGAGCCTAGATCTAGAACTCCCTGAGCGCAGAGGGGTGTGGCCCAAAACAAACCAAAGAAAACCCAAAAACAAGTACGTGCATAAATCAGACAAGGCATTCATCTCTAGTTCACTTACACTTTATAAACAAATCCAAAAACAAAGAATTTAACACTTTAGGTGGCAAAACTTACTTGTCCACAATTTCATTCATAATAAGGTTAGCAAGATTGCTGTCCACATTTCGGAAATTCTTCAAGTCTTTCTTTTTACGAGCAGCAGTTGTAGGGGTAGAAGGCTTATTTGTTCTGTTTGTTTTTTGAGCATTCTTAAAGGACATGTGAAAACACAATACGTTAATGTGAAAACACACTATTTACAATCTTCATAAGTAATTAAATGTAACATTCAAAATTAAATGTTCACAGGCAGAGAGATATGAAAAATTCTGACAAATATTGTGTATGTAGATCAAGAAAAAACAGCACTGAATAATCACTACATTTGGGACTGAAGCAACAGTCCAACACGAAGAAGCTTGTCTTGCATGCAGCTGACCCAGCTCTCGTCTCCCACAATGCATCTGGTTCCCCATCCACTCAGGACTGAGCCCCATTTCTCCTTTTCCTAACGGACATTCTAATACTCTGATTTACTCCCTCAAGAGTAAATCCTGCGCACAGTCAGGTGTGATTCAAGAACGAGAAACAGACAAAAGAAACCTCCTGCATTTCGATCTTCACATGAAGTAAGTTTATGGAAGAATTAACCAGTGAGATCATTACCACAAAATTTTAAAGTTCTTTGGGAGCTTGCATTTGGCTGACCCAGGTTCAATCCCTGGCAGACCATATGGTCCCTTGAATGCTGGGTTAGGAGTGACCCCTAAGCATCACTGGTGTACCCACAGCAAATGGAAAAAATAATTCTTTGTGCCAAAGAGATAGCAGATACGGTGCTTGTCTTCCACAAAGCAGACCTGAGTTCAATCTCCAAAGCCCCACATCGTCCCCCAACCTGTCCAAGAGTGATCCCTGAGTACAGAGACAGGAGTAGGCCCTGAGCACAGTTGGGTGTATCCAAAAACCAAAAAATAAATGAAAGTTCCTTAATAACGCCATCACGTAATTGTTATTAGAACTGCAACAAAACTCCAAATACATGAAATATTGCAAATTTGCACAGAACAACCAGTTTTATTTTATTTTCAGGACCACACCCAACAGTTCGATTCCTCCACCCCTCTCGGAGAGCCCAGCAAGAGTATCTCAAGAGTATCTCGCCCGCAGAGCAAAGCCTGGCAAGCTCCCCGTGACGTATTCGATACGCCAAGCACAGTAACAACAAGTCTCACAATGTTAGATGCAAGCAAATCGATGAACAACGGGAGGACAGTGACAGTGACCCAACAGTATTTGCGGGCTACTCCTGGCTTAATGCTTGGGGGAGCTCCTGGTGGTACTTAGGGGACCATGTGGTATGACTGATCAACTGTGGATTCAAGTCCACTGAGATCTCTTCCTGGCTCAAAACAACAGACGTGATATGAACACTGTATAAAATAGACTGAATAAGCAAATTTAGTAAAACTGTCTAGTTAAACCCCAGAAGGGTTGAAATCATTTGCTTTTTCGAGGTCGGAGAGGCAGTATGGCAGGGCGCTGGCCCTTAAACGCAGGCTACTGAATTCACTCCCCAGCCCACATATGGTCTCACCAGTCCCTACAGGGGTGGGGCCTAAGCACAATCCAGGAGGAAACCCTGAGCATTCTTGGATGTGGCACAAAAATAAAAGAAAACTTGCATCTCAATAGCATGTGTCATCTTACTGATTTTTTTTTAAAACTTTGGGTCCACACCGGGCAGCGCTCAGGGCTCACCCCTGGCTCTGCGGGCGGGAAGCCACTCCTGGGGATGCTCAGGGGACCATAGTAGGTGCTGGGGACGGAACCTGGACTGGCCACGCTCAAGACAAATAATACACGTTCACAATATTGTTGCTCACGCCCTGATTTCTAACCATTTCTCAGCTGGAGATGACACCGAGAGCTTGAGACACGTAAGACAGGTGCTCTGCTGAGCTACACCCCCAGCCCTCCAGGGGTGTGTATGTCTGTATGTTAACTGTATGTGTTTTGGAGTCACACCCGGCAGTGCTCAGAGGCCACTCCTGAAGGGCCCACAGGGCTACGTGGGGTCCAGGCACGGACACTGGTCAGCCACATGTAAGGGAAGCGCCATACCTGCTGTCTATTCTCTCTCCTGCCCCTCCTGGTGGACTGTTAAGAGGAAAATCACATTCAGCTGTGGAAGCTTATCAATTCTCTGAGGCACTTGTGGCAACTATATAACGTTCAGATTTTCTAAAGTCACTGTTCTCCAGGCCAGAGACCAAGGAGAGGCACTTGCCTTGCATTGGGCTAAAGTGGCCAGAACCTGGCTCAGGTTCCTGGGACCATGTGTTCCGCTGACAACCCTGGGATCAGTCTTCCCAAAAATTTTTTTAGTCCCCATGAAATTAGTGATTTATGACTGGGTTTCAGGAATACAATGTTTCCACACCGACTCCTTCTCTCCACCCCTGCCACACCCCACCCAACCACCCAACCTGTCAGCTTCTACTGGATTCTACTGGAGGTGCTTTTTTTTTTTTCTGGGTAAATTACATTTTTGTGCTGTGGTTCACTGCTGCTGACAGGGCCTCGGAGCTCCTGCTTCATCACTGTCCAGCGCCCGCCTCCTCTCAGGGAACACTGCCCCCTCGCCACCCTCCCCCCACTGCCCTCCTTGCCCCAGGCCCCGGGGATCACTCCGAAAAGGCCCTGAGCACTGTGGGAACTGGCCATTCCCCACGCACCCCACGCACACAGCTCCCCTCCCCCGATACCTTCTGAGAAGCAGCTGCAGGCCCAGGGCCCTGCCTGGCTCCGGAGACCATGGACAGGCCGCTGTAACTGGGCGCTCGGTGGTGGCCAGAAAGGCCTGTAGATCCAGTTTTCGCCACTGTTTTTGAGCGAGGCAGTGAGTTACTCGTGTGAGTTAAAGGATCTTTCTTTTTTGGAACAGCTCCACTTTCTAGCAAGGGAAAAGTAAGACCAGCAGGGTTAGAAAATTTCAGCACATATTTACAAATTTCAAGCTTGAAATTTGTACTTTGGAAATTTGACTAAGCATTTATTTTAGGTTTTTGGGTCACAGCAGGTGATGCTAAGGGGTTCACCCCTGGCTCTGTGCTCAGGAACCACTCATGGCAAGCTCGGGGTACCATATAGGATGCTGGGATCAAACCCAGGTCAGCCATGTGCAAGGCCAGCACCTTCCCTGCTGTCCTATCACTCAGGCCCCAGGGGCTAGGTACTTGGAGGAACGATCACCGAGTATACAGAATCATTTAGGTTTCTCCTTTTCCTAATATATATTCTAAAAGTCTGATAAAGAATGACTATTTGTAGGAAAGAGAAACATTACTTGTAGAACTGGAAGAGGAACAAAACAAGTTATCAAGGGATCAAATATTTTGGGGGGGGTCAATTTTTTTTTTTTTTTGCTTTTTTGGGTCACACCCGGCAATGCACAGGGGTTACTCCTGGCTCTGCACTCAGGAGTCACTCCTGGCGGTGCTCAGGGGACCATATGGGATGCTGGGAATTGAACCCGGGTCGGCCGCATACAAGGCAAAAAGCCCTACCTGCTGTGCTATCACTCCAGCCCCTGGGGTCAAATATTTTAAGAATCAAAATGCAGTAAAGGCATTAGAGGTAGGTTGTATGAAGAATACCAAAAAAGCACTGCAAGAGGGTGGGAGCGATAATACAGTGGATAGGGCATTTGCCTTGCACTCAGCTGACCTGGGTTCGATTCCCAGCATCTCATATGGTCCCCCGAGCACTGCCAAGAGTTACTCCTGAGTGCAGCGTCAAGAGTAACCCCTGGGCATCGCCAGGTGTGACCGAACCAAGAACATAAATAAATAAAAGCACTGCAGTACCTTGATTCGAATCATTAAGCTATACGGAAGTTCAGAGTCTGTATTCACCAAGTTTAAAGTTAATTTAAAAATTTAAAAAGAATACAACTTTACACACACCAAGCAATTTATGTGCTTTACATGCAAATAAGCACATGTAGATCACCTTCACTTTTTTTGGGGGGGGGGGGGCAGGGATGCCACACAGGGCAGTGCTCAGGGGTTATTCCTGGCTCTGCACTAAGGAATCATTCCTTCTTGGGGTACCACATGAGATGCTGGGGAGGGGGGTGTCAAAACAGGGTTGGCGGCATTCAAGGCTAATGTCTTAACTGCCATACAATTACTCGGGCAATAGAATACCTTCATTAAATCTGACTGCTCACCGAGGCCTACCTGCAGTGTTTCAGATAAATGATAGGACTTCGAAAGTTCCCATCTCAATGATTCTAAATTTTTGTGGAGGAGAGGTGGGATTTAATGACAAAACAAAAAATGAGGGGCTGGAGCAATAGCACAGCTGAGTAGGGTGTTTGCCTTGCACGCGGCCGACCTGGGTTCGATTCCCAGCATCCCATATGGTCCCTCAAGCACCGCCAGGAGTGATTCCTGAGCGCAAAGCCAGGAGTAACCCCTAAGCATCGCCGGGTGTGACCCAAAGAGCAAAAAAAAAAAAATGAGTCTTTCATGTTTTTATCAAGATGCTATGCAAATTTACTGACTGAACATTTGCATAGTAAACAGTAATAACCTGATGTTTATAATTTAACACGTAAAACTGTTTCTTGTAAAACTAATTTTGGAGCCACACCGGGAAGTGCTCAGAGCGTTCTCCTAGCTCTGCACTCAGGGATCATTCCTGGCAGGCTCGGGCGCCGTATGGGGTGCTGGGGAATCAAACCCAGGTCAGCCACGTACAAAGCAAATGCCCTACCTGCTGTATTATCACTCCAGCCCCATAAATATTTTCATATTTGGGGGCCAGAGTGATAGTATAGCAGGCAGGACACTTGCCTAATATTAACACTCTGATCTCAAAATAACCATTATATGATAATCTCGGTATTAGAGGCTGAAAAATATGTAAGCGTAAGAGCTATTTCTAACATGTTCAAATATCATGAATAAAAAGGATACTATAAATATATCTATTTTCAAGGTTCATTTTGGGTTTTTTTTGGAGGGGGCCACCACCTGAACCCCACCAGGGATGATCTCTGGGCCAGAAGTAAGTCCTGAACACTTCACCAAGGGTGGCCCCAAAACCAAAAAAAAAAAAAAAATTTCTTTTCCATTCTAGGGCCACACCTGGCAGTGCTCACGGCCAACGCCTGGCTCTCACTGAGGTTTACTCCTACCGGTATCAGGGGACCATCTGGGTTGAAACGGGGTCGGCCACCTGCAAAGCAAGAGTCTTCACCCCTTTACTATCTCTACAGCCCTGAAGCTACTCTATTTTCAATACAGCGCTGTGAAAACATAACCTACTCGAGGCTACCATAAGAAAGCCAGGCCGATCCAAGCAGAACTTCGCATGCACAGTGTATCATTCCGTGTGTTAGTTACCCTAAACCCACCTGACTGAAGGTGTCCGTTGCGGCAGGTCAGGTTAGTACTGTCATTATAGACATCTGTTTGTGACTTGGAGAACTGCAACACTGGCTGTAGCTTCTCTATGCCACAGAGCGGGGTAAGAGAGAACAAAAACAAACAAAAAACAAAAGCCAAAATGAACAAATAAAATGCGCATAGAAAAATGAGTTAACGCGTTAGAAGCTGTTATCAACAAGGATTTTTTTTTTTTGCATTCACACAAAATTTTTTGCAAAACATAATTAGTAAAACAACAGAAATTTCTAAGTGAAAGGCTACGTTGAAATATACTTTACTCAGGTTTGGTAACCTAAGGCAGTTCCACTCTTGTTACCAGTAAGCAATTCCGGATTATTTACTATGTCTAAAGCATTGCACAGGGAGAGCAGCTAAGAGAATTTTTTTTTAAAAAGGGAGCAGAGTGACAGTATGGTAGGTAGGGTCCCTGCCTTGCATGTGGCCGACCATGGTTCGATCCATGACACCACATGGCCCCCTCAGCCTGCCAGGAGTAACCCTGAGCACGGCCGGGTGTTCCCCACCCCCAGTAAGGGAGAGAGAGAGTAAACAAGGACAGCACTTGCCCTGCATGCAACATACCTTGGTTGGATCCCGGGACTACCCCTGGTTCCTTGCACCCCACGGGAGCAAGTCCCCGTGGGGGCACTGAGGCTGGGAGTAACCCCTAAGCAACCCACAAGTGTGGCCCCAAAATAATAGTAGTTGGCAACTATAACACAAACTTTTATTTATTTATTTATTGCTCTTTGGGTCACATCCGGCGATGCTCAGGGGTTACTCTTGGCTCATGCACTCAGGAATTACCTCCGGCGCTGCTTGGGGGACCCTATGGGATGCTGGGAATCGAACCCGGGTCGGCCGCGTGCAAGGCAAACGCCCTACCCGCTGTGCTATTGCTCCAGCCCCTATAACACAAACTTTTAAAAAAGGTTTTATAGATAAGATCCTCAGCTAGTATTTGAAAACATACAGAGAGTAGGTATTTCAGGAAAGGAGAAGCTCACTTAAAAGAAGAAAACCAGGCTCTGAAATGTCATTTTCAGTTGCAGTAACATGGGCAAAATCAATGGCGATACAGCAGAATGCTGCAGAACTTGGTGTCTAATATCCTATTAATTGTAAAAACACACACGTGCATACTTCTACAGACAGATTTTATCTAAAAAGTACCCAAAGAAACTGGACATAGCAGCTGTCTCCGGGAAAGGGAAATGAGCGGCTGGGGGATAGTTCAGGACAGATGGTTTTCATACTTAAAACACAGTGAGCTGGCGTGTACCATGGGCAGCTCATACTGAATGTCGTTTAATTAACGCAAGTTCAAGCACCAGCCTTGAGGTGTTAAACTGTCTTTTTCCTTTGGGGAGGGGGGCTGCTCATCACTGACGTGGTGCTCCTTACTCCTGGCTCTGTGCTCAGGGATCACTCCAGGTGGAGTTCAGGGGCCAGAGGGGATGCCAGGGATTGAAGCTAGATCTGCTGCATGCAAGACAAGCGCCCACCCTACCATACTCTCTCTCAATTCAAAAGATTATTTCCACACTATGCCCACTTCATTAAACAATGACTCCTTCCGAGATCAGAGCCCCTCGTTCTAGTGTCCAAGCCCATGAGGAGCGAGCCAGGGGCTTCCTGCATCTCTGCAGCATCACTACACTCTCGTCCCGACCCTCTTCTGAGATTCTATCCACGTTGCTAGCACACAAGCACAACGCAGCCATTTACTCACTAATGTGAACATGCTTCAGCACTGGGTTAATAATGAGGATGGCAGAGATAAAATAAACATGAATTTACTACTCTATTACTACTCCCTTGGAGGGGAGCGGGTTGAGCTTTCCTCCCCGCCCCGACCAGGGCTCCGGCAGCCGAAGACCTCCAGGACCAGCCACCACCATGCTGAGACCACTCTCTGCACTCATGAAGGTACTGGCAGAAGGACAAAGTCACGCGGGTTCTGGGGCCGAGATCTCCAAGCCTACCCGGATTTGGGCCAAGCATCCTCCACCAGATCCTCCAAATTCCAGTAGGTGGGGGTCACACCCACCAACTGGCCCCCTGGCCCATGTAATCCCATCAGCGGCCAAGACTCAGAGACTATAAAAACCAGCTCCCGGAAGAAGAACAGTGCAGTCTCCTGCCCCTGCGCCTGGCTGTCCTCACCGCCGGAACCCCTTGGAGGGGAGCGGGTTGAGCTTTCCTCCCCGCCCCGACCAGGGCTCCGGCAGCCAAAGACCTCCAGGACCAGCCACCACCATGCTGTGATTATCTCATTCCTACTTTGGACAAACTGGCAGGCTACCGAATGTAGCCTGCCCACACGGTAGAGTCTGGCAAACTCCCTGTGGCGTATCCAATATGCCAAATACCAGTAACAATGATGGGTCTCATTCTCCTAAAGAGCCTTGAATATAATCTCAGGGCTAGGATGTAGGAGACGTTACTGGGGCCTGACGATTAACAGGATGATTTGTGATTGATTACTACTCTATACCTCTCTCATAAATAAGGGCTCAATTTTCGATAGCACAGCAGGTAGGGCGTTTACCTTGCACGCAGCCAACATGGCCGACCCAAGTTCGATTCCTCCGCCTCTCTCGGAGAGCCCAGCAAGCTACCGAGAGTATTCGATATGCCAGACACAGTAACAACAAAGTCTCCAATGGAGACGTTATTGGGCCCGCTCGAGCAAATCGATGATCAACGGGAGGGCCTTTACTTACTTACTTTTTGGGAAATATTCATAGCTGTCCTAACCGATTCTTTCCTTCTGCTCTGGGAAGATAACAAATACACATCCAACAACGCAGCACAACCGCTCTCAAATGGACATTTGTGCATTCAGACGAGCGGGCACCACGCTTAGTTTACGGAACGATCTTGGGGACAGGTTAAATCGCAGCCAGCCTTTTTGCACAAAGCACAAAGCACTGCACAACTCTGTGTCCTAGAACTGGTTGATACAATATACTGGAGAGCTTCGGCTCTGGCTAGTTAACAGGTAGGTCATCTGATTTTCTCAATGATATACTGTTCAAATTGTAATACCAAGAAGGAAATCATTTGTGTTTATGCAATATATGAATTGGAAAAAAACATTTGGAAATCACTAAACACTGTATAAAAGTTCACACAGCCACTATCTAGAAGTAAATAAGAATTACTTGTTTTAGGGGAAAAAAATATAGGCTTTTTATTGTAAATGTTGGGGTCCATCTGGCAATGCTCAGAGATAACTTCCGGCTCCGCATTCAAGAATCACTGAAGCACTCCTGGCAGTGCTCATGGGGCTGTACGGGATGCCGGGGATTGAAGCCAGTCAGCTGTGTGCAAGGCCAGTGCCATGCCCACTGCTGATGTCTGAAAAAGGTGCAGAAGCAACTGAATAGAAATGGAGGGGTTTGGTACTGGACACAGTATGATGGGTAGGGCGTTTATTTGCCGTGCACTAGGCCAACCTGAGCTTGATCCTCAGATCCAATTCACACAGTCCCCCAGGCCCTGCAAGGAGCGATTCCCAAACACAGAACTGGGAGAAAGCCCTGAGCACAAAAATTTTTTAATAAAATAAAAACCAACGTTTAACCCAATCAAGTTTCTATATCCAAGAATCGAGGGAAAACAGAACACAATGAAAGCTAATATGGAGGTGCATGAGGCAAAAGTTGGACTGTGGGAAAAACGGTAACCTTTGGCTCATCAACAAATCACTGTATCACTGTCATCCTGTTGTTCATTAATTTCCTCGAGCAGGCACCAGTCACGTCTCTTTTGTCCTAGCTCTGAGATTATAGAAAGTGCCACATTCGAGGCTCTTTCAGGCTCATCAACAAAAGCTATGAAAGTGTTTGTATATTAAAATGATACACTGAATCTTAACACTCTAATTCAAAAGCTATAAAAAAATAGTCAAAGTTATTTGACTACTATACTACCTGGGGTCAGGGGCTGGAGCGACAGCACAGGGGGTAGGGCGTTTGTCTTGCACCTGGCCGACCCGGCCAACCCGGTTTTGATTCCTCAGCCCCTCTCGTAGAGCCCGGCAAGCTACCAAGAGTATCTCGCCCTTACAGCAAAGCCTGGCAAGCTCCCCGTGACATATTCGAGATGCCAAACACAGTAACAGTAAGTCTCACAATGGAGACGTTACTGGGCCCGCTCGAGGAAATCGATGAACAACGGGAGGACAGTGCTACAGTGCTACTCGGGGTCAGAGTGATAGTGCAACAGGCAAGGCACTTGCCTTGCGTGCAGCTGACCCCTGGGTTCGATCCCTGAGACCCCATATGGTCCCTGGAGCATCACCAGGAATAATTCCTGTGTGCAGAGCCAGGAGTAACCCTGAGCATCACCGGGTGTGGTCCCAAAACAAGAAAGAACTATGAAGGCTCGGCCAGAGCAATGATACAGTGGGTTGGGTGTTTGCCTTGCACATGGCTGATGCCGGTTTGATCCCTGGCATTCCACATAGTCCCCTGAGCCTGCCATGAGCGATCCCTGAGCACAGAAACAGTAAGATCTGAGCGCCACCAGCCACATCCCAAAAAGAAAAACAAGAAAGAATTATGAAGGCTGAATGATAGATCGTTAGGAGTTCACCACAATCATCTACTTGGTGTAAATCAAACTCACACAAATATTTTTAGAGACTAGAATAGCACAGCAGGTAGAGCGCTTGCCTCGCACACAGATGACCCGGGTTCAATCCCGAAAACCCCATATGGTCCCCTGGCACCGCCAGGACTGATTCCTGAGTGCAGAGCCAGGAGTAACAACCCCTGAGCACCGCAGGGTAAGGCCCCAAAACAAGAAATTTACTAAGTATTTTTCACAAAGGGGCTAGGAGCAGAGAGAGAGCACATGCTTTATAGGCAGAAGGCCTGGGTCTCAGCCCAACAGTGCCCGAGCCCAGGCAGAGGCCAGGAGCAAGCCCTTAGCACATAACTGGAACAGCCCCGGAGCACAGCATATGTGAACAAAACACAAAGACAAACCCGAAAATGGAAGAGATCACAATTTCAAGATCACTGATTCATATTCATTGACATTTACAGCTTCACTCTTTCAAATACTTCTCATTCCAACTAATTCAACTCATTATTTTATACCTAGAAGCTGTAACCGGTCCTTGGCCATAACCAAATTAGTCATCATTTTAGCTTGAAGGCGTCGAGCTCTTTCACACTGTTCACCTGAGGAAAAGGAAACACAAAAATAAAGAGTTAAAATAGCCACATGTCCCAACTGACTCTGTTTCAAGATAAAAACACTGCTGCAAAGTATATCATGGGGACTCAGTCTTTGTAATAAAAAATAATGAAAAATTACCTCCAAATAATACAAGGTATGTTCAAATTTCTTATGATAGCTTCAGACCAAGTGTGGGACATCCCTGACTGCCCATGTAGTTCATGCATTCTGAGGCTTATTTTTCCCTACACATTTAAAAATCTTTGGCTGGACTATAGACCAAACATGATTGCCACTCAATGCCTCTTTTGCAAACCACAGCACCCAAAAGGAGAGAGAGACAAAAGGGAATGCCCTGCCACAGAGGAGGGGTGGGATGGGAGGATGGGGGGTGGGAGGGATACTGGGATCCGTGGTGGTGAAGAATGGGCACTGGTGGAGGGATGGGTACTCGATCACTGTATAACTGAAACCCAAGAACAAAAATTTGTAAGTCTACAAACTGTACCTCGTGGTGTTTCACTAATAAAAAAAAAAATCAAAATCTTTGGCTGGTGAGATAGTACAGCGGGCAAGGAGCTTGCCTTGCATGAGGCCAACTCAGGTTCAATTCTTGGCACCACATTTGATCCCAAGCAGTGGCCCCTAAGCACAGAGACAGAAGGAAGTCCCAATACTGCTTACTTTTTGGATGTGGTCCCAAAACAAGTAACAAAATCACTCTGTCATACCTGAGCATGAAATTTGGTCACAGACATTAACATCACTGTTAGAGCCAAGTCTAAATTAGATTAAGAGGGGCTGGAGCCATAGTACTACAGGAAGGGTTTTTGCCTCGCATGTGGCCAGAACCCCATACAGTCCCCACTGCCAGGATTAATTCCTGAGTTTGTAGAGTCATGAATAACTCCTGAGCATTGCTGGGTATGGCAAAAAAAAAAAAACCCATAAATAAGTAAGACGGTAAGACGGTCAACAAAGCTCAAATTCTAAGTACTAAGAAGATAATCAGTCAGACGTTAATTGGCATTTTTCTATGAAAAAAGACACTTTTATTTAAATATTATTTTTCTATAAATCATTTTGTTCAACTCTTCTATGCAACTGACAGAGATTTATACATATTGTTTATAAAGTCATGGGCCAGAGAGAGAGTAGAGTGGGCAGGGCACTTGCCTTGCATGCAGCCAAGCCAGTTCAATCCCTGACACCCTATTTGGTGTACCCCAAGCACCATCAGGAATGATTCCTGAGTGCAGAGCCAGGGGTAAGCCCTGAATACTGCCAGGTCAGGCAAAAAAAGAAGGCCAAAATTGTAGTATAGTGGGTAGGATGTTTACCTTGCACGTGACTGACCCAAGTTTAGTGCCCAGCACTCATATGGCCCCCAAGCACTGCCAGGAGTAATCCCTCAATGCAAAGCGAGGAGTGACCCCTTAATAGCACCAGGTATGACCCAAAAAGCAAAAAAAAAAAAAAAAAAGGTTATGTAGCTATGTAGATATGAAGAACTTACAATGATACTTGGACGCATATAAAGTGTGCTATAAACTGGGGCCAGAGCAATAATCCAGCGATTAGGGTGTTGCCTTGCAAGCAGCCAGCCACAGTTTTATCCCTGAAACCTCAGATGGTCTCCTGAGCCTTCCGGGAGTGACCCGTGAACACAAAGCCAGGAGTAAGCCTGAGCACTGCCAGGTGTGGGCAAAAAAAAAAAGACGTGTACACAGCGACAGTTGGAAATGATCACTCTGTGACTCTGGATAAGAACTGAGTGCTGACAGGAGGTAAAGGAATACACATGATACCTTTCCAGTCACAGTATTGCAAACCACAGAGCCTGAAAGGGATAAAATGTGGAAAAAAAAAAAAGAAAAAGAAGAATCTGCCACAGAGGCAGCCTGGGGGATTGGGGGTGGATCTCGAGGAAAACTGGGGGACATTGATGGGGGGGGTTGGGGAAATGGTGCTGCAACAGTGTATAACTGAAAGCCAAGACAAACTTTGTAACTATCTCCCTCATTTAATAGAAATCTTTGAAAAACTTTTAACAAAGTACACAATAAACATTACCTGTATACTTAAAGCAGTGCTAAATTCCAATTTTTACTTTGAGGTTACAGGAAAAATGCTATTTTAAGTATACATATATAGGGGCCCCATGGAGCAGTGCTCCGGGCTTACTCCTGCCTCTGCACTCAGGGATCACGCCTGGCAGGCACTTGGGATAGGAATCAGTCCTGGGTCGACCGCAGCAAGGGAAGCACCCTATCTGTTAGACCACCCCTCCAGCAACTGCACTGCAAGGGGCAGTCTGTGTGTTAACAACTCCTTCCCTGCCTTGACAAGAAAGACAGGGCCAGGTTTCAAACTGAGGATTTCAAATAGGACAAAAACATCACCACCAGAGGGTCCAAAGAGGAAAGAGTTTCCTGGTGACTGCTTACCGCTGGTTCCGAGCTCATGTGGCCTAAGTCATAAAGTATCAACGCTAGGAATACAAACGTTAACAAAAATATTGCAAAATTTGCTAAGTATCAAAAAAATTGAATTAAATTAAAATAAAATGTGCTAAGTATCTTTATTTAACAATGAATCTGGAGTGAGGACAATCACCTGAACATAATTTGGGACGCTACTAAACCAAATAAGCCTCACTTTACCTTGGCCTGTGACTATGACGGCGATTCCTTTTTCGAGTTCTTCAATACCTTTCTTATACCATTCCACGGCTTGCTCCTTTTGTCCTGCTTTAAGAGAGAAACAATTGTTTATCAATATTCATGAGCGTGAAGACTACACTAAGCCTCTCCGGCACGTGCTATTGGGGGCGACACACGGAGGCAGGAGAGAGGAAACAGGAAGGAAGCCCTGAGCAGAGCTGAGCGTGCCCCAACCACCTCCGCACACTCCCAAATTCAAAGTACGACTACTAGGAAGAAGTGGTAGAGGCTGGGGGGCGACCAAAGTGGTGCTCCAGAAGCTCCTCCCGGCCCAGAGCCGGGCCACCCAGCGCACAGCACGCACTCACGCCGCTGAGCTGCTCTCCAGCCTCAGAAAAGGACCATATTTACACAGCGTCTGTCCTGGACGCCAAATTCCTCGGTACCACAAAGAACGTTCTGAGAGATGAGCTCATTCAGCATCACACACACATTAGGCCTTGACTGTCGAGCCGACAAGCGAGCACGATAAACCACACCAGAAACCTGCACCACTGTACTACGGAGGCCTCGGGCTCCTGAGGAAGAGCCATAAAAACTGCTGTCATGGTGTGATTATCCAAAGTACCACCATCACAATCTCCTCTTCTCCCTGTAGTAATTACTGCACAGGGCCCACGGCTAGCGCTGTAAAATTGACATGCTTCCTACAAAGGACAGAACATGTAGGTCAGTCTCTTCACCGACACAGTTCCTGGCTTGGCTACTGAGTTCACTTTCCAATCTGTTTCCGCGTGGGTACAATGGCTATCACAGGTGACTGATTAAGGACACTCCGACAATCAAAGAAAATGTTCACACGCAACAAAAGAGGGCTGGGGGCTGGGAAATAGCCCGAAGGGCGAGAGCACACGGTCCACACGGGGAGCCCCACATCTGATCCGGGTCGGTTCGCTGTCCAAGCGCCTTCACGAGTAGCCCCTCAGCACGGAGCCAGGCAGATTCCTGAGTCTGAGTGTGGTCCCGAAAGAAACGCCCACTCTTCAAACAAACTAAGAAATCAAACCAAAAGTAAGAGGGCTAGGGAAGCGGTAAAGAAAGTTAAGGTGTTTGCCTTGAATGCAGCCGACAGACCTGGGTTTGATCCCCAGCACCACATATGGTCACAGGAGTGACACCTGAGCAGAGTCGGATGTGGTCCAAAAACAACAAAAAATATATACACTATACCCTGAATAGATAAATACTGATCACTTAACAAATGTCAGAACATCCCTGGCCAGGAGGAGTAAATTTTAATCAAGTGGTAGCTACGCTGTTGTTGGGTTTTTGATTTCTGAACCACCCTAGACTCAGGGGTCATTTCTCACAGGGCTCAAGGGACCATACGAGGTGGCAGGGATCAAACCTGGGTCAGATGCATGAAAGGCAAGAACTTTTTCAGTATCCTGTCTCTTGGTGCTCCAGCAGTATCTAGAACACAGACCTGGGATCCTTTAAATGCTTTCACAAAAAAAAAATTTTTTCACATATCCTTCCATTGGGTAATAGGATTCGTGGTGCTATTCTCTTTTTATTATTTGTGGCTTGGAAGGAACGTACCTGCTGATGCCAGGAGCTACTCCTGACTGTCCCTAGGGGCTGAGCTGGTGGGAGGGACTGAACCAGGCTTCCTGCATGCAGAGCATGCGTGCTCCAGCTCTTCCCATTTAAAATAGTTTGATTTCAGGGGTGAGGGGCTGAGAGCACCTACTCTGCACGCAGCCGTCCCAACCCAGCAGGGAACAGCTCCTACACTGCACCAGCAGCAGCCCGAGTCCGGCCAGACGAGGCCCAGAAATAAAGGGTGCTTTCATTTTATGTGTGCTGCTGGTGGTGGGATCAAACCAGGGTTTCACATATGCAGGATATGAGTTCTAGCACTGAGCTCCATCTCTGGTCAAAAACAGTTTACTAATTTCAGACAAATCTCAGCTCTAATTCAAAATAGGGCCAGAGGCTTTAATACAAAGTAGGTAGTACAGAGGGCCGGGTACTTGCCTTGCAAACGGCTCACCTGGGCTAGACCCCCCCACGGCTGTCAGGAATGATACCTGAGTGGAAAGCCAAGAGTAAGTCCTGGGCATCGTGGGTGCGGCCCAAACAACAAACCAACAGAAACCAGGCCCAGAGGGAGAGCACACTAAGCCTGAGCACACACTCTACAGGCCAAGGGTTGACTGCTGGTACCACAAGGTCCCCTGAACACTGCCAGGTGTGGTGCCAAACCAAAGGAACGCTTTTGAAGAGAGAGAGAGAGGTGGGAGAGGTAGTACAGGGGTTAAGGGGCTAAGTCGTGCACGTGGCTGACCCGATTAGATCCCTGGCACTGCCAAGGTCCCCAGAGCACTGCCAGGGGACACTCCTGAGCCCAAACCCAGAAGCAAGCTCTGAACACACACACACACACACACACACACACACACTTCAAAATAGTACTATTTAGGGGCCAGAGCCATGGGCAGGGCACTTGCCCTGTAGGTAGCCAACCCAGGTCTGATCCCCTGTACCACAAATAGTTCCCCCAGAGTGATGCGGGAGTGATCCCTGAGTGCAGAGTCAGGTATAAGCCCCGAGCACAGCCGACTGTGATTCAATCCCCCCCCCCCAAAAAAAATGTTATACTTAGGGGCAAGAGAGAGTACAGCGCTTAGGGAGCCGGCACAGAATAGGTCCAGAGTCAATCCCAAACAGCTCATATGGTAGGCACAGAGCCAGAATAAAGCGCAGAGCCAGGAAGAAGACCTGAGCACCATCAGTTGTGGGCCCCCTCCAAAATAACAAAGTCTAAAAAGTACTGCTTAAACCATATTTGTGTATTACTTCATTAAAATAAGGGTACTTTTTTGGGGGGCCACACCAGGCAGTGCTCCAGGTTTACTGCGGGCTCTGTTCCAAGGACTCAATTCCTCGCAGGCTCTGGGGACCACTGGGATACCAGGGATTGAACCCAGAACCTGGATCAACCACAAGTAAGGCAAACGCCCTACCCACCCACCCACCCTACCTCTCCAGTCCCTCAAAGCCAATTTTCACTAGGCCTTAATCTGTTCTGTTTTTGCTCTGGAGGGCCACACCCATCAGTGCTAGGGCTGCTCCCAGAGTGTCTAGAACAATGCGCTTTCTGTGCGCACTCCAGCCCAGCCTTTATCATTTCAACACACCAAATTAACCAACACCACCGAGTCCGAAACTGGCTAGAAAGTGGCTGTGCGTGTGTGTGTGCGCGACGCACGTTCTGGGGCTCAATCCCAGGGCCCCACCCGTTTACTTTCTCAACGCTGGCCTGAGAGGATGCAGGGATCGGGATCAGGGAGCTAGCCTTGCGCGCAGCCAACCCAGGTTCGCTACCCGGCACCACATCTGGTCCCCAAGCACTGCCAGGAGTGACGCTGAGTACAGGGCCAGGAATCAGCCTGAGCGCAGTCGGATGTGGTCCCCAAACAAATGACAAAGTTCTGATTCACTCCGCTCCATGCCCGCTGATGCTCCAGGACGAGCGGTGGCTGCCGGCCTGGCTGGCTGCAGCATACTTCCAACCCTGGTCCTCGCTGGGCTTGTACAAGCCTGCCAGGAGTCACATGCTCACAGGCTCAGCTGAGACACACGCGTTATGGTGGTGGCACTCACATGTTTGTGATTTTGGAGCTCTCCCAGCTGGGGAACCATAGGAAGTGTCAGGGACCGAACCTGGGTCACCTGGGTGCAAGGCAAGTGTCCTCCCCACCTACTCTCTGGCCTCACACGGTTCTGCCCGAGATCACAACACCCAGCTGCGGCACTCACACCTTTTCAGCTGCCAGGCTCGCCCGAGATTGCGCCCCTTCTTGGCGCTTGCACGCATCCAGCAATCACTGTGGTGTCAGGGATACCAGACGGCTCAGCTGCCAGGCTAAAACGGCAGAGATTCCCCAAGCCCTGCTGAGAGCAGCCGAACATCAGGGATTGGAACCTGTGTTCAGGGGCTTGTACAGCAGGTGCTCTAAAGCCCCACGCTGTTCCGCCGGCCTTAAAGTGCTCGTAGTCGATTCAGAAACGAAGTTAGCGAGGGAACAACAGAGCAAGACCTTACTAAGGGACCCAATTTTAAGGGTAGCACTGTCCTCCCGTAGTTCATCGATCTACTCGAGTGGGCACCAGTAACATCTCACAACAAATTGTGAGACTTGTTACTTACTGTGTTTGGCATATCGAATACATCACGGGGAGCTTGCCAGGCTTTGCTGTGCGGGCGAGATACTCTCGGCGGCTTGCCAGGCTCTCCGAGAGAGGCGGAGGAATCGAACCTGGGTCGGCTGCGTACAAGGCAAACGCCCTACCCGCTGTGCTATCGCTCCAGCCCAATTTTAAGGGTAAATTCAGTTTTTAGGGTAAAAATTCAGTGCTAAGGGCAAATAAATCTGTAACATGCTTGCTTAAAACTAATTTATTTTGGCAGATGACGTGTCAATCGCCGAACTCAAAGGGACATCAGCTCAAATCAAGAGAGACGGGGCTAGGGTGTGTGCCTTGCTTGGGGCCGTTCAATCCCCAGCACCACCTGAGTAGTGGGAGGGAGCACAGCCTGGGTACAGAGCTGGGACAGCCCCTGAGCACTCGCAGGTGTGGCCCCAAACACGAGGCACAGCTCAGGTGAGGATCGGCTCTGCCCCCTGGCGACCCAAGCTCGGGTTAAATCCCCAGAACCACATGGTCTCCCAAGGACCACACTGGGAGGGACCCCCTAACACCGGCAGGTGTGGCTAACACCCAGGACTCCGAGAGGCCAGCGTGATAGCCCAGCGAGGACAGGGAGGAGTTGCAGGTTCGATCCTTGACATCCCGTATCACTCTCCCAAGGAGCACTTCCTGAGCAGAGTCAGGTGTGGCCCAAAATATAAACACACACAAATGAAAACCGAGGTTCTATCCCCAGCATTCCCCCTCCCCCAAAAGTGATGTTTCTTTTAAAACTACCGTCAATGTCCCTCCCCCACTCCCATCACCAAGCGTCAACTAAATGCTCCTTCTGTCTCTGGTACTCTCTTGCTGATTACAAGCAATCTCCCCCACAGGGCAGCTAAGGCTGCGCCAGGTCCAACCCTCAGCACTTCAACCTGATCAGTAAACTTCACAGCGCCCAACGCGACGGGTGCTGCTCTCGCCAGAACTTCTCTAGAGAGACAGGGTGCTCTCGTCATCTCTCCCAGGAGACGATCGGACGTGACTGAGAGATGGTGAAGAAGGGGAAGCACTTCCCTCTGCAAACGCCTGGGAGTCTCGGAAATGGCTCTTTCCTCAAATGCTCTTCACCTCCACCCTGTCCCTTGCACCCCATCAAGAGGAACACTCGCTTCTCTCCTTGTATCCTACTGTCCAGGTACCACAAAGGAAATTGGTTTTAACGAACCTAAATTCCACAACAGTGTCTGGCGTTGGAGGAACAAAGTATCACAAGAGAACTGCAAATTTCACTTAAAAACAACAACAACAACAACAAAGAACCCGGTAAGCTAAAGAGACAGCACATGGACAAGGCAGCTGGGTTCAATCCCCGTCACCCCGCATGGTCCCCGCCCGAACAGGAGTGATTCCTGAGCAGAGCCAGGCGTGGCCCCAAATACAATTAAGTAATAAAAAACAGCTAATGACCAAATGCCGGGCCAGCGTGGCAGGACGCGGGAAGGTGCTTGCCTCCACCCTCGAGCCCCACCCACGGTCCCGGCCCAAGTCCTGCCAAGAGCGACCCCAGCACGGCCGAAAAGAAAGGCAGCAGCAAAGGATGCGAGTGAGGGCGCCGACGGGCCATGGGGGGCGGGGGAAGGGGCTTCCTTCCGTGCAGGAAAAGGCAGAAGGGTCAGTGGGCTGGAGTGACAGCACAGCGGGAAGACGGGGGGTTGAAAGCGACAGGACAGCCGAGGGGGCTGGGGCCGGGCGGCGGACCGGACTGGGGGCCGGAGGGACAGCACAGCGAACAGGACCGGGGGCCGGAGGGACAGCACAGAGGATCGGACCGGGGGCCGGAGGGACAGCGCAGCGGACAGGACCGGGGGCCGGAGGGACATAACAGACCGGACCGGGGGCCGGAGGGACAGCACAGCGGACCGGACTAGGACTTGGAGGGAGGGACAGCACAGTGGACCGGACTGGGGGCCGGAGGGACAGCACAGAGGACCGGACTAGGACTTGGAGGGAGGGACAGCACAGTGGACCGGACTGGGGGCCGGAGGGACAGCACAGAGGACCGGACTAGGACTTGGAGGGAGGGACAGCACAGTGGACCGGACTGGGGGCCGGAGGGACAGCACAGAGGGTCGGAGGGACAGCACAGAGGACCGGACCGGGGGCCGGGTGGCAGGACAGAGGGACAGGACCAGGGCTTGGAGGGAGGGACAGCACAGCGGACCGGACCGGGGGCCGGAGGGACAGCACAGAGGACCGGACCGGGGGCCGGAGGGACAGCGCAGCGGACCGGACCGGGGGCCGGGCGACGCGCCAGGACAGGACAGGACAGGACAGGGCAGGACAGGACGGACGGGGACGCTCGCTCGCTCGCCCGCCGGGCAGGCCGAGGCCCGGGGTCCGAGGCCCGGGGTCCGCAGCGGGCGCCCCCTCCCCGAAGGCCAGGGCGAAGCGCGGCGGGGGCGGGGCGGGGCGGGGCGGGGGTCGCCCTGGCGCCCACCCGCCGGCGCCTACCTTGGTCGTCCTCGTCGATGCGCAGCGCCACCGAGATGTACTCGAAGGCCTGCTTGTGGCGCGCGCGCACCGCCTCGGCCTCCCCGGCCGCGGGTGCGGGTGCGGGTCCGGGTCCGGGTCCGGGTCCAGTTCCGGGCGCGGGTCCGGGTGCGGGTCCCGGCGCGGCGCGGGCGGCCCGGCGGGCGGCCATGAGCGCGCGGCCCAGGCGCCGGCACAGCCACACGCACAGCAGCCCCAGGCGCAGCGCGAGCAGGCGCAGCAGCGCGACGCCCCGCCGCAGCGGGCCGCGCTCAGGCCGCGGGGCCGGGCCGGGCTTCCTCCCGCGGCCCGACGGAGGAGGCATCCACAGCGCCCGACGCCGCCGCCGCCGCCGCCGCCATCACCCGCCCCGCCCCGCCGCGCCGCCCGCGACCGCCTGTCAGGGCCGCGAGCGCCGCCACCCGCCGCCGCCGCCGCCGCCCTCGCGCACGCGCACGCGCGCCGCCGCCCCGGCTGCTTCCGGCGCGCACGCGCACACCGCCGTCTTTGTTGCCGGCAGCCCCGGGCGCGCATGCGCCGTACCCGCCCCGGGGTGGAGGGGCGGGGGAACGACGCTCCGCCGCGCTCTCTTCTTCCCCGCCCCACCCCCGCGAACTACAATCCCCAGGGTGCACTTCGGCACGCGACGTTCTCCGGGCGCCGTCGCGCGGCTGTGACGTTGCGGGCCCACGGGAGCCCCGCCCTCCCCCCCCCACCCCTTCCACCCTCCTCCCCGCGCTCGGGATCCTGGCTGGGCTTCGGCTCGGTTCGTTCGTTCGTTCGTTCGTTCGTTCGCCCGGGCTCCTTTCTCGCGATGGGGTGGTGCTGCTCTTTGGTTCCGCAAGCCCCAGCACCCAAAAGGAGGGAGAGAGAGAGAGAGAGAGAGAGAGAGAGAGAGAACAAAAGGGAATGCCCTGCCCCAGAGGCAGGCAGGGTGGGCGGGGTGGAGGGATCCTGGGATCACTGTTGGTGAATAGGCCCTGGTGGAGGCATGGGTGCTCATTCACTGGATGACTGAAACCCAAGCGCAAAAGTTTGTGAGTTTACAACGGTTAAAAAAAAAAGAAAGATTGCAACTGGGCCATAGGGGTTGCTTCCAGGAGCGCTGGAAGGCAGCAGGGGGTTCCAGGGATCAAGCCCTCCCTTCCCCCTCCTTCCCTTTCCTTCCCTTCCCTTCTTTCCGTCTTTTCTCTTCCTTCGTATTTTGGGCCAGACCCAGCTCTCGGTCCCTTTGGGGGCCTATGTTGTCTCTCCAGCCTCAGAATAGAGTTGAAGGTGGATTGCTCCTGAAAAAACAGCAGATAGGACACTTGCCTTGGATGTGTCCAAACTGGTTCAATCCCTGGCATCCCATAGGGTCCCCCAAGCACCACCAGGAGTGATTCCTGAGTGCAGAGCCAGGAGTAGCTCCTGAGCATCGCCAGGTGTGATCCAAAAAGAAAAAATATATATATACACACACACACAGCTAAAGGTCCCCTGAACCTGTCAGGAGTGACTTGAGCGGTACTGCCGGCCACTCATACATTAGATCATGACATAAAAATCTAGAGTTTCCCCAAAAGTAATTTTACATAGGCTGTTTATATTCTATTCAAATTTAATTTCTGAATTGACATTTTTCTAGAATTCCCTTTAAAAAAAAGTACTGCCTTGGCGCTTACGAGATAGTAGGGGGAAGAGTTGACCCAAGTTTAATCCCTGGCACCGCACAGGGTCCCCGAATCCCCGCCAAGAATGATCCCTGAGCACAGAGCCAGGAGTAAGTCCTGAGCCTTACTGGGTGTTGCCCAATAACAGCAGCAACAGAACATGAGTGCCGCTTTGCCTAGAGGAATAGGCAAGGGTCTGAGTATAGGTTTAGCATACGGAGGCCTGGGTTCAGTGCTGGCACTGCATGCTACCCTGAGCACTGGTTAAGGAGTAGTCCTTGAGCACTACTTAGGTATGGCCCAAAAACAAAAGGAAAAAAAAATGTAAGGAATCAGCAAAGTACTGGCTGGGCCAGAGAAATGCAATGAGCTAGAGCCCACGCTCTTCTTCCTGCAGAAACCCTGTGTCACGCCCTAGTTCTGCCTGCCCAGAGCCCCACCAGGAATGACCCCACCCATGACCCCCTACCCTCAGTGCTGAACCTGGAGTGGCTCCTGAGCACTGCCAGGTATGGTCCCAGAGCAAAACGAACAAAGCCCCGGAAATGACTGCCTCTGTTTAGACCGAAGCTTCTGGCCTTCTTAGCCTTTGAAAACACATTGTAAGAGCCTCCCAGTTTGCAGATGGCAAGAATTTGCAGGAAACTTAATCTCAGATGGAATCTGGACCAGTTTTAGCAGGACAAAAGGGAGGAGCTGAGTACTGTGCTAAGTAATCCGGGACACTAGGTCACTTTATCCCTTTAACCCACCAAATTCACTTACCAAAGTTTTCATTTACCACCGACATGTTGTTTGGCTATTTCAGCCTCACTTGCTTTTTGAGGAATTGCCGGACCTTTAGCATGTGAGATGCTGGATTATATTTGATGAAGGGACCAATAGTATATATTTAAAACCTCTTCTCACTTAAAGTTCTGCTTGGGGCAGGAGCGAGAGTGCAGCGGTAAAGTGTTTGCCTTGCCAACGTGGGTTCGATTCCCAGCATCCCGTATGGTCCCCCGAGCACTGCCAGGAGGAATTCCTGAGTGCAGAGCCAGGAGGAACCCCTGAGCATCGCCAGGTGTGACCCCCCCCCCAAAAAAAAAAAGAATGCAGAAAGACTGGAAAAAGATAGTCTGGCGGGCAACGTGCTTGCCTCACACACAGATGACCCAGATTCGGTGGCCAGCGTCTCATGTGCTCCTCCAAACCTTCCCGGAAGTGAGTCCTGAGCACAGCTGAGATGGCCCCAAAATGAAAACAAGAAAGTAAAATTGATGTAGGCAGGTAGATAGGGAAAGGCCCTTTGCAATGAAACAAAGTTCCATGGAAGAAGAATTCTAGGACTGACCCACCTTGAGGATACAGAAAACAAAGACCCGATAAGACCATCTGCAGACCCTGAGGAGAAAGCCTCCTCCCCTTGAAATTCCTCTTTTTGGACCTCCGCTTTAATCCCTAAAGTTTTAGGGATTCAGCCCAAAGAAGACCATCACTGCTCCCAACCTCCCTGGTAACCTCCTTAGCAACGGACTTTTACCTGGGAAGAAGCGCCACGTGGGGGCAGGTTAGAGAAACCCTATAAAGGCCACCTGGAACAAAGGAAGGGCGCGCAGATGCTGCCCGAGCCCATGTGCTGCTTGTGCCACGTGGCCGAGCACATGTGGTGCCCGAGCACATGTGTCGCCCGCATCTCCCCTCTTGAGATGTGGACTTTCATGCTTTCTTGTCTAATGCTAGGATGTGTGCAGGGGCTCTCTCTCCGTCCTTGGAGAAGCCCGTGTTCTCTCTCGAGTACGTTACTCTCTCCCTCTCTCTCCCTCCATACCTAAAAATCCTCCAAATAAAATCTATTTGTTTCACTGCTTGTCCACTCCTGAAATTCCTTTCTGTGAGGTGAGACAAGAACCCAGTAATCCTGAGTCCCAGGTGGCAGAGGTAGGTGGGGAGAAAGTGACCGTCTTTCTCCTCCCCACTTCACATAAGTCACCCATGGGGCCCACCGACATCAAAATGGCACATTGAGAGCCATAAAGGAGGCGGTGACTGGTTTCAAGAGAGGCAGGAAATGGGGTCAGAGAGCTAGTACTACAGGTTGGGCCTGGGTCCCCTGAGCACTGCCAGGAATGATCCCTGAGCATAGTGCCAGAAGTAGGTTTGAGGACAGCTGCTGGGGGGCAAAATATATTTTTTTAAGCTTTCAAAAAGAAAAAAATATAGAAGATTTAAAAGAGGAGAAAAGGTAAACGGAGGATTGAGGGGCTGGAGTGATAGTATAGCAGGTAGGGCACTTTGCCTTGCTTTAAGCCGACCTGGGTTTGATCCCTGGCACCCTATACAGTCCCCCAATCCTGCCATGAGTGACACCTGAGCACAGAACCAGGAGTAATCCCTGAGCACGGCTGGGTGTGACCCCCAAACCCAAAAATATATGAATCCAGGCGTGAGATCAGAGACAGAATCCAGTTATGGAGTTGCATGTACAAGGCCCTGGGTGCCATCATTTGTCACTAAAAACAGAAACAGAAAGAGTTTGGGGGCTGGGGAGGTGTCTCAGTGCCAAAGCACATGTCTTACATGCTTGAGATCTGGGTTTGATCCCTGACACTACCAAAAAAAAGAAAAAGCAAAATAAAACCTTATTGGAAGTGAGTGTCAGGAGGAGGAGAAGAGTGCCAATTAGGAGATTGTTCTTCTGTAGCTCTCTCAGTGTGTGAAAACATAATCGCGCCCAGTGAATCATTTCCCTGTGTTAAAGCCGCATTGTGACATCCCCTAATGAAACAGGACCCTCGTCACTTAACTCCGGCTGCTTTGTTCATTTCAGGATGACGTCATGCACAATGCAGATGATCTCACACGCGCAAAGCAAGTATTCTAGCCCTGACCTGCATCCCTGCCTCCAACTCTTAAAATCATTAAAAGATAATCTAAAATTCTGAATCTCCTTTTCTTCGTCTTTGTCTGGGGGCACACCCAGCATTGATCATGGCTTACTCCTGGCTCTGTGCTCAGGGGTCTCTCCTGGAGGGGGATCATATGTAGTCCCCCTACATATGGGGGGTCAGTCTCAATAGTATTTGGAACCTTAAGGATAATAGAGATAGGGGCTGGAGTGATAGCACAGCAGGTAGGGCGTTTGCCTTGCATGCGGCCGACCCGGGTTCGATTCCCAGCATCCCATATGGTCCCCTGAACACTGCCAGGAGTAATTCCTGAGTGCATGAACCAGGAGAAACCCCTGTGCATCGCTGGGTGTGACCCAAAAAAGCAAAAAAAAAAAAAAAGAATAATAGAGATAAGGGTCAGGAGGATCGCTCCACTGCTTGGAAGCCGGTCTCACGTGCTGGGGGAAAAGGCAGCTGGGATCGAGAAGGGACCACTAAGGAAATGATGGTTGGAGGGCTCGCTTGGGATGATAGATGCATGCTGAAAGTAGACTGTATCACTTTCAGTGTATCACTGTCATCCCGCTGATCGTCAAATTACTTAAGCAGGCACCAGTAATGTCTCTATTCCTCCCAGTACTGAAATTTTAGGAGCCTCATCTATTTTTAAATTTTTTTAATTAAAAATCTCTATTTCTAGATTTTTTAGCATCTTATGTTTATTGTACCCTTTATCTTTCTATCAAGATCTTTTTATAAACAGAAGCCTAGAGGGGCTGGAGCAATAGCACAGTGGGTAGGGCGTTTGCCTTGCACGTGGCCCAACCCAGGTTCAATTCCCAGCATCCCATAGGGTCCCCTGAGCACTGCTAGGAGTAATTCCTGAGTGCAGAGCCAGGAGTAACCCCTGTGCATCGCCAGGTGTGACCCAAAAAGCCAAAAAAAAAAAAAAGCCTAGAGAGACATTCATAACATAGTACTGTTAACTATAATATATATATAGCACAGCAGTAAGGCATTTGCCTTGCACGCAGCCAACATGGCCAACCCGAGTTCGATTCCTCCACCCCTCTTGGAGAGCCCGGCAAGCTACCGAGAGTATCTTGCCCACACGGCAGAGTCTGGCAAGCTACCCATGATGTATTCGATATGCCAAACACAGTAACAACAAAGTCTCCAATGGAGACGTTACTGGGCCCGCTCGAGCAAATCGATGAACAACGAGAGGACAGTGATTTAACTATCTTTAAATGGTGGAAATACATTTTGACTTTTATTTTGACTTTTAGACCTGAATTAGTTGATATTTTCATAAGTATCATAGTTGTAAAGAAAATAAATTAAAAATGGAAGACACGGGAAAGAAAGATGGCGGCCGCACGGGAGCCTTGTGGAAAGCGGGTTTGAGCCGGGCTCGGGGAAGCGGCGGGGACCTCATGGGAAGGGGGGCTTTGTGGGCCGTCCCCCACGCCCCACCGAGGTCGCCAGCTGCCCCCCATGAGCAGCTCTCCGGCACGGCCACGGCCCCGGAGGCACAAGGACTTAGCACAGAGAACCAGCCGCTTGGAGCAGAAAAGCAAATGGACTTGTGTTGATCCGCGCCACCAAGCCTGCCCAGAGGGGGAAGGGCATTGACCAGCCCGCCCGCTCCTCTCTGGAAAGAAAGATGGCGGCCGCACGGGAGCCTTGTGGAAAGCAGGTTTGAGCCGGGCTCGGGGGGGGGGAGCGGCGGGGACCTCATGGGAAGGGGGGCTCTGTGGGCCGTCCCCCACGCCCCACCGAGGTCGCCAGCTGCCCCCCACGAGCGGCTCTCCGGCACGGCCACGACTCCAGGGCACAGAAACCAATCTCTTAACTAGCTAACTTTTAATAGAAATTCTTCCAGGGTCAATAAGTAAAATAGCAGAAATTCAAAACCTCACGGCCGCTATTGCGGCCGCGCGACATCATTTTATTCTTAAACCAAGTTGTAGAAAGCAAATCATTTCTTTTTTTTTTTTTTTTTTTTTTTTTAAATTTATTTATTTATTGAATCACTGTGGGAAAAGTTACAGAGGAAAGCAAATCATTTCACAACGCTGTTTCAGCATGTCTGATTGGGGGGGGGGGTGGGTCGTAAACTCTAAACAATAATTGTGCATCTTCTATCGAAATAATCTATCTAGTCAAAGT
Source organism: Sorex fumeus (assembly GCF_029834395.1). Taxonomy (NCBI): domain Eukaryota; kingdom Metazoa; phylum Chordata; class Mammalia; order Eulipotyphla; family Soricidae; genus Sorex; species Sorex fumeus. Next base: position 4,942,045 of record NW_026606063.1, read on the forward strand.
AGATAGAGTATTAACTAGAACTCATCTGCCTCACAAGAATTGGGAGGGGTGGGAGGTGGGGGTCTATTGGGGTTCGGGGTTAAAAATGAGTATTGGTAAAGGGAAATGTGTTCGGTATCTACATGACTGAGACCTAAACCCGAAAGCTCTGTAACTTTTCCCACAGTGATTCAATAAATAAATAAATTATAAAAAAAAAAAAAAAGGAAGACACGGGGCTGGAGCGATAGCACAGCGGGTAGGGCATTTACCTTGCACGAGGCCGACCCGGGTTCGATTCCCAGCATCCCATAGGGTCCCCTGAGCACCGCCAGGGTTACATAATTCCTGAGTGCAGAGCCAGGAGTAACCCCTGTGCATCGCTGGGTGTGACCCCCCCCAAAAAAAATGGAAGACACACAGGGAATTTATTTGAAGTTACATGTTTGAAGTTATAGATGTAAACTGTCACCAGAATAAGCATGGAAGAAACAAAGGCTAATGCATTATGGTTTATGGTACAAATTTTGCTATTTGTGCAGAAAGGTAGCGACTTATTCAAAGAAAGTATTCAATATTTTTAAATTTTATTTCTAAGAAAATATTAATGTTTTAATGAAGCAAGATGTTTAAATTTTATTGCCAACAGCAATAGTTTGATAAAGTCAGAGGTGAGTGGTGAAGCTAGCAGCCTCTTTCTTTTCCCAACGATTGGAGGCTCTTTCAGGGTCAGGGGAATGAGACCTGTTATAGTTACCGCTTTTGACATAACGAAAACGCCACGGGGAGCTTGCCAGGCTCTGCCATGCGGGTGGGATACTCTCAGTAGCTTGCCGGGCTCTCCGAGAGGCATATATTTATATATTTCTATATAAAGTAGACTATGAACCAAATATGATGGCTGCGTAGTACCTGCATTGCAAACCATAACATCCAAAAAGAGAGAGAGGGTAAGAGGGAATGTGCCTAACACAGAGGCAAGGGGTGGGAAGGGGTGGGGGTGGCAGGAGGGATCCTGGGAACATTGGTGGTGGAGAATGGGCACTGGTGGAGGGATGGGGACTCAAACATTGTATGACAGACGTAATCATGAAAGTTTGTAAATCTGTGACTGTATCTCACAGTGATTCATTAAAATAAAATTTAAAAAAATAATAGTTGGAAATGACCATGCTGAACAAGAACTGAGTGTTGAAAGTAGGTAAAGGGACATACCTGACAACTTTTTAGTATCTGTATTGCAAACCACCATGCCCAACAGGAGAGAAAGAGAGAGAGAGAGAGAGAAAGTGAGAGAGAGAGAGGGAGGGAGAGAGAGAGGAGAGAAGGAGTGGGGGGGTGAGAGAGAGAGAAAGTGAGAGAGAGGAAAAGAGAGAGGGGAGAGAAAGAGTGGGAGAGGGGGGCAGAGAGAGAAAGAGAGAGAGACGCCTGCCATCACAGAGGGAGGTTGGGGACACGGGGGTGGGGTGGGATTTGGAACTCTGTATGACTGTAATCTAATCATGAACAGGTTTGTGAGGGTCTATCTCACAGTAAGTCAATTTAAAAAAAAAATAAATAACTGGCTCGGCCTTGTGAAAGGCATGCTTCTTAACTCTGTACTATCTCTCCAGTCCTGTTTTTTTTTTCTGGGTTTTGGACCACACCCAGCAGAGCTCAGCGGCTGCTCCCATCTCAAGTGCTCAGCACTTGATCCTAGGGGCCCTTGGAACTGGGGTGCTGGGGCTGGATCCTGGGTCTCCCACATATCAAACATGCACTCTAACAGGATGAGCTTTCGCCATTCTGATCTTGGATATGAAATCTATTGCTTGGGGAGGTTGGACTGAAAAATCAAGAAACAAAAAACAGATACCAGTTTGAGAGACTATGGTTAACAGAGGAGTCGTTAGGAGTGAAAGCGTGAATGAGCTCACAGTTTTGAAATTGTAGTGATAGGCCTGACAGTATGAATTGTTACCCAACCCGCTTAACTTGATTTTTCTGCTTGATGCTGTGGCCGTGTCAGCATCATCAGTTAATAAAAGACTCCTCTGTGAGTCCTAGAATAGCAGTCGAAGCCATCAGAGGGCACATCCCATCAATGCTGGCAGAAGTTCCTGGGTCCATAGGTGGACCTTTTCGCCTTGCTTGCTCAGGAAAAGCTGAGTAATGGGAATCTCGGCACAAATTGAGTCGACACTTACATGCAAGGAGTTTCTGGGGTTTCTTTCGGGTTTGGGCCTCTGCTTTGGGCTGCTTCTGGCTCGGTGCTTAGGAATCACTTCTGACTGAAGATCAGTAATGCCCGAGGCTCAAACTGGAGTGGGATGCCTGCAAAGTGAAGGCTGTGTAGGCTCTCTGCCACCCAGGTGTTATTTGCGTAAAGGGTGGTTTCTGCCACCTGCAGTGGGTTTAGAAAGACTTCTTTTTTTGTTTGTTTTTCTTTATTGGTCACACCCTGCATGCCATGCACAGAGCTTACTCCTGGCTTTGCACTCGGGAATCACTCCTGGCGGTGCTCAGGGAACCATGCAGGATGCTGGGAATCGAACCTGGGTCAGCTGCATCAAGGCAAATGCCCTCCCTGCTGTATTATCACTCCAGCCCCTCAAAATCATTTTCTTTTATTTATTTTTTTTCAAAATAATTTTCAACTCAAAGATTTCCTTTGGTTTGTTTTGTTTTGGGGTCCCACCCGGCGATGCACAGGGGTTACTCCTGGCTCACGCACTCAGGAATTACTCCTGGCGGTGCTCGGAGGACCATATGGGATGCTGGGAATCGAACCCGGGTCGGCCGCGTGCAAGGCAAATGCCCTACCTGCTGTACTGTAGCTCCAGCCCCTAGAAAGACTTCTATATCCTTGAGACTCTCCCCATCTTGTCCAACATATTCAGTTTTCAGATCCTGGTAATGATCCTTGAGTTTCTTCATTTTTTCACCTTCGTGATACTTCAATCTGTTTTATGTCCACCCTGTCCGTCGTCAGCTTTGCCTAAATACATATTCATTGTCAGTCATGCTCCAAAGAGACTTAGCTTTGTCTCAACCTCCTATCAACTTCTTCAAAATTAATGTATTATTCATTTGGCTCATTCATCACTCATTATCTTTTGCTGTCACTTAAATGAACCACATACCTATGTCTGAATTAGTTGAAACAGAATCTAAATTGATGAGAAGATTGTAATTGGAACTTCTGTTTCTCTTAGCCTTCCTGAGAACCCCAGGGTCCCTGCAGACCTCAGTGGTTCACTAGGAATATCACGAGACCAGGATACAAGAATATTCACAGCTGTGATTTTCTTTTGAGGGGCAGATTGGGGTACACCTAGTGGTGCTCAAGGTTTACTCCTGGTTCTGTGCTCAGGGATCACTCCCTGGCTTGGGGGCCATATGGGATGCCAAGGATGGAATTTGGGTCAGCCATGTGCAAAGCAACTGCCCTACACACTATACTATCTCTCTGGCCCCCACAGTTAGTTTTTTCTAAAAAATTTATTTTTATAAAATTATTCACAATATTTGAGTACATTTCATATTCAAACACCAATTCCACCATCATTACACCTTCCCACCACCATATTTTATTCCGAACCTTAATCCCTGCCCCAAAGCAGAATCAAAATATTTTATTTTGTATTGCTTGTTTTGAATAATCCACTAAAAATGAGATTAAAAAAAAAAAGGTTTCCTAGAAGAAAGTATGTGAAGATTGTTGTATTCCACCCAGGAGCCATTAAGCCCTTCTATAAGAGATTAGTAACATTGTTTTTTGGGGGTTTTTTTTGTTTGTTTGTTTTTGCTTTTTGGGTCACACCTGGCTATGCACAGGGGTTACTCCTGGCTCTACACTCAGGAATTACCCCTGGCAGTACTCAGGGGAATCGAACCCGGGTCGGCCGCGTGCAAGGCAAAGCCCTACCCCCTGTGCTATCGCTCCAGCCCCGAGATTAGTAACATTGTTAAAGGTTGAGCCTTGTGTGCTTATATCCATATCTGTCTAAATAAATTTCCCCCTAAGATTGGTTGCCTTCCACTTTACACCCCATCAAATGTGTGCGATGCTCTTGGTATGTCAGTGGTGTGAGGTATGAGATGTCCAGGAATAGATTCACTCATGGGTTAGTTTCAGCCAGAGCGTGTGGAGAGTGACTGTGAGTTCAGTGGTGGTTGAGTTCTGGAGCTTTTCAGCTGCCCGGGTCCCTCCCCTGGGTCCCTTGGGGTGGGGAGGAGGCTCACCCGCCCCCTCTGGGTTGCCTGAATGAAACAGCCTGGCCCAGAGTCTGGCAGCATGGCTGTGGCATATCATACTGTGCCCTCCTCTGAAAGATGTATTGTTGGGTCTCTGGATCATGGCTGTTTTGTTTGTTTGTTTGTTTGTTTGTTTTTGGCTTTTTGGGTCACACCCGGCAATGCACAGGGGTTACTCCCAGCTCTGTGCTCAGGAATTATCCCTGGCAGTGCTCAGGGGACCATATGGGATGCTGGGAATCGAACCCGGGTCGGCTACATGCAAGGCAAACGCCCTACCCACTGTGCTGTTGCTCCAGCCCCTGGATCATGGCTGTTAATGAAATTATATGGAACCAGAGGCGGCTTGTGGGCGTGACTGCCAAGCTGCTGGAAACAGGCGGAGATGGGGAAGGGTCACCCATTCCCGGTTCCCTTGATTCTGGAGTTTTCAGTCACAAGTCCCGCATACCTGGGTTTTTCTACAGTCAGTCGTGGGTGAGGCTCATCTGAGCGTGTGGAGAGTGGCCGTGATCATGAGGGAGGTCCCACAGTTAGTTTTTATAGCCGAAAGAAATGATGCATGTTGGTGCTTAGCCAGATCATTAGGACGAGTCCGTGGACACTGCCCTGCAAACAGGATGCAGAACCAGGACCCCACTTTGAACTAAGTGGGCGAGCAAAAGCTTGTGGGTCTGATTGATCTGGAAAGGGTCAACAGGTCCTCCTACATCTGCCTTGGTGTCAGACATTAACTCCTGGCAGAACACAAAAACAGCCCTCCTGCTTATCCCACCATAGGTGTGAGGAGTGCGTGACCTAAGAAGCCATGTAACCAGGGATTGTAGCCATTTGGTTAATGGACCTGGCGGGACAATGTATACTTTGATGTCTTGATGATAGATGCTTATCCTGTAACTCCTTTTTTCTCCGTTAATGATTCCCCTCGCTGTACTGAATTCATTAGAGATGGATATGGTAGGAAAGTAAATAGAAGGAGATCACAAGAAGCTCTTCCTCGCCACAGAGCCAGAGAGCCGTGGTCCTCCATGCTTCTCCATTCCTCTCACCTAACTTGTCTCTGCGCCTCCGACTGACCGAATATTCATACAACAGATGCAGAAGGAGGAAGAGAAAGCACGAAACGAAAAGCATGTGAAGCTTCCAGGGGTCCCACAGGCCGCGCTAAACTCTCCCAGCACCGCGTTCTGACAGTTTGAGAGCAGCGTCTCCCAGGTATTTATTCGAGTTGCTCCCGAAGATTCCTAGAAGGATGGGGCTGGAGCGATAGCACAGCGGGTAGGGTGTTTGCCTTGCACGCGGCCAACCCGGGTTCGATCCCCAGCATCCCATATGGTCCCCCAAGAACCACCAGGAGGAGTTCCTGAGTGTATGAGCCAGGAGTAACCCCCGTGCACTGCCAGGTGTGACCCAAAAAAGCAAAAAAAAAAAAAAGATTCCTAGAAGGGAAGCAGGTGCTAGATAGAAATCATAGATTTTTTTGCAGAATTGAGATGCACTGAGCACTCTAATCACTGTGGGAGAGCTTTGCATCCGCGTAGGAAACTGTTTCTCAGTCTCGGTCCCAGACACCAGCCAGCCCTGCAGACAGTCACAGACACGCTCTTGCATGCTTGTCTTCACACTGGCCCTCAATACTTCGGGAGGAAGAAGGCCCTGGGTGATTTTCTTTCAGTACGATAACACAGCCAGTTGGATTCACCCTTCACAGAAATACCCTTCTCAACTGACCCATTTTCCTACTAAAGAAAGTTTGCTGGACTTGGAGGTATAGGAGTGCAGATATGGCCATTAGGTGCCCCGGGGCAGCCGGAATTCAGTCAGAGTAAGCCCTGAGCACTAACTAGTGGGCATGGGCTAAGGCCTCTTCATCTTCAAAGTAGGTATCTAAGTTTTTTTCCATCTTTTTTTAAAAATTTTTATTAGTGAGATACCATGAGGTACAGTTGTAGACTTACAAAATTTTGTGCTTGGGTTTCAGTTACACAATGATCAAGTACCCATCCCTCCACCAGTGCCCATTTCCCACCACCACGAGTCCCAGTATCCCTCCCACACCCCATCCCCCCCAATCCCACCCTGCCTCGGTGCCAAGGCATTCCCTTTTGTTCTCTCTCTCCTATTGGGTGTTGTGGTTTGCAAAAGAGGCAATGGGTGACAATCATGTTTGGTTTATAGTCTACTTTCAGCATGCTTCTCCCATCCTGGGAGGATCCTCCCAACAAATTACAAAACAAAATTACAAATTACAAAACAAATTACAAAACAAAACCAAGCTTTGGTTAAAAACATGTTCAACTGGGGTCTGAGAGATAATTTAGTGGGTAAGGCACTCACTTTACTTGTGGCTAGATCCTTGGTACCCCCTATGATCCCCTGATCCCCTCCAGGAGTGATCTCTGGACGCAGAGCCAGGAATAACCCTGAGCAAAGCTGGGGGTCGCCCCCAAGCAAACAAAAACTTCAACACACTGAGCACAAGCATAGAGTGACGGAGGCCTGGGTTTGAGCTTCGGCACTGCAGATCCCCCTGAGAACTGCCAGGAGTGACCCTTGCCCCCTCAGCACAGAGCTCAGAGGACTCCACTGAGTACTGCCATGTGTGTGACCTGCAACCTAAAAACCCAAACCAAACAAAACATCCAAGTAGGGGCCAGAGGGAAGTACAGCAGGAAGGGAATTTGCCTTGCATGCAGCCAACTCGGGTGTAATCCCAGGCGCCCTATATGATTCCCTGAGACCACTAGCAATGCTCCCTGAGCACAGAACTAGGAGAAAGCCAAGACAGGAGGAAGTCCTGAACATTGCCTACCAGATGTGCCAAAAACAATTTTTTTCCAAACAGCCCTTGCCAAACATAATTATATGTTAGTTGTGAACACATTTATATGTGTGGGGGGGATTTTTTAAATTTCTCCCCCACCCACTCCTCTCCTTCTCCTTCTCCTTTTCTTCCTTTTTCTTCTCCTTCCTCTTCCTCCTCCTTCTCCTCCTTCTCTTCCTCTTCCTCTTCCTCTTCCTCCTCCCCCTCCTCCTCCCCCCTCTTCTTCCTCCTCCTCCTTCTCTGCACTCTCCTTCTTCTTCCTCTTACTCCTCCTCCTCCTCCTCCTTCTTTTTTTTTTCTGGTTCGTTTTTGGGCCACACCTGGTGGTGCTCAAGGGTTGCTATGCACTCAAACTATTCCTGGCGGGGCCATGTAGTATGTAAGGAACTGAACCTGGACCTGCCGCATGCAAGACAAGTGCCCGACCCACTGCACCATCACTCTAAGCCCTCATGTTCTTTATTTATGAGAGCTTTCTTTCCCAAAATTTACTTTTAAAAAATGTAGAGGAGCAGAGAGGTGGCCCAGCAGAATGGAGCATATGTTCAATTCAATTCCGGCACTGCATGGTCCCTGAAGCTTCTAGTGGAAGACTTGAGCACTGCCAGGGGAGCCCTCAAACCAGAAGGAAGAATAGGAACAGTAGGACCCGAGGGAATAGTACCACAGGTAAGGCACTTGCCTCCATGGTGCTGAGAAGGGTTTGATCTCTGATATCATGTATCTCCCCTAAGCCCACCAGGAGTGATCCCTGAGGTCAGAGCCCTGAGCACCAGTGGGTGTGGCCGAAAACCTCCACCAAAACCCAATAAAAGGGGAAAAAATCACAACCAGAAGGTAAGGAAACAATACAGATTATAATATTGAAGTAAGTAGAGCCAGTCCTTCAAGCCCACGTTCTTCCTTCAACAACCTTG